>NW_006159617.1:7318973-7347418 GCF_000334495.1 Tupaia belangeri chinensis | reverse complement strand
GATATTGAAGATGCATTCTGAGGACCAGCAGTTAGCATAATGGCTCTGTCACTGGACTCCCACGTAGTCGACCGCAATTCGCGTCCCGGACCCTGTGGCTTATACTTACACCTGGCACATGTACGTGCGTGCCCAAGATCCTGAGAGGAGAAGGGATTGTGGCGTGGCCATCCTCTCGGGGGGTGATTTTTTGCTTTCTGTCTCTCTTTCTGGTGATCACACACGCCTATAGCAAAAAACTCTCAAAAAAAAAAAAAAATAGATACATTCTGAAACTGAATAGCTGTTTCAGAATTGTTAGAAGATCGGTACAGAACAGTGTTGTAGGCAGATGGATCAGCATGTGCAGAGCCTAAGCAGGAACAGTTTGGCCCACTGAAAGTACTAAAAGAAGCTCCCATAGAGGCCGGAAAGAGGCACAGCAGTAACTCAATGTTTTCTGAGGCTGGTCCACAGGGAAGGCTCTAGTTTTGCATCCTGAGACCTCCCTGAGGACACCAGGCATGTGTGTGCCCATGAACCATGGTTAGCTGAAGCTGGGGGTGGATGGTGGCATTAATATTCTTCTGGGGAGGAATTCTCTAAGAGAAATGGATAAACTTGGGGGCAGGGGGACAGAAGAAGATCCTATGGCCAATCTGAGAGCTCATAGGAATGATGGCAGAGGGATCTGCAGGGGATAAATAAAGGGTCTTCCAGGCCATGTACAGTTTTTTAGATCTGCAGCCAAGAACAATACAAAGATATAGAAGGCAGTAAGCAGGAAAACAACAATCCAAATTACACACTTTTCATTTAATTAATTGAGTTTTTTTTTTTTTTCTATAGGGTGTGTGCTCTTTCTGGACATACAGAAAGCAAGAAATCACCCCTCAGGGGAAGGCCATGCTGCAATCCATTCTCCTCTTAGGATTTTGGACATGCACACACACACACCAGGCAAGAGTTTCAAGCCGCCAGGTTCGGGATTCAAACAAGAGTTGACAATGTGGAAGTACAGCACCTTAACCACTATGCCACCTGCTGGTTCCCATGTTTTCTTTTTTCAGGCTTTGCCATAGGATGCATACACTCACCAGAAAGAGACACAGTGGGGAAGTGAAAACTCACCCCCTAGAAGGGATGGCCACATCACAATCCTTTCTCCTTTCCTGGGATTGTGGGCACATAAGCCCAGTGTGGTTTTCAAGCTGCTGGGTCTGGGACTCAAACCAGGGTTGTTCATCTGAAAATCCAATGCCTTAACCACTATGCACCTGCTGCCTCCTCCCCCAAAAATTATACTTAAAAGGTCACCCTGCTGCAGGGCTAGGGAGTCACAAATGATGAAGTGATAAGAGATGCGGAGAGAGTTGAATGGCCACCAGGAGGACCAGGAGTGGGCACAGGAGAGTTGCGGCCCCTGGGTTAGCTTTGGTGCAATGTTTGGCTCTGAGAGAGAGCGGGTCCATGATTAAGAACACAGGCTCTCGAGTCAGCCTGCTTGGGTTCAAATATGGCTCCACCCCGGCTAGTGAACCTGGCCTGAGCACCTTAGTTTCCTCATCTCTAGGATGGAGCGAATAGTTCTAACCACAGGTCTATTTCTCACTGGATTTAGGGTGGAGTTGGGGTTAGCCTCCCTTCCTACCACTCAGTTGGCATTTCATGTAAACCGCTATAAGAAGCAAATCTGACAACCAGGAATATCATAAATTGCAGAGAAACTTTTAATTCTGCAAAATTCAAACCACTTCATAGTTGTTAACCATAAAGCTATTACAGTTATAAGGGCACGCACAACCTTTTGAGTAATACATCAAAGTACAAGGATCCACGCAAATGTGACTCGCCACTCATGGCTTCTCGTAATGACTCTTGCCAAGGCAACACACATACGTGCTTGCTCTTCCTCTGCCCACCAATGTGGTGCCTCAGGACAAATGCTGAAGGTCCCCTATATATCACCCATTAGACTCTGAAGACCTTTCCTCAAATTGTTGAGAGAGAGATGGCCACAAATTAAAGAAGTAGACCACCCCTTAGGTGGGTCAGTCCTAGGTGCTTCTCGAATGTCTGTGGAGAGGCTGACCTTCAAGCCTAGAGTGATAATCAGAGGCTGGTCATCCTGAGCTCTAGGCCAATATTGTGAAACAGATGTTCTCAAACTTGAGCATGATTCAGGATTACATGGAGGACTAATTAAAATACAGTTTGTTGACCCTACTCTAGAATTTCTTTTTTTTTTTTTTGGAGAGGTTTTTTGCTATAGGGCGCATGCGCTCGCCAGACAGACAGAGAGACAGAAAGCAAGAAATCACCCCCCAGGGGGGATGGTCACGCCACAATCCCTTCTCCTCCATTCTCCTCTCGGGATCTTGGGCATGCACGCACACGCGCCCGGTGTGAGTTTTAAGCCACCGGGTCCGGGACGCGAACCGCGGTCAACTACGTGGGAGTCCAGCGACATAGCCATTACGCTAACTGCTGGTTCCCACCCTACTCTAGAATTTCTGATTCAGAGAGCCATAACGGACTTACAGTTTATGTTTCTAAGAGGGTTCCAGGAGGTGCTGCTGACCCTGGGGACATACTTTGAGAACCATTGGTATAAAACATGCAATGACAGAAAGGGACAAGCCTCTGCATTCCCACCCAAACCTTTCACTTTACAAGTGAGAACCCTGGGGCTCAGAGGGAATGTCCTGTTCATGATCATATACCTAATAACTCGGAGCACCCCTACCCCCACCATAAACAGAAGCTCAGGTCTCCAGGGACTAAATGCATTGCTCATCTCTAATTCTAAGAGACAGTCACGCATCAGAGACCTGCTCCCTGAAGAGGGGCACCACCAGCAGGATTTCCCACTAGCTGGGAAGTCCATGGTAATTCCAGCATGCTCTCCTGCTGGCCTGAGCCAGACGCAATGGGAACCAGTTTTCAGAGATAGGGGTACAAGAGATAGAAAAGGTGTGTTTACTGTAGAAGTCTAGATGTTCTTAAGGTATTGATTTCTTGAGGGAAAAAAAAAATAGTTCCCATTAAGAAGGTAGGTCATGATCTAATCCAATTTCTCTGGGCTTTCGCTTTCAACTTTATAGTTTTATCTTATCTCTTCTCATTGCGCTTTGCAGTTAGTTTCTTTCTTGTTATTCCACAGTTCCAAGAATATTGTTCAGTCTCCTTTCCTTTGATTCTCCTTATAATAGGCTCTTTAAGCCTAAGAAGTACACAGTGGAAAGGGAGAGGACTGGCTGTCTGGTCACTGCAGCTCACAGCTGCCTGTACTTGAGTGGATCTGACTTACCTACCCTCACCCATAAGTTGCAGAGAAAAATTTAATTTTGCAAAATTTAAACCACAGATGGAATGAATTTCCAAATCCTATCAGCGATCCTACAAGTAATTTTAATTTTCTTAAATTAAAAAGAATTTTTGGGGGACCAGCAGATGGCATCCCAGTTATATTGCTGGACACCCACATGGCTGACTGTGGTTCTAGTTCCAGACCCAGTGACTTGAAACTCACGCCAGGCATGTGTGCATGCGTGCATGTCCAAGATCCTGGGAGGATACTTGAGGAGAAGAAGGGATTGCAGGGCATGGCCATCCCCTGGCGGGGGGACAATTTCTTGTTTTCCTTCTCACTATCTCTCTCTCTTTCTCCAGTGAGCACACGCGCCCTTGGGCAAAAACCTCTTAAAAAAAAAAAAAAAAAGAAAAAAAGAGGGACCAGCAATTGGCATCATAGCTAAGTTGCTGGAATCCCATGTAATCGAACATGGTTCGAGTCCCTGACTCAGTGGCTTAAGCTCACACCAAGCGTGTGTGCGTGTGTGCCCAAGATCCTAAGAGGAGAATAGAGGAGAAGGGATTGTGGCGTGGCCATCCCTCCTGGAGAGTGATTTCTCACTTTCTGTCTGTGTCTCTCTGTCCATCTGGCGAGCACACATGCCCTATAGCAAAAACCTCTCGAAAAAAAAGAATTTTTAATGTGTTCATTCTATTGCTAAAATTGTTTTTCTGATTAATACTGAGTATGTGGAGGAAGCATATTACATAGATGGTGCTTCTCTTCTGTGTTCATATTCTAGAAAACTTCAGATTTCTACTCTTGTTTTATATGAAAAGGTTTATTTAGAAAAAAATGAAACTAAGATTAATGAAATGTTTGGCCTAGTTTTGTAACTAAGTTACAACCAGACTCAGAACTATCATAAGTACTTGCTCTTTCTACATATAACATCACGTATTCACCAAAAAAATACATGATATTTTATGATCAACTGGCCTGCATCATTTCTGATTGGTCAGGTAGCATTCTGGCTTGTTGGTCATATGATATGCCATTCAGAAATTACTAGGACACTGTGCCAGCCACAGCATTGGCTCAGGGCCCCATAGAGCTCTCCTGGAGCTTAGAATCTAGTCAGGGGCAGACAGACTAACAAGTAAACAAATAAGAATTTCAGGTCACCTCCAAGAAAAGGAAACAAAACCACCACCCCAGCATGGTGGGGCACACACTGCTCGACAAGACACGGACCACATGGGAGGCCTAAGTTCAATTCCCAGGGCAACTGAAAGGCCATGTCTGGTGGCATGTGTCTCTAATCCCAGCAACTTGGGAGGCAGAGGCAGGAGGATCACAACACAGTAAGATTGTGTAATAAATAGAAAGAAAAAAGAAAGAAACAAAATCATAAGGGGGTAGACTAGCTAAGAGTAATGGTGCAAAAATGATTCTAGGCAGCATATTCAGGAAGTGCCTTGTAGAGAGATGATCTTGTGAGCAGAGATGTGGAGATAAGGAAGACACGACCACGTATTGTGGGAAAAGAAAACAGAACATTCTGGGCAGAAGAAAGAGTAAACTCAAAGGCCCAGCGGTAAAAAAAATAAAAATAGGTTGTGCTCAAAGAACAGGGGGGTGAATGTGCCCTCAGTAACAAAGAACCCAGCAGGGTGACGGTTCGTGCCTTCTAAGAGGTAGGTAGGCATTTTGGATTTATTCCGACTGTCAGTACACGACACTAAATTTACTTAAGGTAATAATACGATTTAGGTTTAAAACTAACCAGAGAAGGGCAGTGGACAGGGGAAAATCAGGAGGACATTATAATAATGTAGCAGGGCAGTGACAACCCAACTCAGGACTGCAGCTCCAGAAAAGGGAAGAAGTGGGAAGGTGAAGGGGGGCAGCAATAAAATGTGACCCTCTGCTATGCTGACCTGCAGGCCTGTGCCAGTAGACCCCCCCCACCCCCCCATGTGTGCTGGGCACATGGGTGAGCATGATCTGGAGCTGGCTGGGGGTGAATTGTGGCACCAAGACCCTGTTGGGGGAGCTGTCTGTCTCCTTGTCCCTTAGTCTGTCTCCCTGTTCTCATCTGTCTCCTTTATATCTGTCTCCTCTCCTTCTGTCACTCTGCCTTGCTGTCTCTCTTATGAAAGAAATCACCTTAATAAAAGAAAAAGTTTTAAAAAGAAAAAAATATATAGATGTGGTGAGATGAGAAATGTTTTAGTACCAGAAACAATCCTGGCAGACGGGTTATGGTTATGGGAGTCCTCTGGGGTAACGGGACACGTGTGTAAAACGTTCATATTTCTATATACAGACATTTATGGGGATATAAATATCCCTAAGGAAATGTTCATACCCCTTAATAAAGGCATGATTACAAAGCAAATCCAAAAAATTACCTGCAGTAATGCTAAATATGCCTTAATATTTAAGGACATCTGCTTCTTTTTCTTCTTGTACTTCGGTTGTCTGAAAGGTTATATTCAGAGTTTTCTTTGAGTTTGCATTTACCAATAGCAAAGGCTATATTTCTTTTCCCTGTATGGAAAGTCTTGCATTTCTATTGTTGAACTCTGTCATTGGGGGGGACCCAACAACTGAAAATCCATCTTTTGGGGAAAGAATTCTAAGAAAGGTAGGAGGAGGGCCAGCTGGTGGCATGGACGTTAAGGCACAGAGAACCCAGATGCTAACTCTGTAGTTTGAGTCCTGGACCTGGTGGCTTAAAAATCATGCTGGGCACGTGTGTGTGTGCATGCCTAAAATCCTGAGGGGAGAAGGGAGGAAAGGGGACTGTAGCTTGGCCATTTCTGCTGGGGGATGCTTTCTCATTTTCTCTCTCCCCTCTCTTTCTCCAGCAAGCACACACTCCATATAATAAAAAATAAATACATAGAAAGAAACATGGAGGCATCCTACCGTTTTCCCTATGGTGAAAATCTAAGGCATACAGAATTTTATTTAACAAGCCCTGGGAATAAATAGTATTGGCTATGTACCAAGCACTGCTCTAAACACTTTAAAAATAATGACTCACGGGACCAGCAGTTAGCGTAATGGCTATGTCGCTGGACTCCCACGTAGTTGACAGCGGTTCGAGTCCCGGACCCGGTGGCTTAAACTCACGCCAGGCGCGTGTGTGTGCGTGCCCAAGATCCCAAGAGAAGAATGGAGGAGAAGGGATTGCAGCATGGCCATCCCCTCTGGGGGTGATTTCTCGCTTTCTGTCTCTCTCTCTCTGTCTGGCGAGCGCACGCGCCCTACAGCAAAAACCTCTCCAAAAAAGAAATACATAAATAAATAATGACTCACTTAATTGAATTTTCATAATAGTCTCCACTGCACTGATTGGATTATTATTCCCATTGAACAGATAGTAAAACTAGTTAATAGACATTCAAGGATACATGCAGAAGAATCTAGAGTTTAAACCCACTAAGGCTGGTTCCAAAGAACATGCTTCTAACCATTGTGCCATACTGCCCTACCCAGCAACCTGGTGGCTAGGCACAGTAAATGCCGGGAGGCTTTGGAAAGTGACAGGGATGCAGCAAAGTAACCGGTGATCTGCAGAGCAGCAGTGACTGTCGGGGTCGGGGGAGGCGCTGCCAGGGCTCTTGGCAGCCTGGCCTGATCCCAGGGCCTGCGGGCAAGACTCCCTTGGATCCTGCCCTTTTGCTGAGCCTGTTTTCCAATTTCTATCGATTCTGTTTCCTGCTTCCCCTCCAATAAATTATTCTTCTGCTTAAATGGTCTGCAACCCAGAGCCCTGGCCAGCATGGCTAATTTGCTCATCAGCAGAAAGCCAATCATTCATAATGGAAGCCAAGGTTTCTGCAGACTCCTGCAGCCCCTTCTACCTTTAGGGCCCTGGGATTCCTGCTAGTTCACCTCCTTCCTCTGAGAGTCTGCACCTGGCTCCCTGGCACACAAGGACCCGTGGCTCAGGCCGTCCACACTGACATGACAGCCGTGTCTGTGATGCCTGACCCCTGGCGGGAACGAGTTGAGCCAGGAGTGCACACTGATTCCCCTCCAGGCTTAGGCTTGCACTGGGCTATGAAGGGCTGAACAGAGGGCGCAGAGCCGCACCCTGCAGCAAGGCTGTGCACTGAAGAAGGGCTCCCACACCCCAAATGCCCTGGCACAGCCTCTTCCCTCGTCTTTATTACTCAGATCTTTTAATGCCATGGGATGTCCTGGTGAGAATCCTCAAATAAGTTCCCTTTTTGTTTGAATTTCAACCTTTAACTTTAGTAACATAGTAGTTCTGCTCCAGTGATTCCCTGAAAAGCCCCCTCTGTGCTCCCCACATCCCTCCCTCCCTCCCTGCTGTCCCACACAGGGTGGTTCTGACGATGTATTTTCCCTTGTGATTCAGGTATCACAGGAAAAGAGAAGGCAAAAGATGATATAGACTAGAAAGCATATTTTAAATGAAAAAAATATATATATAGCCTTTGAGGTTTCAAACATCTTTTTTACACTGCTTTTTTTGCCATACTCCCACTGTCGGGTTTTCCTATTTTATGTCTACTCGCCGCTTAAGAGGCTTTAATAAGCCTCAAAAATTTCGTCCTTGAACAACACGCTTTAAAAATTGGTTCCCCAGGTACTTAGATACTGCTGATGGATTTGAATCAGTGGACTCGGTATCATCATTTCAAGTGCCTGTAAATTTTTTTTTTTAAAAGAATGAGGGATTTTCCGTTAAAAAATCTTGCAACCCCCCCCCCCCCAATTGGCCCATTCCTTAGCTGGAAAAGGGCGAGTACGAGATGAACCTGGAGTCTCTTGTTATGCCAGAAGGGAAGGAAGTGCTCAAAACAAAAACATCATGGAGTGTGTCACGGTGACACAAGACACAGAGGCTCACTTGAAGAGGGGATCACATTGCACGAATCCAGTACAGTGTGAACACCAAAATGTTTAAGAACAGTAGTGAAGTAAAAACCATCGTGGGAGAGAGAAAGCAGGAGCAACAGAGAGACCCTACAATCCCGGAGACAGAAGAACCAACAAGAGACACAAGCCAAGCTGCTGGGCTTGAGCTCAGGAGCAAGGACCCCTGTCTTGCCTGATTTGGGGGAGGATGGGCCCTCCAGCCCACACAGCACGCAAGTGCACTGCGGGACTCGGTCTACCACCTTACTCTCTGACAGTGCAACCTCCATCCACATCTGGAGCAATTAGGGTTGTGCGCACAAGAACCAAGCACCTGAAACTAGGAGTTTCTGAAGGAATTCTTTCTCCATAACTCCCTTGAGAGTAAAAGGAGAGAAATTCCCTCTGAATACCTAAATCCTAAATTCCTACTGTGAATTACACTCCCACCCATAGTAGAGGGGGGAAATTGGCACAGATCTTACGCATATCATAGAGAAGTGCAGGAGACACGGCTACAGAAACATACTCCAAAGAAGTAGGAAGAAGTGAGTCTCCCACCAGATGGCTAAAACTCAAAGCAGGGCCCTAAGATTCAGAAAATCAGGAAGTACCTCCTTCTCAAAGGATCATCACTCTTCACTATGCATAAATTATGAGAGACCGTAGAAATGTCGGAAAAATAATTCAGAATACTCATTGTAATAATACTCAACAATATACAACAGAAAACAGAGAACTAATTGTAGGAGATAAAAAACATTCTTCCAAGACATGATAGAAGAAGTGCATAAGGAGATAGACACATTGAAAAAAAAAATTGTGGAAAGAAAGAATACAGGGCAGATAATCAAATTTTCCTTTGAAGGTATCAAAAGCAGATTAGACCACACGGAAGAATCTCTGACCTTGAAGACAAAATCTCTGATTTAGTCCAAGCCAGTGAAAAGAATATAAAAACAACCATTTATAAGGAGGAAAATCCATGGGAAATACTGGGCACCATTATACAGCCAGATATTTGCATAACAAGTATTCCAGAATGCAAAGAAACAGGTAAAGACATAGAAAATATTTTTCATAATATATTAACTGAAAACTTTCCAAATTTAGAGAGGTGTGTGGACATCCAAATACAAGAAATACAAAGGACACCAAATAGCCAAAACATAAGAAGATCCTCTCCAAGGCATATCAAAGCCAAACTGGTCAAAATCAAAGACTAAGACAAAATTCTAAATATGTCAAGAGAGAAATACCAAGTTATTTACAGAGGTTACCCCATTAGACCAACATTGGATCTCTCAGTTGAAACAATGCAAGCAAAGAAAGAATGGGAAGACATATTTCAAACTCTGAAAGAAAATAGGTTTTGGCGAGAGTACTATATCCAGCAAGACTATCCTTCTAATGGGAAGGAGAAATAAAAGCATTCCCAGATAAACGAATGCTGAAAGAACTCACTAAATTGAAACTAGGTCTTCAGGAAATACTTGAGGAACTACTGTCTGTACCAGGAAAACGAAAGAGACAAATAAAAATAAAAGGACACGAAACAACTAGGATTAAAGGGTAAGGCCACACATTTGAAAATAACGCTGAATGTCGGGACAAAAATGTAGATTCCACAATTTTATGCACAAGCAGGTTTAGATACAGATTCACCAATTATTGGATAGATAGTTGTCTCCCCAGATTTCAATTTATGTATTTATTATAACCATTACTCACTATATAGGACTATATAATAAGGTCCAAAATGCTACAGTGGAGTCTTTTTTTGGGGCTGAATTAAAAAAAAAAAAAAAAGCTAAAATCAAGAACTTTGTAAAGCCTATAAATTACCAAATCATTGGCTTTACCATGTCTTCACATTTAAACATCTTTCCAATTGTTTTATCTTTGCTTTCTTGAGGACTTATTTCTTTATGCACAGTACACTATCATGATGCTACAAGAACTCAGTGTTCTTTTTCTCTCTCTCCCTAATGAACTACTGTTATGTAAAATTTTACCTATCTCTAACTGAATTGATGTTTGATACCCATGGATTTTTCAGATTATAAACTCTTATCTCCCACAGTCCTCTATATGGAAATTACAAATTATTCTTTGATTGGCTATGTTAAGATTATCTGTTCATTTATAAGGTTGATTGTCAATGTTTTTCTTTAGAACTGTACGTCACGGTAAAGAGCGTCTTAGACAATTCGGTACATACTTGTAGAATAACCTTTGGAGTCAGTCTTGAATGTTCACGGCATAATGTTAAATGTTGAAGGTGGTAAATAGGTTTACACCCCCAATTTGGTTATTATACACCATATACCTGCTTTTAAAGACTATTCTGTAACCTACAATTATGTGTAATGATTATATGTAAATCAAATTACAAAAATAGTTAAAAAAAAAGGGAAAATTAGAGATTCATTAATCCATATTATCCACAGATAATAAATAAGTGAACAAACAAATAAGGGTGAAGGGAAGGCTCTTGCCAGAGAATGTCAAATACCAGCCTGTATAAATGTGGAGAGTCCTGGAGTTGGAAAATCATTTTATAGCTACCATGTTCTAGACTGGACTCGGTAGGAATGATCAATGAGTGCTCAATCTAGAGGGACAGCTTGATGAAGAGCAGGGCATTTGCGTGATCTTAGAAAGCGCTTTCCACAAAACCATGATGCAATGTATAAAACAAGCAATGCCTTGACCAGATGATCAAATGTAAATCATCAATGAGGGACAAAAGGATGCAGCATATCTCTACATGTGACATCCCTGACAAGGGTACGTCACCTGTCCAGTATCTCAGCCATGAATGCATAGCTGGAATCTCCAATAGTAAGAAAATAAGACAAATCCCAAATGAAGAGCAGTCTAATTGAAAAGGGAGAGGAATCTGTATTCTTCAAAAATTCAATGTCACAAAAGCATGACAGTCTGTGGAAATGTTCCAGACGAAAGAAACTAAAAAGACATGAGACCCAAGTGCAGTCCCCAGGCCTACACTGGACCCTGTCCTGGAAATAAGGGACATGCCACTAAGGGCATTATTGCATCAATTAACAAAACTGGGATATGAATGATAGATTGGACACAAATATTGTATCAAGGTTAAATTTACTAAAGTTTCATAAGTGGACTGTCCTTATGCAAGAGAGTATCCCTATTTTAGAGAAAAACCTCAAAATATTTAGGGGTAAAGTCCACAATGCATATAACTTACCCTCAAACATTTCCCCAAAACGAAAATGAGCATTCAAATTAGAAAAAAAAAATGGGGTAACAAATTCAACAATAGGTGAATTGGGAAAAAGGTAGACCTGTGTCAAATTTGAATTATTGTTGTAAATTTTTTATACATTTGAAATTGTTTCCAAATATAAAGTTA
Organism: Tupaia belangeri chinensis; assembly: GCF_000334495.1. Lineage (NCBI taxonomy): Eukaryota > Metazoa > Chordata > Mammalia > Scandentia > Tupaiidae > Tupaia > Tupaia belangeri. The sequence continues at coordinate 7,335,851 of NW_006159617.1, read as the reverse complement.
AAATAAAGGGGCCAGCAGGTGGCATGGTGGATGGGGGCGCTGGACTCCCACATGGCCAACCACGGTTTGAGTCTCGGACCTGGTGGCTTGCTTTCTCACTTTCCCTCTCTAACTCTCTCTTTCTCTCTCTCTCTCTCTCTGTGTGTGTGTGTGTGTGTGTGTCTTTCTGGTCAAATTGAAAAATAAGATGAATGAATAAATACAAAAATTAAATTTAAAAAATTTTTTAAAAATTAAAAAAAATAAAGTTAAAATAGAAAAAAAAAAGAAAAAACAATTTGGGGTAAGGCATTGAATGCTAGGGGACTCGGAGTACCTTGTGGGATGATGGAAGATTGTTCTGGACTGAGATTGTGCCTGAATTTACAGCTTATATGACTTCACATATGTCAAAACACATCAAATTGCACATCTAAAATAGGCAACTTTTTTTTAATGGCAGTGTGTGTGTGCACATGCATGAGAACCATCCTCAACAGGGCTTCATCATGCCACGATCCCTTTCCTCAGCCCTCCAAGTCCTCAGGATCCTGGGTGCCCAGGTACACACGCACCTGCCTATTTTCAGGCAGAACCAGGGTCCAAACCCATGGTCTGTCATGTGGCCTGCAGCAGCAGTATATGTACTGGTCCAGTCCAGTACACTATGGACTATACCATCTAGGCTGGGCCTAAATGGGTGACTCTTTTGGTATGTAAATTATATATCAAGAGGGGCCAGCACATGACATGGTGGTTAAAGGTGCTGGACTCCCACATGGCCGACCATGGTTCGAGTCCCAGACTTGGTGGCTTACTTTCTCACTTTACCTCTCACTCTGTCCTTCTCTGGTCAAATTAAAAATAAAGTTAAATAATTCTTTTAAAAAATTATTCATCAAGAAAACTTATTTAAAAGGGTAAAAGTCTTTTTTTCTTTCAAAAGTCCATTTTTTTTTATTCATTTAAATTCAAAAGAAGTGAGGGTATTTGCCTCTTGAAACACTTCAAGGAACTGCTGTGCTGTGGATGGACACAGGCTGTCTGGTGGGTCTGGTGTAGTCCAGCCAGGATGGACATAAACCACAGCCAAAGGCACATTATTCCCCTACTGGAGCACACTATGGTTTAAAAAATAAATAGAAAGGTATTTTCATATTCGGTTGTCAGGAAAGTCATGATGCGCTTTTGCATAGAAAAGTGGAAAAATACACCATGACTTTTCCGACAACCTATTATTAACTATTTTATAGTGAACGTAATACTCATGTTAACAGTTCAAGTGAAACAAAAACTCAGTGAAATACTGGCTCAGAGGGGTCCTTCATATTATCCCAGATTCTGGCAATATTACTTACTGTCCTCAGAAACATCCCTGGGTAGCTGGGGAGAGCTGTATAACCCTCCTATGGGGACCCTTCCCATATTTCAAGACCCATCAGATGACCCCTCCTCCATGCTCACTTCTCACACTGTCTGAATCATCTCCAAGTGTGTGAAAATGTATGACAATCTTCCTCCAACTCAACCTGAGGGCCTGATTCCCTGCACTGAGCACTGGGCCCAGCACAGAGAGGAGTCTGTTGGATAGAACTCAGCTAAGTTGAATGAACATTGGCATATTTACCATTTCACTCATTTTCTTCTTCACAGAGAAGACAATTTCTGTCACTTTCCACCTGGAAACTCACACTTGCTGTGCTATCTCCTCATAGCTTTCTCATTCGGGCAGATGACAGCTAGTTCTGAAACGGAATTTTTTTATATTTGATCCAATAAAACCTTTTGGGACCAGATTTTCTACTCTTTGGAAGAATTAAAATAAATAAAAAAGATTTTCTACTCTCTGAATAGGAAAAGAGACTTTAAAATTAGTTTATGGATCAGAAAACTCTTTGGGAAACTCAAAGCAAAATATTTCTCTTAAAGTACAATCAGGACAATTTAGACAAACTGCTATACAACTTGTCAGCCAAAACTGAAAAGTGACTTCACCAATGTCTGGAAATAACCCAGAAATGCAGCAATGATAATGACACGTAGCACTCACTGCCAAAGAAGTTAGTTCACAATTAAGCAACTTCCAAGCCAGGGTTTGAACCCAAGCAGTCAGGCCTAATAATCTGTACTTTTTTTGTTTGTTTGTTTTGGGTTGTTTTTTTTGGGGGGGGGCGGTGGAGGGTTGCTATAGGGCACATGTGCTTGCCAGAGAGACAGAGAGATAGAAGGCAAGAAATCACCCCCGGGAGGATGGCCACACTGCAATCCCTTCTCTTCAATTCTCTTCTTGGGATCTTGGGCACGCATACACACACGCCTGGCGTGAGTTTAAGCCACTGGGTCCGGGACTCGAACCACAGTTGGCTACATGGGAGTCCAGTGACATAGTCATTACACCAACTGCTGGTCCCAATAATCTGTACTTTTAACCCTACACCAGCAGTGTGGTCTGGATGTCTTCCTGCTAAAATTCCTGTGTTGAAGTCCCAGTCACCAATACTTGACAATACTTTAGAATGTAACTATTTGGTGATAAGGTAAAAGAGGCGATCAAGAGCGACCTGATGTAGGACCAGCACACGGCATAATGGTTACATTACTGGACGCCCACGTAGTTGACCAGGTTCAGTTTAAAACTCACGCTGGGCACATGTGCATGCATGTCCAAAATCCCAAGAGGAGAATGGAGGAGAAGGGATTGTGCTGTGGTCATCCCCTCAGTGGGTGATTTACTTCCTGTCTCTGTTTGGTGAGTGTGCATGTCCTGATTGGCCTGCCCTGGTGGTGAGGTTGGTAGCAAAACTGAACTTCAGTGCTGGAAGTCACATGGCTGACTGTAAGTTCAGATCCCCTGGTGGGCAAAAACAAACAAACAAAATACCAGGTAGGTAGGTAGGTGGATACATACCAGGGATTGTGGCATGATGAAACCTTATCAAGAGTACCTCTTTATTTTTCTGGTGTGTAAGCACGTACTCTATCACAAACCAGAATGAACAAACTTTAAAAAGATAAAGCTCTTAAAGCAGGGCCCTAACCCAAGAGGACTGGTGTCCTAAGAACAGTGGACACCACAGGTAGCACATACAGAGGCTGGTCAATGAGGACAAGCAAGAAGGCCACTGTCTGTTAGCCACGGAGAGGCCTCAGGATAAACAAGACTTGCCAACGCCTTGCCCTTGGACTTGCAGCCTCCAAAACCATGAAAACAATACATCTCTGTTGTTTAGGCTTCCCAGTCTGATATTTTGTTGAGGCAGCTTTAGCAAACAAATACAACCAGCATAAATTAAATCTCAACTCCCCTTCCTTCCAGAGAGTTCTAAGGTGAGGTCTGTATTCAAAAATGAAGTCATCAGCATCTCTGGAGACACACAATTAAGGAACATTTCACCCAACCTCGCTTAACACTAAAATTCAATAAGAGATCACATTGTCCCTGTTATTGTCCGAACATTTTCTTTTTACACTCGTAAGAGGACCGAGGGTACAATAAGAACTCCTTTTTGCCCTACTTTTATCCAAGGAACTGATAAGGACCTCCTTTGTACTAAAATCCACCGTCTCCTTTCTCTTCCTCATCTCCTCTCCTAAGGAGGCATCACACCGACATCTTGCAATTACTAGCCTTAACCAGGAAACCGCTTTCGTCTTTCCCTGCTACACACCCATATTTTGTTTGCTTGTTTGTTTTAATTTGCTATAGGGCATACATCTGAGAAAGAGAAATTACCCCATAAGGGTTCATGCTGCAATCCCTTCTTCATTCTCCTTTCAGGATTTTGGCCATACACACACGCATACGCCTGGCATGTTTTTCAGGTCATCAGGTCTGGGACTTGAACCACACTGTCAGCCATGTGGGATCCAGCCACCATGCCACCATCTGGCCCTCATTCCTGTTTTTATTAAGCACGAATAAGATACTGCTCCATTGAATGCACATCAGAAAAACTTTATCATTTTGCTGCAGAAGTATGCTTCACTGTGAAAGAGTCGGGGGCTTTTGGGGTCATTCCAGGCTCCCCACAAACTCCCATTTGTAAAGTGGAGTTTTCACCTGAAGCCTCTGAGCAGATGGCCTAGTCTGTCCACCACGGAGACACACACGAGGACTCCCCCACATACTGTACATTTCCAGACTCTTCCACAACCAGCACAGGGTTGCCCCTTTAGGCACTCCTTGGGGCTCAGGTTGCTCTCTGTAGCCCCAGGCTGGGTTTTTCACTCAAACTGCATGACTTCAGATGAAACAGTAAATACCCTTCCCAGATTCCCATATCTAAGTTATTGTCGCTCCCTTTACCTTGAGAAGATATGGAATTGCGCCCCACTCTCATAGAGACGGAAAGAAAGCAGAGATTTTAAGTCTCTTCTTGAGGTTCTGGACAAAGCTCTATGTGGTTTGGATTTTTTTTTTGGGGGGGTCATGGGGGCATGTGCACTCAACCAGAGAGACAGGTAGAAGGAAAGTGAGAAATCACGCCCCTCCCCCTATGGAGGATGTTCGTGCTGCAATCCCTTTTCTGGGAATTTTGGACACTCATGATTTTCAAAGTCATGGGGTCTGGGATGCAAACTGCAGTCAGCCACATGGGAGTCCAGCCCCTTAGCCACCATACCACCTGCTGGACTCAGTAACTGTATTTTTAACAGGAAAGATGTCACTGTGACGATGTGCTAGTCATAGCTTGGCACAATGAAAATAGAGGTCCTGGAAGATCGGAAGTAGGAAGAGGGTTGGGGTGAGTGGTAGGGGAGATGGAGAAGGCACTCCGGTTACCTGGATCAAATAGGACTTTGAGAGCCAAGAGTCTACCTACCAACCTTTCTCTGCTAGTTTTAATGTAAACAAGCATTTCACGTCAAACAGTTGTTACCAATACAGTACAATTCAACTTAGGGCATGATTTTTCATACAGTGCCAGCCTTTGTCAAGTTCTTGGTAAATTCTAGACACTATAATTCAGACAGCGACACAAATCAAAATATTTCAAAATAAAATAGCATTTAGCCTGCCCTTGCCAAGAGAAAATACGCATTAAAGCCAGGTCTGCCCCTATCACTCAGGAGGCGGGGGTAAAAGTGCAAGTGAAGACCACAGAATTACTTCATAGAGTGTTCATCAAGATCGCAAACTGTCTCATCGTCTCCCGTAATCCTCCTCCACTGACAAAGGTGGCTTTAGGACAGCTTGGGGAGTCAGGCACAATTCTGAACTCTCAGGCCCTCAAAGTTCTGGGCCAGACAAGGAAGAGTAGCCACTGATGGCCCCCTGCCCTTCCCCACCCAGAAGCCATTCTTTTGGGGGGCTGGGGCCCTTGAACACAAAAGAGGACTTCCTCACATACTGTATATTTCCAGATTCTTCCACAACCAGCACAGGGTTGCCCCTTTAGGTATTTCTTGGGGATCAGGTTTGCTAGCTCTCTCTCTACTGGGGCCATTTGGACAGGGAATTCCACCTAATCCTGGGGAGGGAGCAGTGTGGACTCTCATCCAGCCCCCTGGAGCAGCTGATGCCTAGCCCTGTAGGAAGTGGCACAGCCCAGGGAAGGCCAGACCCCCCTCCCTGCCAACACACACACACTTCAAACCCAGAGAAGTCCAAGGAGTTTCCTTTGCCTGGGTCTTAAACTCTATTTTAAGTGAACTAGATTGACTTTTCTTTCCTTGAAGCTTTCTGGGAGGGTAGGGTGGTTTAAGAGAGAATTCCTGTCTGGGAGGAATGAACAAAAAAAAAGTTACAATACTTGTGGTTATTTATTTATTTTTTGAGAAGTTTTTTGCTTAGGGTGCGTGCGCTGGCCAGACAGACAGAGAGAGTCAGAGACAGAAAGCAAGAAATCACCTCCCAGGGGGGATGGTCATGCCGCAATCCCTCCTCCTCCATTCTCCTCCAGGGATCTTGGGCATGCACGCACACTCGCCTGGCGTGGAGTTTTAAGCCACCGGGTCCGGACGCGAACCGCGGTCGACTACGTGGGAGTTCAGCGACATAGCCATTACGCTAACTGCTGGTTCTCAATACTTGTGGTTATTTAAAAAAACTAATCTACAGTTTTTCCTCAAACAGCCGACTGGCTGTACAGTGTTATCTGCAGAAGTCAGACGCGGTGAGATCCTTGCTCTGTGGCATAAACCTTTTTCTTTCCGTGTTGAGACAGGGATGGCCTTACCTAGACCTCTGCAGAGAGGTCAGAAAGCCTGAAGGAAAACTAGCAGAGGCATCTGGGTAGCAAAGTGGGGGCCCTAGGACTCAGCACAGGCCGGGTGAGGCTGGGCAAGGAGGATTGGGTCTGCTGCAAACACCCAGGCCCCCTGTGAGTCAGAAGAGTGGCCAAGGCTCTTCCTCATAAATGAGTTGTCTGCTTTGCCTCTTCTCAATCAGGGGAAGTTCGTCTACACTCTCGGCCTCCATTTTGACTTCGCTAGAATGGGGAGATCACCTGCCCATATCACCAGTGCTAATGCCCACGAGAAATTTGTACGGGCAGCCCGGGATCATTGCTTAATGAACTTCATTCAGAACCAAAAGCATGCAGGGTTCAAGCTGTGGATCGGACAGCTCTCCTCCAGCGACTCCAACATCCAAGCTGGGGTTCTGCAGAAGCTGTACCGGGGAAAGGGGGTCGGGCAAGGAGCTCGTGGGTGGGGGTTGGACGGGGCTTTAGGGAGAAGGGCAAACGGGAACAGATGGGGGAAGGCGAACTACAGGTTGTGTTATTTCCCTGCCCAGTTTTAGGGTAAGGGAAGCCGGAGTCTTCGTATGGCCCCCAGCTGGAAGTGCAAAGGACAGGCTCATAAGGCCCCAAGTTGCTCACGGTCGCGAGCCCGCGTGGGCGGACCCTGCGCTGCACCCCGCATAGGGGCCGAGAGGGGAATACCCCGGGTGGCGGGGGTCGAACAGACGCGCCACTCACCTAGCAGCAGCAGCTTGAGCTCGCGGCGCGCATCCTTCTTGTCCCGGCGGAGCTGCCGCTCGATCTCGGCGCTGATGCGCTGAGACTCTTTCTCCTCTGCCGACAGGCAGCAGCAGCCGGCCATGGTGCTCGTAGCGCCCGACGGAGGGACGCGACCCTGAGCGCCCGCTCCTCCGCACCGCTGCCCTCCCCCCCCCCCCCGCTCCCCCCCCCGCCAGTCTGTGACCGGCGGTGGTTTGGAGAACACACCTCAGCCGATTTGAGTTTGGGAGTAAGAGGCCTGAATCTCGCGCTCAGTCCTTCCTCGAGGGTGAGCTTTGAGCCGAATCTGGAGCGCCGGGACTGCTCAAGTGCTCCCCGAATCCGGACTCGGCCAGCTCCACGGTCGTTCTAGGGAGAAGAGCGAACAGAGAGGTTGGGAGCGTTGCTGGCAGCGGGAAGACGCGCACGCTCCGTGGCACAAGGGCCGGACGCCCAGTCAGTGGGCGCAGCCCCTGCGTAAAAATGTTGGGGCGTCGGTGACCGGAAGACCGTGGAATGTCCCGGGCGGTTGGAGGCAAAGGACCTGGCTGGCCCTTGCTTGGAAAGTTCCGAAACCCTCAGCAGTGACCGCAGACTCAGACCGAGGGGAAAGGTTCCTGCTGGCGTTTGTGGCTCTAAGTGGCAGGAGGAGGCGGGGCATCTTGAACCTACAGCCCTGGTGCCAGCCCGGAGTTGGCCTTCAAGGCACTTCGAGCCACTGGAGCCTGCTGGGGTGGGAGGGGGCGGGGCAGTAAAGGTTGGCGAGCAGGGAAATGGGCGAGCAGAGCCCGGGAGCCTGGGATGTCCAGGAGCAGCCCGCACACCTGCCTCCCCGGGTGTGGCGTCCCAGCCGGGAAGTGGCCGCCTGCCCAGGTCGCAGTAACCAGGGCGCTCTGGCAGCGGGCTCTCTGTGGGCCAGATCCCGGTGCCGACAGGTGAGGGGGCTTTGTCAACCCACAGCCTCAGTGGAGACTGCGGCGCCCGCAGGTCACAAGAGGAGTGGCGTGGAGCCGCCGACCGTCTGCCGCGGGACACACGCGAAGCCCGGCGGGCTGAGCTCTCCACCCCGACTTGCAGTTGAGGTTTGCACGCCAGCCTCACCGCCACACCCACGCCGGGTTCCTCGACGGGCTCCTTCCGCTTCCTGGGCGCCCTAGCGAAGCTCAGGCTTGGCCAAAGACTCTGTCAGCTCGGCCGTCTGCCTGCAAAGTGTGGCTGAGCCTGAGCCATCTGGCTCGGACTGGGAAGGCAGCCGCCACCGGGCTCAGTTATAAAAGCTCAAGAGCGGAGGGTAAATATCCTCCCGGCCCTTCCTACACCACCACACGAGGGGCCTGGGGAAAGGGGGAATGGAAAACAGCTGGCAGCTTTGCATTTTATAATGCAAAAGACTCTTGCTTAGTGGAAAGGGCTGACACGTTCTCTTGGCACCAGCTGGCAAGTTCCTTGCCCCAGCCCTGAAGCCTGACAGCCGCTTTACACAGGTGTGTCCCTTCGGCCTCTTCGTCAGGCTCCTGGGACATCGGGATCATGTTTGAGCAGCCAATAATGGATCTTAAAAAAATCAAAAAGTAACTCTTTATACTTGGATGGCACAATGGAATGCAGATCACAACATCTGATTTCTATCTGTGTAGATTTTGAGGCTGAAAGGAAACCAAGAAGAGAAGGTTAGGTGGAGGAGGGGAATCCTGTCCAACCGGCATGGATGTTCTTTTCCTTCACTTCTGCAAGTGGCGCCATGTAAACGCTTGCTGGTGTTAGACAATTAGCTAATGCTTCCTCTATTAAGAGCAGACACAAGTGCCTTTCCTGTGACTACCACATATTTTATCCATTCAAACAGGCGCATATTGAATAGAGTGGTACGGAGAAGTTGCAGGCATCGTGATCTTATCAGGCTGCAAGGTCTCATTTTAAAGTTTAAGAAATGTACATGAATCAAGCATTAAAACCAAATGTGCATGCATTCTTAAATGCCTGACTCTTAATTTGTTTTTCGGTTCTTTTTTGTTGTTGTTATTGGCAGACATAAACTGATAGTAATAGTGACCCCTACAGGAAAACTGCTGGACATTTCTATGTTGATCCTTAGCCATTTAGTCAAACTGGCCCTTTCCCTCTTAGCTCTTACAGATTCATTTACAACTTGAGAGGAAGACCTGTTGGCTTCTCAAACTGACTGTTGTATTATAATGATTCATATCAAATGATTAAAGCTAGGGCAAACTGAAGTCCAGGTTAACTAGGATAACTGACCTGTTAGGTCAGAAGTTGCTAAGATTTCAAAAAAGTTATGAAATGTAACTTTTTTTTCCGAGAGGTTTTTGCTATAGGGCGTGTGCGCTCGCCAGACAGACAGAGAGACAGAAAGCGAGAAATCACCCCCCAGAGGAGATGGCCACACCGCAATCCCTTCACCGTTCTCCTCTTGGGATCTTGGGCACACATGCACACGCGCCGGGTGTGAGTTTTAAGCCACCGGGTCCGGGACGCGAACCGTGGTCGACTACATGGAAGTCCAGCGACATAGCCATTATGCTAACTGCTGGTCCCCCATGAAATGTAACTTTTTAGAAAGATTGATTTTTGCTATCTATTGAGATTTTTGAGAGATTTTTGCTATAGGGTGCATGCACTTGCCAAAGAGACTGAGAGATAGAAAGTGAGAAACCACGCCCTACCCCCCCCCCGGCAATGGTCTTGCTGCAGTCCCTTCTCCTGTATTCTCTTATCAGGATGTGGGGCACGCATGCGCCTGGCGTGGGTTTTAAGCTGCTGAGTCTGGGACTTAAAACATCAGCTATGTTGAGAGCCCAGTAACGCAACCGTTATGCCATCTGCTGGTTCCATGAAACAAATTGATGATGGTAAATCTGCACATCTGGTCACCTTGGCAGCATGTATCAGAAGATGTTAAAACTAGCATAAACTGGAACAGCAGGTAGTATGGAAGTGAAGGAATTAGATTCCATATGGCTGACTGCAGTTCGAGTCCCAGACCAGCTGCTTGAAAAACACACTGGGCCTGTGTACATGCATACCCAAAATTCCAAGAGGAGAATGAAGGATAAGGAGAAACAGCATAGCTATCCCCCTGGCAGGTAATTTCTCACTTTCTCTCTCACTCTCTTTCTCTGTCTCTCTCCCTGGTAAGTGCAAGTGCCCTATAGAAAAATAATAATAAACCTAAAGTTGTTACTGAACCTTAGTAGCTAGGGAGAAGTGTAAAACTGGGTTATCACAGGTCATTTACTTTTACACTTCCATGTTTACTTATCTCTATTTTCCTTACCTTTAGAATCTGGGAACTAGGATTAGAATAATTTTTAAGTTGTGATGGGGCCAGCAGGTGGCATGGTGGTTAAAGATGCTAGACTCCCACATGGCTGACTGCGGTTTGAGTCTCAGACCTGGAGGCTTAAAAAAGCAAAACATACAGAAAACAAGAAATGGAAGATCATTTGCTGACAATAACATGTTTGTTGATGTGCTTGATTGAGACAATATACAGTGTACTCTGGATGGAAAATCTCATTATGTATGCTATAATGATGTACAGTGAATGAATGCAAATAAATTGGAAAAAAAAATTAAAAAAAAAAGAGAATGTCTGTTTTTCTAAATTATTCCCCAAATGCTGCAATTCCATTTTTTTCCTTTTGCAGATTAGAACGTAGACTGGACATGAGTTTCAGATGCCTGCCAAGTGCTGGGTTCTAAGGATGAGCTAATCGTCTGGCATTCTCCTAAACGTCTATTCATTCCATGCCGGCGCCTGTACTAGGATTCAGATAATAAGGTAAATCCTGACTTTAGGTAAAGCTACACAGTCTAGTAGACAGAAGTGAAACTGAGACCCTGAAATCTGCACCTACCCCTTCCTGCTTCCTCCCAAAGAGGGAGGGAATGCATGGAGTCACCTGAGTGGCTTTTTAGAGCTTGCAGGTGGGCATAGAGGATCCTTCAAGAGCGTCTCCCTTCAGCGCAGCTGCACTTCCATCTCTCTCTCAGAGCTCTGGACAAATGTAGCTAATGTGTTCTCCCCGTCCCCGACCTCCATGCCTTGGGACAAGCTATTCCCTCTTCTAGAATGCCACCTGTCATCCCAAAGTTAGATCATTTCTTCTGTTTCTTAAAGAATTATTCATTTAATTTTATTTATCATTATTATTATTTCTTAATTTGCTACAGTGCACATGCACTCACCAGACAGAGGAAGTGAGAAAAGAAAGCTAGCTACCACGTCCAGGATTCAAATCCTGGTCAACCAGGTGGGAGTCCAGCTTCTTAACCACTGTACTGCCGGCTGGCCCCAGATCATTTTTTTAACTTCATTAACTATTATTATTATTATTATTTTCCAATTTGATCAGAGAGAGAGAAAGTGAGAAAGCAAGCCACCAGGTCCAGGAGTTGAACTGTGGCCGGCCATGTGGGAGTCCAGTACCCTTAACCACCATGCTACCTGCCGGCCCCCTAGATCATTTCTTTTTTAAACACACCTCTTCTGAGAAACCATCTCCACCCTTTGTCTGTTAGACTCATCTTTTTTTTCTTGGATAGGTGTTTGCTATAGGCCGTGTGCACTCGCCAGAAAGACAGAGAGAGAGAGACAGAAAGCGAGAAATCACGCCCCAGGGGGGATGGCCACGCTGCAATCCCTTCTCCTCCATTCTCCTCTCGGGATCTTGGGCACGCACACACACGCGCCCGGCGTGAGTTTAGGCCACCGGGTCCGGGACTTGAACCGTGGTAGACTACATGGGAGTCCAGCGACATAGCCATTACACTAACTGCTGGTCCCTATTAGACTCATCTTTTGCTGCTGCATGAACACCTCTTCAGCAACTCACCTGGGCACTCCTGTGAGCTTCCTCTCTTAATTCATAAGTTATTAACCACTGGTAGAGTTTTTCTTGTTCATATTGACATTCTTAAATTGGCAAATTTTACTTGACAGAATAAAAATCAGAAACAAGAATTAGTCTTAGGTGAGAGAAAAGAAGGTTCTGGAGGTAGAAGACAGTGACAAACCAATAAGCAAGTCCACAGTGATTGAAGGAGGGACTTGGGAAGAGCTTACGTGTGAGCTGTCTCCAACTCACCAGTTGCCCTCTTAGAATGACTGCCCTCCTAATTCTGAACTCCAAGAACATGTGCGAGTAGGGGGCTGGAAAAATGCTGCTAGCTTTTCCAAATATATCATCTTAGAATTTTAACAAGTAACGTAGAGTGAAAATAGGACCTTGATGAAGTTCACAAAGCCACAATAGCAGGAATACTAACCTACTTCAAACTGCAGTTGTGATTCATTCCTGGGGTGGTGACCAGTATTATACTTTTAAAGAAATAGAATAAAATATAAAGTGTCAGAAAATGCTGTATGTATTATCATTTTATAAAACTTTCGTTTTAGCTGTGTACATGAGTATCAACTCTTAAGCAGATTAGTCATGGATGCTTGTCTCTATTCCGGATGGGTTGGTCCAAGTGACCTCACATTTTCTAATTCGTTTTTCTGAGTCCAGCATGTTCCCAATTTGGGATTCAATTTCCTGAGTCTATTCTCTAAAATGATTTGAGTCCTTTCCCCCTTTCACTCTTATCTCCCTCTGCCCCATCGTCTGTTTGATGGGTGAGTGTTGATAGGGTAATGCTGGATATTTAGCTGAATAGGTACTAATGGTAGCTGGTGCCTGGTTGTACTCAACATCTATTTTTCTCAGGCAATCAGCATGTCAACCTGTTGCTCCACCGTATTTTCTGCCAGAAGACCAGAAACTGTTCATTATAAGACTTCTACTGAAAAGGCTAGAATTTTAGACAATGAAGTCTGCCTTTAAATACACATGACAGTGAGGAGGCTGGAATCACTATTGTTTGTTTTCGAATCTGACTTTTCATGGGAGTTGGAGATCTCAAGAATTCAAGAAATAAAAATCTTTCAGATGAGAAGTTTAGAGATTTTTATTTTGCTTGTTTTCTTTTTTTTTTTTCCTCTTTTTTTGGAGAGGTTTTTGCTATAGGGCAGGTGCACTCGCCAGACAGACAGAGAGAGACAGAGAGACAGAAAGCAAGAAATCACCCCCCAGGGGGGATGATCACGCCACAATCCCTTCTCCTCTGTTCTCCTCTCGGGATCTTGGGCACGCACGCACATGCGCCCAGCGTGAGTTTTAAGCTACCGGGTCCGGGACGCGAACCACGGTTGACTACATGGGAGTCCAGCGACATAGCCATTACACTAACTGCTGGTCCTGTTTTCTTTTTCTTTTGATCTAAATTCTTCTATCCCCTTACATCACTCTCCTTCCAAATAAACAAAAGTTAACAACCTATTGTAACATGTAATCTTTTCTATTATGCTCCGATAATCATATATAAATATAAATACACTGTTAGATATACAATGGGTCTTCAAAAAGCTCATGAAAATGTATAGTATGAAAAAACTATGCATAGATTTCAAACATTTTTGCAACTAAGTAAACTCATGTTTTAATTCCCTTTTCCCACAGACTTTAGAAATCCTCTGTATACAAACATGCACAGTGGGAGTTTGTCGTCCTCAATAGGTTTTGCTTTGTTTTGTTTTTCAGTTTACTGTAGGGTGCATGTCACAATCCCTTCTCCATTCTCCTCCTGAAATCTTAGGCACACACGCACATGCACCTGATGTGATTTTCAAGCCAACAGGTCTGGGACTTATACCATGGTTTGCCATGAGCTAGTCCACTACACTATCTGCTGGCCCCTATTATTATTATTATTGTTTTAAAATATGTTCTAGGGCATTCGTGCTCATAAGACAGAAAGAGGGGGAGGGACCAGCAGTTAGCATAATGGCTATCTCGCTGAACTCCCATGTAGTTGACCACGGTTCGAGTCCCAGACCTGGTGGTTTAAACTCATGCTGGGTGCGTGTGTGTGCATGCCCAAGATCTCAAGAGGAGAATGGAGAAAGGATTGCAACGTGGCCATCCGCCCTGAGTGGCTGATTTCTCCCTTTCTATCTCTGTGTTTCTCTCTGTCTCTCCAGGCAAGCACCTGCACCCTACAGCAAAAAACTCTCCAAAAAATAAATTAATTAATTAATTAATTAATTTTAAAAAGAGAGAGATGGGGAGAGCGAAAGAGAGAAAGCAAGTTTCCAGGTCTGGGACTCAAACCACAGTTGGCCATGTGAGAGTCCAGAGCCTCAACCACCACTCCATGTGCTAGCCTTGAATGGCATTCTCTTTTATTTTCAGTTCAGGGTCATTAAAAACAAAGCTGCACTGGGAGTAGTGGTGTGCAGGGGAGGCTCAGACAGGAAGACCAGGACATAGTGAGACCCTGTCTCAAAAAGAAAAGCAACAAACAAGCAAACTAAACAATGAAGCTGTAACAGCATCTTTGTATATAAATCTCTGTGCACTAGTGCTTTTATTTGTCTGAAATATATTCCCAGGAAAGAGATTGCTGAGTTGAAGAATCACACATTTTTCATTTTAATAGATGCGGCCACATTCCTTCCAAAAAGACTAAAACAAGTCTCATTTTTGTCAAAGATATGGGGACCCATCTCCCTGTATCCCCATCAGCAATAAATATTATTGCTCATCAGGTTTTGGCAGCCTGAAGAGAATAAAATAAGATTAAAGTGCTGCTTTACTTTCCATTTCTCTGACTACTCATGAGTGTGTTCATCTCTTCCTGTGCCTGTGAATATTTATAATTATCTATTCACATTTTTTGCTCATTTTAAAATATTGGGTTATTTGTCTCTTACTTGACAATCTGAAAGAGATTTTCAATACTATGTATCAACCCTTTGTCATCTAAATTACAAACTTTGCAGTTTTTGTTTCTTCTTTGTCATTTTTAATGGAATCTTTTGCCGTATAAAGGATTCTATTTCTACAAAGAGCAATCTCTCCATTTTCTTGCATAGCTTCCAGATTTCCAGTCTTCATAAGGAAGTCCTCCCCTTTCTAGACTGTATGTGCTATATTGTAGATTTTGATGCAAGCATGGGTATTGTTTTTTGTTTGTTTGTTTGTTTGTTTTTTTGAGAGGTTTTTGCTATAGGGCGTGTGTGCTCACCAGACAGACAGAGATAGACAGAGAGACAGAAAGCAAGAAATCACCCCCCCAGGGGGGATGGCCACACCGCAATCCCTTCTCCTCCATTCTCCTCTCGGGATCTTGGGCATACACGCACACGCGCCTGGTGTGAGTTTAAGCCACCAGGTCCAGGACTCGAACCACGATCAACTACATGGGAGTGCAGTGACATAGCCATTACGCTAACTGCTGGTCCCAGCATTTGTATTGTTTTGTTTTTTACATTTGAGTATTTAATCCATCTGGTGTTTATATTTAGGGAATGTGTAAGAGAGGAGATAAATTTTGTTTTCTTCCACATAGTTGCACAAACATCACCTAGCGAATATTTTATCCTATCTTCAATGAATTAAATGTCAATTGTTGTGATATATTAAATTTTCAAATTGCTCAGATTATACTCCTGGAGTCTATGTTGTTCCAATGAGCTATTTATCTGTCCTATCAATATATTCTTGAAACAGGGATTTTGTGGACTATTTTAACATCTGGTAGGACATATTACTCCTCAATGTTATCAGGCTCTCCCTGGTTGTTTTCAGACATTTCGTCTTCCACACAAACTATATTATTTATCTATGACTTTTCCCCTGAACTTTAAGTCTTAGTCTTAACCCTACCTTCAATTGCCTTTTTTGAATTTTAGAAATCATTTATTTAATTTTATTTATTATGATTTAATTTGCTATAGGGCATATGCACTCACCAGAGAGAGAGAGAAAGTGAGAAGCAAGCTGCCAGGTCCAGGACTTGAACTGCGGTCAGCTATGTGGGAGTCCAGAGCTTTAATCACCACTACACAACCTGCTGGCCCTCAATTGCTATACCTGTTGGCTTGGACAAATAATAAACATGTCAATGGCCTCTTTGCAGGCTCCCCCACCCACAACTCATCTTAGCAATTAGGACTCTTCCTTTAAGCCATATCCTGACTCTTGCAGCTACCAGCCTTTGCACCGAGCAGCTCTCAGGGTGTCATGCACATTTCATCTTTATGAATAGTGAGGATCCTTGAGTTGCTTCTGGCTATGTCATATGTGGCTGCCCAGTATGTTCATAACTATTTTTGGTGTTACTACCACTTCTGATAAAGCCAGTAGCAACTCTGACCTGGACTAAATTGATAGCCTTGTCACTGGTCTTCCTGCTTCACTTTTTTATCCTCTAAAACCCACTTGCCTCAGGACAGGACACCTAGAATGAGTTTTTTAAATCCCCCCAAATAGCCCCTAACTACCTACATTAAAATCCTTCTATGGGTTTCCATCAGAGAATGAAATAAAAGCTCTTTATTCTAGACCGTAAGGTCCTACACAGTCGGACCATTGCCAACCCTCTCGAAGTCTGTACCCGGATATTCTCCTTCTCCAGTCATATTGCGTCTTTTTCTCCGAATACCGCTCAGGGCCATTGCACTCTGTTCCACCACCTGAATTATGCTTCCTTCAGAGACTGCAGTGTTTGGTTTGTGCATGTCACGTAGGTCTCACCATCCATGGGACTCACTCATGACTGATTTAGTGTGGGCTTCCCTCACCACTTGACCTAAGGTTGTCATTCCTCCCCACCCCCATCCATTCGCCATCATTGTCGCACTCTGGTATTTTCATTGCAGCATTGTCACTTACCGATTTCTCTTGTTTACTTTCTTCTTTAGTTGTTTATCCTCTCCTCCCACCAGAAAAAGAAAATAATCTCCGTGAGAGGAAGACTTGTGGATTACCTTATCCATGACTGTGTCCCAAGGGTTTAGATCAGGGGAGGTCACAGCATCTTTTTTTTCTGTTTTTGGAGAGTTTTTTTTTTTTTTTTTTTTTTTTTTTTTTTTTTTGGGACGGGTTTTCCC
>NW_006159617.1:7299567-7318839 GCF_000334495.1 Tupaia belangeri chinensis | reverse complement strand
ATTTTTTTTTTTTTTTTTTTGGGAGTTTTTTTTTTTTTTTTTTTTTTTTTTTTTGCTATAGGGCACGTGCACTAGCCAGACAGACAGAGACAGAGAGATGGAAAGCGAGAAATCACCCCCCTGGGGGGATGGCCACGCCGCAATCCCTTCTCCTCCATTCTCCTCTCAGGATCTTGGGCACGTACGCACAAGTGCCCGGCGTGAGTTTTAAGCCACCGGGTCTGGGACTCGAACCACGGTCAACTACATGGGAGTCCAGCGACATAGCCATTACGCTAACTGCTGGTCCCAGGTCATAGCAGGTTAAAATGATACCACTGACCTCTGTTCAGAACCCATTCTCTACAATAAAGTCTTGGAAAAATTAGTAACCTAGGATTTGTGATTTTATGTTTGCTTGTTGTATACCACATCACGTAATAGCAAAGAAAACAAAACACCCTTGAGAACCCTTGATTTATGGTGATAAGGCCATGTCTCTGTTTGCCAGGATACATCAATTGC
Organism: Tupaia belangeri chinensis; assembly: GCF_000334495.1. Taxonomy (NCBI): domain Eukaryota; kingdom Metazoa; phylum Chordata; class Mammalia; order Scandentia; family Tupaiidae; genus Tupaia; species Tupaia belangeri. The sequence goes on along the minus strand of NW_006159617.1, from coordinate 7,318,335 downwards.
CAGGATATAAACTGACTTAAGTTTAAAATGGAATTTACTGGTCCTTAGGACTGAGACGTTCAGGGAGGGTCTTGGTTTTAAACTCTGCTGGATCCAGATGATCAAGTGATGTTACAAAGAACTCATCTAGTGCTCAGTAAGCATTTGTTGAATTAATAAATGAATAATCCTATCTCATATGATTGTTGTGAAGATTAGAAAAGATAATATATCTTGGGGTTAGACAGTGGCATAGAGGGAGTCCAATGCTTTGCAAGGTTGACACACATGGGAAAGTTCCAAATTCACATCCAGAGATTTCCCTGAACACCACAGGCATGCCAGATCTAGAGCTGGCTGAGGCTGGAGAGGGATCATGGTATGGAGACCTATTAGGGCTGTCTGTTTCTCTGTCTCTCTTCTCTTGGAAGAAATAAAGAAACTTGGGAACCAGCAGTTAGCGTAATGGCTACGTCACTGGGCTCCCACGTAGTCGACCGCGGTTCGCGTCCCAGACCCAGTGGCTTAAAACTCACGCCAGGCACGTGTGCGTGCGTGCCCAAGATCCCGAGAGGAGAATGGAGGAGAAGGGATTGCGGCGTGACCATCCCCCCTGGGGGGTGATTTCTCGCTTTCTATCTCTCTGTCTCTCTCTGTCTGTCTGGCGAGCGCACACGCCCTATAGCGAAAACCTCTAAAAAAAAAAGAAAGAAAGAAAGAAAGAAAGAAAGAAAGAAAGAAAGAAAGAAAGAAACTTAAAAAAAATCACAGAAAAAAAAATGGGACCTACAGATTGCATGGTGGTTAAGGCTGCTGGATTCCCACAAGGGCAACCACAGTTTGAGTCCTAGACCTGACAGCTTGCTTTCTCACTATCTTTCTCTCTCTCTCACTCTATCCCTCTCTGGTCAAATTAAAATAAAAAAATAAAAAAACATTTTTTGAGAGGTTTTTGCTATAGGGCGCCTGTGCTCACCGGAGAGACAGAGAGAGACAGAGAGACAGAAAGCAAGAAACCACCCCCCAGGGAGGATGGCCACACCACAATCCCTTCTCCTCCATTCTCCTCTCAGGATCTTGGGCGTGCACGCACACACGCCCGTCGTGAGTTTAAGCCACTGGGTCCAGGACTCGAGCCATGGTCGACTACATGGGACTCCAGCGACTTAGCCATTATGCTAACTGCTGGTCCCAATAAAGTTATATTTTCTAAAAAATTATTAAAACATAAACAAAAACAAGGCCAGTGGGTTGCATTGTGATTATGGTGTTTGACTCCCACACAGCTCACTGCAGTTCAAGTCTTGGACCTGGCAGATTGTGTTCTCACTCCTTCTCTCCCTTTCCTTGTCTCTTTCTGGTGAGCACACATGCAGTATAGCAAAATTTTTGAAAAACAGTAATCATGATAAATAAAATGAAATAAATAATTCTGAAAACAAATTTGAAAACTACAGAAATGACAGTGTCTCTAAAGCTTTTATTTCTAGAGCTAGTAAGCCCTCTATATAAGTAGATAGCATTATTTTTGTATTACTCTTATCAGCATCATCAAAAACTTTATTTTCAACACAGTGCATTCATGATCACTGTTGTACTGTGGGAGAAGGAAGCAGAGTTCTAACTTCGCACAGTCATTTAGAGTAATTTTGACTACCTGGGGGCAATGGCAGACGGGAATCATGTTCTGTGGCTTCCCAGCAGGGGACAAGAAGTGGACAAACTGTACATGGCCTATCTGGCTGATAGAAATGTAGTCATTGCGTCCTATTGAAAATAAATGTTAATTTTACATATTTGAATCAAATGTGCAGTTTTCAAAGGTTGTTATGAATAGAGGAAGTATCAGAACAACTCCAGGTTCCCCCTTCTAAACACTATATACATTTAGTATTTTTTGTCATAATTTCAAATCTGGAAACTTGGTTAATACCAATTGAAAATGTAGAGCTGAAGAGTAAACATGTAGTTTCCTTCTGTCTTCTTGTCTGAATCACTCTTTGAGGCCCCTTAGACATATGGGAATCCACTCACCCCATTTTCGTTTGCTTGCTTTTTAGGTTTTTGCCCATAGGGCACATGTGCTTGAAGAGAAAGACAGAAAGAGGGAAAGTGAGGAATCACCCCCCAGAGGGGATGGCCATGGCACAGTTCCTTCTCCATTCTCCACCTGAGATTCTGGACACAGACACACACACATGCACCTGGCATGACTTAAGTTGCCAGGTCCAGGATTGGAACTGCACGGTCAGACATGTGTGAGTCCAGTACCTTAACCACCACACCACTTGCCATCCCCACTCACCCTATTAAGGTCATGGTCGTGGTGAATTAAAGATGGCAAGAAATTCTTGGTCATTCCTTCCATGGCAAGGTGAGGCATATGTTCCCTCCTTTTTTTTTTTTTTTCTTTTTTTGGAGAGGTTTTTGCTATAGGGTGCATGTGTTTGCCAGAAAGACAGAGACAGAGAGACAGAAAGTGAGAAGTCTCCCCCCAGGGGGGATGGCCATGCCGCAATCCCTTCTCCTCCATTCTCCTCTCTGTTCCCTCCTTTTGAAGCATGGCAAACTATGTGGCTGCTTCAACAGATGGACTAGAATGGAAATGACACTCTGTTCACGTCCAGGTCTAGGCCTTGAGAGACTAGCAACATCCATTTCCTACCTTCTGGATGGGCTGCGCTCCGAGCTCATCTTTAGGAGATCTCCTGTGGCATGATCGAGAGGACTGCCAGCATTTCCATGCTTATTCGTATCTACTGGCAACCTCAATAGATAGAGAAGTTTTTCAAAATACTTCAGCAAAATTCCAAAATTGACTCTGATAAACTAAGCTTGAGCCAATTGCTCCTCCCTGAATGGATTTGTTATGTCAGGGGAACAAAATACTCTTACTCAGCAGGCCAGGATCATATGAACACACCTCAAGGGTGAAATTAATGATAGTAATAGATTTTACTTACTGCAATATATTTAAAATGTTACTTCATTATTAAAATTATTCATGAATTTTGGGGACCAGCAGATGACATAATGGCTACATCGCTGGACTCCCATGTAGTCAATCGCAGTTCAAGTCCCAGACCTGGTGGCTTAAACTTACACCAGGCGCATGTGTATGTATGCCCAAGATCCCGAGAAGAGAATGGAGGAGAAGGGATTTCAGCGTGGCCATCCCCCCTCGGGGGGTGACTTCTCTCTTTCTGTCTCTCTGCCTTTCTTTGTCTTTCTGGCAAGTACACACACCCTATAGCAAAAAGCTCTCCAAAAAAATATTACTAATGAATTTTTAAATTCACATTTAGCTTCAAATTCCAGTGTATATTTTACATGAGAGCCATCTTCTTTTAGACTACCCACAGCTCAAGTGTTTGACAGTCTTTTGTGGTTAGTGGCTATTCTACTGGCCTGGGCAAGTCTAGAGATTCATTGTGGTATAAAAGGAATAGAATGGGGACCAGCAGGTGGCGTGGTGGTTAAGGCGCTGGACACTCCCACATGGCTGACCATGGTTCAGTCCTGGACCTGATGGTTTACTTTTTCACTTTCTCTCTCTCTCTCTCTGTGTGTGTGTCTCTGGTCAAATTAAAATAAATGAATGAATAAATAAAATTAAATAAGTAACTATTTTTTAAAATGGAATGGAATAGAAAGAGTAGAATAGAAAAATACAACTTAGAACAAGTAGGGGGAGACTGACTTCCTGTGGTTCTAGGCCCTGTGGAGGTGCACTTGGAAGTTGATGTATCTCCTCTGAGGGAGGTAGAGAGGCAGGCAATGGAGCAGTAAAGGCCTTGAGGCAGAGCTGTGGGGAGCTGATAGAGGACAGCAGGCTGAACCACAACACATAGACACAGAGAAGGGAATTTGGGCACCTCAGCAGATGCCATAGATAAGAGATGCCATGCCCCGAAATCAGCTGAAAGAAAGACTGGAGGTGGAAACCAGCATGGGTACATGGCAGCCGTGGACCAGATCTCACTCTGCTTTCCACCCTCCTCCTCCCTATGGAACTTAGGGAAAAGGGAAGTCAGTTCAAAGACAAGAACTAACTGAGAATGATCCTATTTGGCCGAGTGTACCCTACCTTGATTTGTTTGTGGAGGGAGTCTCAGAAAGAAATTTAGTTTGGATAGCAAAGAATAAAGTTACTTATATGAACATCTGAGGTCATTGGCCTGAAAATATCAAAACTGGAAATCTGAGAAATCCTGTGTGCTGGGCAAATAGAGTCATACTTCTTTCTCCAGCAGTCTGGGAAGCTCAGCAGTGGTTCTCAACAGCACTATTCACCTTCCCCCACAGATATTTGGCAGTAACTAGAGACATTTTGGGTTGTCACGACTAGGGAGGAGAGTGTTACTGGCATCTAGTGGGAAAGGCCGGGGCTGCTGCTGAACACCTACAGTATAAGAGCAGCCCCCACAACAAAGCATTGTCTAGCCCCAAACATCAGCGGTGCTGAGGTTCAGTGACCCTGGACTAAGTCACCTCGAGATTCTTGCTGAGAGGAAAAGCAAGGCCTTTTCTTTCTGTGTTGGAGTAAACCTATCTAAAAAGGAAGGCACAGCCTCAAGGCTGCATATTAATTAGGTAGTGTGACACTGATGGAGTCCTGTCTCAAAGTAGCAACTCCAGGGACAAACAATAGACTGAGCCTGGTAAGGCAATGGTCTCACAAGGCCTCCCTTCTTTCCTTCCCTCACTCCCATCCTCCCTCTTACCTCTCTCCTAACACCCTCCTCAAAAAAAGCTTCTGCTCATACTGAGGTGGAGAAAAGGGGACTGAAGTGAATGAACTGAGGTGATATGTGGCTCACCCTCTGCCCTCTGAACCTACCCAGGGGCAGAGACCTCTGCTGTAAGGTACCAGCTGCCCTAGTTTTGTTCCTACTGCAATGGGCAACCTGGAAGCAGCTGTTGAGAATGAGGAGTCAGGTTGAACATTTCACAAGCGCTTTCTCACTCTGAGCCTTTGGTCACACTATGTTCTCCTCTAGAACAAAGCCTCCAGAGCATGGTCTAAGAATCGCCTGAAGAGCTGGTAAAAGTGGGCTGGACTCCAGAGATTCTGAATCAGTAACTGGGGCCTATGGTAACCAACACAATCCAGTTTGCCTGGGAGTTTTTCAGTTTTACCACCATAATCCCTGCATCTCTGGCAAACAAAGTTGGTGGATGTCTTAGTCTGTTTTTACTGCTGTAACAGAATACTTGAGACTACATGAGTCATAAAGAAAAGAGGTTTAGTTGACTCATGATTCTGGTGGCTAGAAAGTACACCAGCATCTGGCGTACTTCTGGTGCTACATCACAACATGGTTGAGAGAAGCAGAAGGCCGGAGGTTGCACACGAGGAGAAAGAGAGATCAATATACTAGTGGCATCTTATTTCATTAATAACCTGCTCTGGAGGTAACTACTCATGGAGAGCTTGAGGGAACTGGCATTAATCTAGTTATGAGAAATCTGCCCCGAAATCTCTCTGAACACTGCCCCATTGGGGGTCAAGTTACAACCTGAGTTTGGTGGGAGCACTCGGAACTGAACAGAAAGTTTACATGATACATTTGCAGAACATGAAGGTGATCGAACTGGAATTCTAACTCCAATCTGACGTCATAGTCTCACGCTCTTACCCATTTTGCTTTGCAATTTATAATAAATAAATGAATATGTAAATGAATCTGAATGTGGATGTGGGAATGATTACTACTTATTTATAATATGGAGTTTATGTGCCTGAACTGTGTTTATGTGTTCAAAATAGAGTCACACATCTCATTGGCAAAAATGTTGGTCAAATATCATTTCAATATACACTGAACACTGATTAATCATTATAGCAATTTTCAGTCTGAGAAAAAATAGGTGAATGTGTTCTGAATGAAAGACGTGTTTGTCTGCTCAGCATCCCTATGAGAAATAGCCATTCACATTTGAGAAAATCTAGTCCCATCCATATGGTTTGCATGGGACTAATATTGCTTCAGGCTCCATGGATAAGCCCATGACCAAGCTCTGGCCAATCAAAACTCCTCAACTCTTTAACACGGACATTGGCTCAGGGACTGGCTAAACAGAATCCTTCCTGAACTCCCTGGAGCCATATGAAAGGATGTGTTCCCTTTTCTCTAGGATGTCTAGTTTAAAATATGAAACAACAGGGAACCACTGGTAGTCAGCTTTGCAAAGAGATGGAACAGTTTTCCCTAAGTATGACTCCAACACGGAATCTGAGCTCAGAGATGGAGAGAAAGAGAATCCCTGTCTGATTTAGTACCAGGATTTGAACTCTATATTCCATTATTTGAGCCAATCAATGTCCCTGTTTGTGTAAACCAGTATAGATTAGAATTCTGTCATCCAAAAAATCGCGGTGAATGTACGTGGTTTGTAGTAATGAAGAGGTGAATGTTAGATAGTAGGTGGGAACAACTGAATACCTTGGAGTAAATTAAGAATTCTTTTATAATACCCTAAGTTGTTATCATCTGTAAGAAAGACTAATGGCAAGTGGCCATTTTCCTACTATATTGCGAGAGTAAGCTGAATGTGGACCAGGACGTAGTTACACTCAACATAGACGAGCAAATGGGACATTTTAGCATTGGCACGGAGATCATGTTTTAGTTCGACTTTCTGCCAAACCTTCTTTCCCAGATGATCTTGATTGTGTCTCCAGTTACTATTTAAGGATCTGTAGTCAGATAGGTTTCTATTTATTTATTTATATTTTGCCATAGGGCACACATGCTCACCTGTTCACAGGAGAAACTGAGAGAGAGAAAGTGAGAAATCACCCCCTGGGGTGGGTGGCCATGCCACAATCCCTTCTCCTCCATTCTCCTAAGATTTGGGGCACACATACACTTGGCCTTGGCATGAGTTTCAAGAAACTGGGTCCAAGACTCAAACCACAGTCAGCCATGTGGGAGTCCAGCACCTTAACCACCACACCATCTGCTGGCCCAGGTAGGTTTTTAAAAATGCATAAATTTGTGAACTATTTAGGTGCATATGACTCATGAATCATAGAATCATATTTATGTTGGGACCAGCAGTTGGCATATTGTCTACGTCACTGGACTCCCATGTAGTTGACAGCAGTTTGAGTCCCAGACCTGGTGGCTTAAACTCACGCCGGGCGCGTGTGCGTGCGTGCTCAAGATCCCGAGAGGAGAACGGAGGAGAAGGGATTGCGGTGGGCCTTTCCCCCATGGGGGCGGGGGTGATTTCTCGCTTTCTGTCTCCCTGTCTCTCTCTGTCTTCCTGGCGAGTGCATGTGCCCTATAGCAAAAACCTCTCCAAAAAGAAAAAGAATCATATTTATCTTAACCTCTCCTGAATCATGTTTTACTACAAGCTGTCTCTCTTTAATTTACCACAAATTGATTGTTAAAAACAACTTGTTGGAGAGACCTGGACTTTTATCAAGATCATTTAGTTGAATCTGAAGATATAAAAGAAATAAGGGTATTGCTAATGTTGAACATTCTAGTACTTGCTCAGGAGATGTTGAGGACCACAGAGATCCTGGTAAGTGATTACATAATCAGACTAAAAAGGACTTTTCAATCTGAGTGTATTTTGCTTCTTTTCCAATGATTATTAAGAGTAGCTTGGTTTCCCTCTGGCCATTGTCTTAATTTTCTTTGGCTCTTTGTTCATTGAGTGTGCAATGCACTGCCCAGGACCCAGGAGTCTGAGCTCCTTATAAGGAACTGGCTCCAAATGACCTGCTTGCCAGAGCAAACAAGTCTGACAGGTTCCACGACCCCGCAGTGCATAGGAGGTGACCGCCAGGCACAGGCTCTTCTGTAGCACGCAACCACGCAACCACGTCCTGGACTAAGTCTCATTTCACTTTGTGAGTTAGCTTCAAGACTGTCTTCCAAACCACCCTGACAAATGCTTTCAGTCCGTTTATACCATACTTCACAAATGTTTGTTGGGGTCTACATCTGGGGTCATGTAAATGGCTTGATCTCAGTCTCTGCGCAGGTAGGACTTCCAGGTTATTGATATAGACTGACCCCTTGATAGAACTGGAAGTTCTAACTTACATACCACAGTTCATTTCCATACTTACAGTTTATACTTACAGTTCATTCACGTATGACATGTGTTGAAAATACTCTAATGAGTCCAGTGGGCTCTGAGATCATGAATGAATGAAACTCTTTAGGATAGAAAAGTTCCTCTATTAGAAATATTTTGTTTGATAAGTATGCTAGTGTGTGACTCTTTTCCTTTGAAATAATCATTTCTCAGAATATTTCTTTTATTAAAAAATGCTATTTATTATTATTCTTTTTTCTTTTTCTTGCCTTTATACATATTTTTTTCTCTTTTTTGGAGAGGTTTTTGGCTACAAGGCATGTGCGCTCGCCAGAAAGACAGAGAGAGACAGAGAGACAGAAAGCGAGAAATCACCCACCAGGGGGGATGACCACACCACAATCCCTTCTCCTCCATTCTCCTCTCGGGATCTTGGGCACACACGTACATGTGCCTGGCTTGAGTTTAAGCTGCCGGGTACGGGACTCGAACTGTGGTCAACTACATGGAAGTCCAGCGACATAGCCATTGTGCTAACTGCTGGTCCCTGCTATTTATTATTATTATTTATTTTGCTATAGGACATGTGTGCTCACCAGAGAGAGACAGTAAGAGAGGGAAAACGAGAAACCAAGCCACCAGGTATAGGACTCAAACCACCGTCAACCATGTGGGAAACCAGTGCCTTAACCACCATGCTACCTGCTGCCCCAGAATACTTCTAAATAAAAGGAAAAACCTAAAATCAATTCCTCAGCTCTGCATGCTATAACTCTAACACAATTAAAAAATTTCCTAGTGGTGCTGGAACATAGTGCAGAGGTAAAACAAAAACAGAGGCATATGAGAATGTTCTGGATCTGTGCTCAGAGACCTTCCTGAGTACTATGGGCATGTGCATACTTGTGATACATTGCTGGCTGAGGCTGGAGGTGGGTCACAGACTCCGGCTCTATTGGGCGTGCTATCTCTCTGTCTCTTTCTCTCTGTCTCTCTCATGCATGTACGAAAAAATACACTTTTAAAACTTTTTTCTACTGGGGCTGGCAGATGGTGTGGTGGTTAAGGACGCTGGACTCCCACATGGCCGACCGCAGTTCGAGTCCCAGACTTGGCGGCTTGCTTTCTCACTCTCTCTCTCTCTCTCACTCACTCTGTCTCTCCCTGGTCAAATTAAAATAAGTAAAGTTAAATAAAATAATTCCTTAAAAAAATAAAATAAAACATTTTTCTACTTTTTATTTGGAAAATTTTCAAACATATCGAAATGTTGAAAGAATGACACAATGAACACTGGTAAACTCCACCTAGTTTCACAGATTGTTAGCATTTTCCCCATATTTGTATTACCTTCTCTCTTGCTCTCTCAAAATATGTATTTCTTATTATTTAAAAGTAAGTTAAAGACATCATGACTCTTATTCCCTATATAATGCAATCAAGCCCACCCAAAATAAGGACAGTCGCTTACAAAAACCCATTATGGGGACCAGCAGTTAGCGTAATGGCTATGTCGTTGGACTCCCATGTAGCCAACCGTGGTTTGCGTCCTGGACCCGGTGGCTTAAAACTCACGCTGGGCGTGTGTGCGTGTGTGCCCAAGATCCCGAGAGGAGAATGGAGGAGAAGGGATTGCGGCGTGACCATCCCCCCTGGGGGGTGATTTCTCACTTTCTGTCTCTCTGTCTCTCTCTGTCTGTCTGGCGAGCACACGTGTCCTATAGCAAAAACCTCTCAAAAAAAAAAAAACAAACCCATTATGATTATTACATCAAAAATTTTTTAAATTCCATAATATCATTTAATATAGAATCATGCTCAAATCTGTCAATTAATCTAAAAAATATATTTTATAGTCTTTTGTCATGTGAATCTGGGGTATAGTCAGGTTTTATACACAGCATTTAACTCTTATCTCTTTAGTCTCTGTAATCTAGCTATCCTCTTGCCTTTTGTTGTTCTTATGTTATTGATTTTTTTTGACAAGTTCAGGCCTCTTGTATAATCTCCCCATTTCTATTTATTTGATGATTTCTTTGTTATTTGATGTAAGTTAAAAATATTTGCGAGAATACTACAGATGATTTGGATTGCTCTTGTTTGATCATATTATTAAGTACGTAATGAATAAAGTTTAAACATTTAAATTACACATTAAAACAAAACAAGAAATCAATTGGCTTCTTTTCTAATGAGAAAAAAAAAAAAGAAATCAACTAAGTCAAAGACAAGAAATCGATTGGCTTCTTTTCTCACTGATGAGAAGACTCTGACTTTATACCTTATGATTCAAACTGCATTCAGCAGCCCTGCTTAGAAATAAAAATTTGCAGACTCCTCATCAGAGCTATTGAATCTGCATTTAACCAAGATTATCAGGTGATTCATGTGCACATTAAACTCTGAGGACTACTGATTTAACATACTAACTGGAGAACAAGTGTCCGGCACTGGATTTTCCAAATCAAGGTTATTTGTGGCATACCATTTCCTCTTTTTCCTAATAAAAAAGCTTCGCATTTAAAGCTCCTAGTACAATGTTACATTTTCAATTTTTTTTTGAAGTTAGAAGTTGCCATGTGGCACAGTGCTAGACAATAAGATAGAAACGAAGATCACTGGCAGAAGATTCCAGAAAAGAACCGACTCACCTGGCACATACATTTTGTTCTTCCCCTTCTTTCTTCCTGGTACATGAATACAAAACTGGAGGGGAACTTACATGTGACCCTGAGACATCAAACCCCATGGTAAGGATGGTTGTGTGGAAAGAGCCCCAAAGAGCCCTGAACTGCCGACCTCCGCACTTCATTTGTACGGGTAAAATGAATCCTCTAACTTAAGTCACTATTTAATTCACTTTCCTCTTAGTCACAGTCAAACGCTATCCCTGTTAACATTATTCAAGGGATTTCTTGACAGAGAGTTTGAAGAACTGCTGACATAAAGCTCCAAATATGAAGGGAGGCAGTCTTTTTCATTTATTTATTTACTTAGCCTCATTTATAATTTGTCCATTAATAGAGACTGAAGTGTAAAATGTATTCCTTTTCACTCGTGAACAGGAAAGACCTTCTGGGTCTCTTCCAGAGGGCTGTCAAGAGGGAGGACAGATTCTTGCTGCAGGAGTATTTTAGTTTAAAATTTTGGATCCACAGATAGGCAATAGTCTTGTGCTGCCTCCACAAGACTACCTCCTGTAAACAAACAAACAAACAAAAGGCAAAGACAGACTCACTCTATTTCAAATTTCTTTTTACCTTCTCTGGGGACAGCGATTCCAGTTGCCTTTAATGGCTCATCATCTCTGTTAGTTACCTTAGAATCCACCAAAGAAAATAAACTGTGTGTGCTTATGTGTGTGCATGTGTACATTATGGCATGTACTTATTCTACAAAGAACTAGAGATAAATCTTACATCTCAGCTTTCATCATTATTTAAGACTAACCTTTCTCTGTCCAAAAGAATTTTTAATATCCAGTATTTGTTTCTCTTCAGCTAGGTGTAATTAATTTTTTCTTAGAAATAAATAAATTCATTAAGGACCTTGATGAGTTCTCATTCATCTTTCACATACTTCCCCTACCCCAAAATGCACTGGTGAATGCCTTATGTTCGGTAGAAGATTCATAAATACCTGTTGAATTAATCTAACTATTAGACATTTATTGAGCACTTCATTTGTAAAGAATGCATTTAGCCATAAGGGGTAGCAAACTTTTTCTGAAATGGTCAGAAAGTAAAATGATATGTTTTACATGTCAAAAGACAAAATTAAGTATATTATGTGAGTACTTATATAACTATTTAAAATGTAACCATTTAAAAGTGTAAAAACTATCTTTAACAGAAGTACCTTATCCACAACCATATATAAAAATCAACTTAAATGTATCGAAGACTTAAGCATAGGGTTGAAACTATAAAACTTTTAGAAAAAAACATAGGTATAAACCTTCATGGGCTTGGATTATGTGGTGGTCTCTTAGACATGACATAAAAATGAAATGTACATAAATTGGACTTCATCAGAACTGAAGAATTTTGTGCATCAAAGGGCACTCGCAAGAAAGTTAAAGGCAGTCTACAGAATGGGAGAAAATATTTGTAAATTGTATTTTTGATAAGAGTTTAATATACAAAATATGAAAAAAAAAAATTCCTTCAACCCAACAGCAGAAAGACAATCCAAACAAAAATTTAAGTGAGCGAAGGACTTTACAGACATTTCTCCAAAGAGGATATGTGAATGTCCAATAAGCACATGAAAGGGTGTTCAACATTATTAGTCATTAGGGAAATGCAAATAAAAACCACAGTGAGATACCACATCACATCTACTAAGTTCACTATACTAAAAAAATAGATTAAAATTGGCAAGGATGTGGAAAGACTTGGACTTTCATAACTAGCTGGTAAAAATGTGAAGTGGTTTTCCAACTGTTATGGAAAACAAGTTGGCAGTTCCTCCAAAAGTTAAACATAGAATTGTCACTTGACCCAGCCATTGAATTTGTAGGTATATGCCCCAAAGAATTAAAAACACAGGCTCAAATGGATATTTGTATATCAATGTTCATTGCAGCATTATTCACAGTAGCCAAAAACTAGAAAAAAACCCAAGTGCCCATCATCAAATGAGTGAATAACAAAATGTTGTACCTATATACAATGAAACATTATTCGGACATAAAAAAAGTAAAGCTGACACTTAAAATTAACCATCACGTAGTGCTATCAGAGCTTTATTTCTTTTTATGTCTCTCTTTGCCTTCCAAACCTGAGATGCCCTTCTCCTACCTTTGAACATCACAATGCCAGATTCTCTGGCCTTGGGACTCCAGGACTCACACCAGTGGCTGCCCTCATTCTGAGGTCTTCAGGCTTGGACTGATCCATGATGTGACTTCCTTGGTTGTCCAGCTGGTAGATGATCTGTTGTGGGACTTCTCAGCCTCCATAATTTCAATTCCTCTATTAATTCCCTCTCATATAATTGTATCTATATCTATGTCAATATCTACATATCCTATTATTTTTGTCACTCTGGGGAACCCTAACGAATATGCTACAATGTGAATGAAACTTACAAATATTGTTCTAAATGAAATAAACCAGATACAAAAGGACAAATACTTCATGATTTCACACATACAAAATATCTAGAATAGGCTAATTCATAGAGACCGAATGTAGATTAGAGATTATCATGAGTTGGCCTGGGAGAAGAGAGGAATGAAAGTGACTGTTTAATAGGTACAGAGGTGATGAAAAGCTTTGAAACAGTGGTGATGGCTTCACCACTTCCTGAATGTAATCAACGCCACTGAAAGAATAAAAACAATCCCTTCTTAAACTCTCCTTGATTAGCCCCTTTGAGCACCATCTGTTTCCCACTGGAGCCCTAAGTGAGACAACTGTGCTTCTGTCCCATCTGACTCGAGAGTTTTTGTATGTAAACTCTTTACAAAGCCTGTTCAGGTTCATAATCTCCTTTGCGTCTCACACCTCTAGGGGGCTGGTGGCAGAGTAAGGGCTGAAGCGAGCTCATCTGCATTCCCACTACACATTCCTTTACCATCTTTTACAGTCTCATGGAGGGGCCCGTTCAGTACAACCATAGGTTTTGCTGTAGGAATAAGTGTTGTCAGGCCTTGGCCAGGATCAAGGACATTCTCGGTCTGGAAGGAGCCTCTTCATGATGGAGCCAAATGCTGAGGATGGTTTCCAGAAAAAATAACGGAACAAGGAAAGACTGTTATGCATTAATGTGATCAAGATGCATGATTTATTTGTTTAATGACTGCTGAAAAAGACCGTGGTGTTTAACCATTCCCTTCTCAAATTTTAGGTGGTTCTGTTAAAGCCTACTGATGAGATCATCTACCAGAGAATCCTTTCACTTTCTATTTGCTACTGCTCATGGAGAATTAAATCAAAAGTAGTCGTAACAAAATAGTTGTCACAAAATGCCATGAATTGTATGATTCCATTTATATGAAAGGTCCAGAAAACACAAATCTAGAGAGGTAATTTGTAGATTAGTACTTGCAAGGGGTGGGTAGGGTGAGCATGAAAAATGATATCTACTAGTTATAGATTTTTTGGGGGGTCGATAAAATATTCTGAAATTATATATTGGTGATGGTTTTACCATTCCATAAGTGTTTAATGCTGTGAATGCTATACAGTCACTGAATTATGTACTTTAAGCAGGTCATTTTTTTCTTTTTTTTCTTTTTTTTTCTGAGAGGATTTTGCTATAGGGCGTGTGCACTCGCCAGAAAGAGAGACAGAGACAGAGAGATAGCGAGAAATCACCCCTCGGGGGGACGGCCATGACACAATCCCTTCTCCTCCTTTCTCTTCTCAGGATCTTGGACACACACGCACACGCGCCCGGCGTGAGTTTAAGCCACCAGGTCCAGGACTCAAACCACAGTTAACTACATGGGAGTCCAGCGACATAGCCATTACGCCAACTGCTGGTCCTAAGCAGGTCAATTTTAAGCTATGTAAATTATATCTCAATAAAACTAGTTGAAAAAGGATAACTCATAGGAAACGTTTCTGTTCATTATTTTATAACTTTTATCTTTTAATGTTAATAGGAAACACAAATAACTTACCTAATATCTCCAGTGTGCCAGTCACTGTACTGGTATCTTTATGTGCACGTTATTATTTAGTTCTCCCAACAGTATTGTTAGTGAGTGTTACTAATTATCCCATTTGATGGATGAAAAAACTGTGGTTCCAAGAGATGATAATCACTTGCTCAACATGACAGCCCTGTAGGAGATTGCACAGGTAGTTGAATACAGATCTATATTTGGTTTCCCAAAGCCTCGGGCTTAAAAATGTGGTTTATGGGCCAGCCAGTGTTTAGTGGTTAATGTGGCTGGATCCCACATGGCTGTCTGTGTAGTTTGAGTCTTGGGTCCCATGACTTGAAAAATATGCCAGGCACATGTGCATGTGTGCCCCAAATCTGAGAGGGTGATTTCTTTTTTTTCTTTTTAGATTTTTGCTATAGGGCTCTTGTGCTCACCAGGAAGACAGAGAGACAGAAAGTGAGAAATCGCCCCCAAGGGGAGATGGTCACAACAGAATCTTTTCTCTTTCATTCTCCTCTAGGGACTTTGGGCACGCATGCACATGCACCCGGCATGAGTTTCAAGCCTCTGGGTCAGGAACTGGAACTGTGTTTGTCAATGTGAGAGTCCAGCAATGTAACCAATACACCATCTGCTAGTACCAAGGGTGATTTTTACTTTCCCTCTTTCTCTCTTTTAAAATGTAGGTTATTCTTTAATTATTTGTGTGGTTGTTATTATTGTATATATTGCAAAGAATACTTATGGTAAAGAATAGGCAGAAATACCTTGTTTTCTGAAATACTTGGAAATAGGCATCTTAATGAGGCAGTTATTTATTATTTATTATGTCTCCTACAACTACATTGTCAAAGGTTTTTCAGGTGCAGGACCGGAGACTGATGACAACCTTCAACCCGACAAATCTCCCACTTTTTTTTTGTGTGTGTGAAGTTTTTGCTATAGGGCACATGCACTCGCCAGACAGACAGAGAGAGACAGAGAGACAGAAAGCGAGAAATCACCCCCCAGAGGGGATGGCCATGCCGCAATCCCTTCTCCTCCATTCTCCTCTCGGGATCTTGGGCACGCATGCACACACACTCGGCATGAGTTTAAGCCACTGGGTCCAGGACGCAAACCGCGGTCGACTACATGGGAGTCCAGCGACATAGCCATTACGCTAACTGCTGGTCCCAAATCTCCTACTCTTTTGTATGCGCCAGTTTTTTTTAAAAAAAAATCAGTTCAGGGCCAGCTGCATAACACAGTGGTTAAGCATTGGGCAGAGGGAGTTGGATTTTCCTTATGGCTGACTTGAGTCCAAAATCTCAGCCCTGGAACTAACATGCCAAGTGTTTAAATGCATGGCCAGGATTCTGACAGGATGAAGATTTGGGGGAAGAAGGACTGCAGCACGACCATGCTCCATTAGGGAATTCACTCTCTCTCTCTTCCATGTGCACATGCTGTATTATAAATAATGGAAAAAAACATTAAAAAAAAAAAAAACACTTTAGTTCAGTTGTATAGGTTTTTATCAGAAAGCCAGACTGTGGGCTATGGGTCTTCCTGCGCTCTGGCTCGTGGAGCCCAGTTTGGATAAAATTGTGCCCTCAAGTTCTTTTCGAGTTGAATGCTTTGTCCAGCCTGTGCTACGTGGAAAACCCTCAATATTTTCCTCTGTGTTTCAAAGACCAGCTGAACCGGAAATCACCATAGTAGTTCCCCTACAGTGCACATTTGGATGTGTTGGTTCTTTTTTTCCTTCCTGCAAAATATAGTCTTGCATTACAAAATGTAAGAGGTAGCACTTGGCAGAGTGTAAAAACTGTCTTAAATATCCCCATATTTGGCAATGTGATTCTCTCTCCCTCTTGCTCACTCATTTAGCAGATTTCCAACTGCACTTCATAGATGGATTTCAGCTGGGCCTTTTTTCCTGTTATATAAACTTGACAATGATTATTTGGGCTAGGTTTCAACCATTCTTCCTCCAACTATCAAACACATTTTAAGGAGTGAAACCAACTGCTAAAATGCACCAGAAACTCTTTAACTGTAATTCTTTGCCAGAATTTAGAAACACCACTTGACCCTTTCTGCACCAGCATTTCCATCCCTCTGGGTACAGATTTTTCAGACATTTAGGTTGTTTGAAGACCAACTCCTTGTTTCCTGTGAGTGCCTTGAACCCTTTATTGCCTCACTTCTGGCCAGCAGAATAGCTTCCTCTTATTGAGAGAAAGGAAAGAGAGACAAGAGAATGGGTTCGAAGCCAGAGACTCAGGAGTTCGTTTTGAAAAAAGATAGAGTACATGTTAGTGGCTAGAAATGCTGAGAGACTCAGCCAATGTCCCCCCACCAATGTGGAAACTTTTCAGATACAAGCTACCCAATAGCTGCTGAAAAAAGAAGGTTAATTCCAGCGAGAGTTATTCTGCCCAAGATTTGAAGTGGTGGTGTGTGCATGTGTGTGAGGTTGGGGGCTAGAAATAGCTTGACATATATGATACCATTGAATAGCAACTATCTCCCCCATTTTTGAAAATCAACATCAATTTTACATACTAAATTTTTCCAAGGAGATCATTCATGCTTATGCTTTATCCCTTAGTCTCTAGCACATTTCCTTGGGAATTTGACTTCTTGAAAACACTATGGATAGTTGACAGGCACCATGTTCCTTATCCCCTGGGATTACATATTTCAATAGGTAAAATGAAGGCTGCTTTTGATGTAGATAAACAGATATAAGAATATAGACCCTTTGCTCTTCAGGGCAAATGCTCTTCATTTACAAGTTGACAGTGAAAGCATTCTGAGAGCAGAGGATTTCAGACAGACTTCCCACCAGCTTGCTTTTCCATATATCTTCTACAACATTTTAAATTGCCAGTTGTTTACTGAGAGGGATAATAAATCCAACCAGGAATATATCTAATATCCATATAGAATTTCGATGAAAGTATAATATTAATAGCTTTTGGTTCTCTGCTATTCCCATCAAACCAAACTTGATATTTTAATAGTCATTTCCTTTTCTATCACAGAAACCAAAGCAAGAACCAAATAAGAGAGACCAGGTGATAAATTTAGAAAACTCACCAAATTACAAAAGAAAATAGGGTACTTTTAGTTAGAGAAGAGGAAATTGAAAACAAGAAAGTGAAGTGGCTCGTCTAAGGTCACAAAGGTCAAGAGTGTCCATGGAGATGGGCATCAGAATTCACCTGACTGTGTAATTGATCACCGGATTCTCACGCAGAGGAGGCTTGGTCTTTCGTGCCATCTAAAGCAGATCAGCACTCAAACCAGTGAATACATGTGTTAATGAAGGGACTTTGGATAATAAAGTAGGGAACTGTATTAGATGAGCACAGTACGAAGGGGAAAACCAAGGAAGAAGGCCTGGTGATACCTTCAGTGTGGCAGAGAGGGAGTAGGGAGCAGGCTGGATAGAAACCAGTGAGGGTTACTGGGTAACAATCCATTTATCAGTCATCACTTGGTCTCAGAAGATAAGATGGTAGAAAATATTTTAAAAGGTCCACTGAGGCAGTCAGGCTTCCAAGTCTTTCTGGGTCCTTACCTACTTTCTCATACTGTCTCCTGAAAGTCTCCAAAAGAAGTTCTTCTTCAGCAGCCTTTAAAGTAATGCATTGACACCCTGTGGAGTGGCTCAGACGATCATGAAAAACCATTAGAGGGAGCACTTCAACTCAACAGTCAGGAGTCCATCCCTGAAGCTCAGAAAGATGGTCACCAAAGGATGGATGGCAGCTCTTTCATGTGTTCTGACAAAGACAGAGCCTGACATACTGACTCAGACTGGTCAAGTCTGTACGAAAGGCACCTTTACCCTGGCCTTTATGACAACTTCATGTCCAAGCAGCTGTGAATTAGCGGCAACTGCTCTGGTTGTCACTTCTCCACGTCTGAGAGCAGAACTTCCCTACTGCTTTTTGTCAAAGAGACTTTTGAACAAATTCCCAGCTGTGGTTGTAGAGACACAGCCAGTCCAGGGAGGCTGCTGCAGCAATGTAAGAGCATGGCCCTCTCCTCCCAGAGGCGGGCCATTGAAGAGTAAACTTAGTTGTGTATTTTCCTCGGTGTCAAATTAGTGCCTT
>NW_006159617.1:7280444-7299208 GCF_000334495.1 Tupaia belangeri chinensis | reverse complement strand
AGGTGTCAAATTAGTGACTTTTGTGGAGCCAGGTGGTGGTGCAGAGGTAATGCAACTGGACCTACAGGGGCAAGGTTCTGAGTTTGAGTCCCTGAGCATGCTAGGTGACATACACATACCCATGAACTGAGGTAACCATGATTGGGAGGAGATTACACTGTAGAGACATTGTTGGGAGTGCCTGTCTTTCTTGCTCTCTCACATGACAGAAATAAGTAAATAAACTTTAAAAAGTGGTGACTTTAAAGAGAAAGATTCTTGTTTGCAAAATTCTATTGTCCTATAAGGGAATTATTACCCCCTTTCTCATTAGTAAAGACACACTGGATTTAGACTTGACTATCTCAGGGTTAAAAATAAAATCTTTGTCCTTGAAAATTATGCTTAGTTGGTAAGTTGAGTCAGTCTGGACTTTGTATTTATATTATATATCTTTGGAATCTTATCGAAACCTTCCATTTTAACTGGGTGTGACTACCCCAGCAGTGTAAGGAGGCAACTTTACCCCTGGCCTTTACGTTCCTCCTTCCAGGTACAGATAGAAGTCCAAGTCTCTCACTGGTCCTATGTTGACACCTGTCTTAGTTTTTTTCTGCTGCTACAACAAAATGCCACTGACTGGGTAATTTATGAACAATAGAAACTTATTTCTGATACCACCCCAGGAAAGGAGAAGCATTGTTACTGTAGGGTAAGAGTGAAGGCCCACCTTCTCCACTTGTTTTCCGCTGAAACTATGAAGGTTAGAGGGAGCTTATTACTGGCCAGTAGGATGAGATACCTGGCTCTTTACTTGGCTTCTCTGGTACCATCTAAGTAGGAGTGGTAGGTACCCCATTTCAGCCTCAAAGAGTGGAAATCTGGGCTTCCCAGTCCACGTTTGGTAGAGAGGGGCTTGGCTAAAGTAGTATAGTAACTGTCTAAAAGCTGACCCCTTTCTTGGTTCTTTGGGTAGAAGCAGCCAACTTTGAGGCTTTCTTTCATCCATGATGTTTCTGGGATATATGAGGTAAAAAGAAAGCCAAGGTATTCACCACTGTCTTGTTCCTCAGGTCCTGAAGTCTTAGCCAGTCTGCCTTCTCTACCCTTTCCCAGAAACAGATGGTCATTTAAATAAACTTTGATCATATTTCAAGTATGCTTTATTTTTATTATATTTGGGTTTATTTTTCAGGGATAAAATAGTACATTGAAGAAATTTTCTTAACAGAGACAGAGAAAGAAAATGAGAAATCACCTCCTAGGAGAGATGGTCATGCCACAATCCCTTCTCCTCTATACTCATTTCGGGATTTGGGGCATGCACACATACATGCCCGGTATGTTTTTCAAGCTCTTGTGTCCAGGACTTGAATGGTGCAGTTGGCTATGTGAGATCCAGCCACCTTAACCTGCAGTATGCCTCCTGCTGGCCCTGTAGCTTTTTTTTTTTTTTTTTAAGAGGTTTTTGCTATAGGGCGCGTGCACTCGCTGGAGAGAGAGAGACAGAGAGAGATAGAAAGCGAGAAATCACCCCCCTGGGGGGATGGCCATGCCGCAATCCCTCCTCCATTCTCCTCTCGGGATCTTGGGCACGCACGCACGCGTGCCTGGTGTGAGTTTAAGCCCCCGGGCCTGGGACTTAAACTGTAGTCAATTTTGTGGGAGTCCAGTTATGTAACCATTATGCCGTCTGCTGGTCTAAGCCCTGTGGCTTTTTATTTCTTTTTTTCCATTTTTGTTAGCTATAATAGTAACTGAAACTATTTACTGAGTAATTACCATGAGCCAGATAATGAACTAATCACCTCTTTTATCATAACTCTTTTCATTTACAAGCAATTTTAAGATGTAGATACTGTAATTTCCCCATTTTATAGTTAAAACTTACCGCAGGTGACTGATTAATTAGAAGCAGACCAGGAATCCAACTTGGTTTTCCTGACTTCAAAGCTCTTAACCACAATGCAATTAGTCCTGTTAGCATTGCTGTAGAGTAAGAGTCAATAAATTGAGAGCCCCAAGAATTCAAGCTTT
The DNA here is from genome assembly GCF_000334495.1 of Tupaia belangeri chinensis. Lineage (NCBI taxonomy): Eukaryota > Metazoa > Chordata > Mammalia > Scandentia > Tupaiidae > Tupaia > Tupaia belangeri. Next base: position 7,297,192 of record NW_006159617.1, on the reverse strand, counting down.
ACTGCATTTTCTTTGTAATTTCTCAGTTGGCTTCACAGATTTCTTTTGCTTTCAATTTTGAGGCTGCATTCTGTATAACCAAGTTTGCTAGAAATGTGGGTTTTTCCCCCTGTATATCATGCTATGGGTTCACATGCAGGATTTGTATCAGCTTGAAGGGCACAGGAAAGTTGTATGTGCCACAAAAGCTATTCCTAATAGTCACAAGAACAACGGATTGATCCCAGAGGGTTTATTCGCTCTTTGTGGGCTGCAGGGACTGCAATGCTTTGGAAGGTTCTCTAAATGCTTCAAAATTGGTTATAAGAAAGAATTTTAACCATAATTCCATTTAATCTTTTCACATCTTGCATTCACAATAAGAGAGATGCATACCCTTTAAGAGATACGTGAAACAAATATAGGAAAAATTTTTTTTTTGAAAAGGGAAACAAATATTCTAGTGTCTAGATTCCTCACTGGTTTTGTGATTTTCTGTCTGTAGTGACTACATTTTTTTTTTTAAACCACAGGGTGCATGCACTTGATGGAGAGACAGTGAGAGAGAAAGTGAGAACTCACCTCATTAGAGGGGATGGCCACACTGTAATCCCTTCTCTTCCATTCTCCTCCTGGGGTGATGGGCATGCACACATGCACCCAGCATGATTTAAAGCCACCAGGTTCAGGATTCAAACCACGGTCAAACTTGAACCACTATCGGCCATGTGGGAGTCCAATGCCTTAACCACCATGCCACCTGCTGGCCCCATTCTCAATTCTTTTCTGGCCTTTGCCCCAGCCTTCATTTGCCCCCTTTACCCTAGCCTTCATTGACTCCCTGTTTGGGAGGTCAATATGGAAGTCAGATATGCTGAACTCATTTTCAGTGCAAAACTTGCAATGTGGAAAAAGTTGGTCAGTTGTGCAAAGATTTCCTTGTCTAACTAGGAGAATTGTTGAGGAAGAAAATCCTTAATATTTGTAATTCAAGACAACTGATTTCAGGAGGCAAAACAGGTAGAAAAAGCGTACCCAAGAAAAGAAGGTATCAGTTCTGCTATCCACTTGAGTTTTATATTATTAATTGACAGACGTCAGGAAAGAAAGGGCTGTAAGAGCAGCTTGCAGGTTCAGCTGAGCAGGGCCTGTGTCACGGTGGGGCAGGAGCCAGTGCATAGAAATCAGCATTCGCTCGGTCTATTTACTGTTCCAGCATCACTTACGCGCGCTAATGGTTTAAGAATGTGCTTCACATATTTTGCTGTCTACATAATTTTATTTTCTCAAAATACATCTATCTCTTGGAGAATTCATCACTTCCAGCTTCTGCTTTGGAGGTCATGAGCTATTTACAACCACGACTCCATCTGCAGAAGATTCAGGTTGAAGTACAATTCATGCTTTCAAAAGTTCCGATCAACACTATGCCCAGGGACTTCAGGGATGGAGTGATCAGCTTTTACAGTCACCAAGCTGCAAACAGGTCTAAGGCTATCTCTGTGAGCCTTTAGAACATCAAGTTTTGGGACCAGCAGAGGGCGTAATGGTTACACCACTGAACTCCCACATAGTCGACTACAGTTTGAGTCTTGGACCTGATGACTTAAAACTCACATTGGTCATGCACACATGTGTGCCCAAGATCTCAAGAGGAGAATGGAGGAGAAGGGCCTGTGGTGTAGTCATCCCCACAGGGGGTGATTTCTCACTTTCTGACTCTCTTTCCAGCAAGTGCACGCACTCTATAGCAAAAATCTCTAAAAAAAAAAAGATATCAAGTTTCAGGCCAGCTGTTTGTATGGTGATTAGGATGGCTAGATCCCACATGGCCAACTGCAGTTCAAGTCCCAAACCCGGTGACTTGAGGAACACACTGGACATGTGTGCTTGTCTGCCTAAAATCCCAAGAGAGGGGAGAAGAAGAGAAGGGACTGGAGTGTGGTGATGCCCCCTGGGGGGATGATTTCTCACTTTCCTTCTCTGTCTCTTTCTCCAATGAGTGCACATGTCCTATAGCAAAATAAAACAACCAAAAAACTGAAGAAATAACATCAAATCTGGGGTCTGGTCAAAGGTGAGGAGAGCTGAGAAGTGTGAGTTAATCACTCTGAAGTGGAATAGGAGCTTCTGTAGCAAGAGGCTTAGTCGGGCATTGTCTGGAAGGCACTAATAGGTACTTGACCCATGACACCATGGCGCCATCTCTGTTCTGAAAAGGGTCTCTCCAGTTGGTACTTTTGTGCTGTAGCCAACCACATTAATGGGAATAAGTTTTCTGAGCTTGTGTTAGTTTCTCACAGGAACTGTAACAGATAAGTAATTTTTTAAAAATTTTTGTTTTTTGGTATAGAGTGTATGTGCTTGCTGGAGAGAGAGACAATGAGAGAGTAGGAAAGTGAGAAATTATCCCCCAGGGGAATGGCCATGCTAAAATTCCTTCTCAATTCTCCTCTCAGGATTTTGGGCATGCTCACACATGTGCCCAGCATGAGTTTTATGCCTCTGGGTCTGGGACTCAAACCATGATTGTCTATGTGGGAGTCCAGTGCCCTAACCGCCACACCATCTTCAGGCCCTTTTTAAAAGAAGGCAGATACTCTATTCTCTCAAAGAACATGGCCTAGATAATGTTCCTTTACTTTTGTAATAGTTTTAAGTATACGTTCTCTGCTCTATGATTAAACATCACCATATGTGCCAATTCTCTAAGGGAATAGTCTTTCCTCTTCCCTCTCTCCCTCTACGCAGCACCATCCTCTGGCCGGAAGGAGCAAGACAAAAGTGCATCAATGTCTCAAGGAGGCACTGATTTGACACATCTGGAATTGACTAGTTAGGGCTGAGGGGGGCTGTCCTGGAGCAAAAGGTCGAGCTGGGCAGGTGGTGGAAAGAAGTGTGGGATCTCAGTAAACAGAATAAAACTAGATAAAAAAATCTAGATTACTTGCTTCCTACAATCACAAATAATTATTAACTTATCTTTAAAAAATGCTCTAGTGGTAGTGTCCAGGAAGGATGGAACTAATTTCATAAATACATTATTATTGGGAGATTATACACACACACATACACATAGATAGTATATTTCTATATTTACATATATATAAATATAAATATATATATATGTGTATATATATATTATACACACACACACACACACACACACACATATATGCTTTTGTAGCAGATTGATTTCAGAATAGGGCTCCAGGTACTAATCTTGGACCTTGACCATTAGCTGCAGATGGAAACCCATTCAAGACAAAGTTACTGTTATAAAGCATTTTCTTTTTCCTTTTTTTTTGTCAGAGGGTGCATACAGTCACTGGTAGGGAGGAGTAAGAAAGCACCCCCAAGGGGCCTGGTCATGCTGCTGCAATCCCTTCTCCTCGGTCTCTCCCTGCTTTCAGGATTATGGAACAGAAGAACACACATGTGCAGTGTTTCCCAAACCTCGGCCCAGGACTTGGACCAGATGGCCAGCCATGTAGGATCCATTCGCCTTAACCACAATGCCATGGGCTGGGCCAGCAATGTCTATTAGCCATAGTTGGGACCCACTCATTATCCCAGTCCTGGAGAGGTCCCTGTGGTTGCATCCTCACACACGCTAGCCAGCCACTGAGCCTCAGTCTTAATTGGGAATTGTCCCCAAGGTAGACACTGGGTAAAGGATTTTAGTGAGTTTGAGAAGCGTCTGCAGGAAGTCCAGTAAGGACGTAAAAGTGAGATGGGGAGAGAAAGAAGCCAATAAAGTGCCCGCTGATGAGCAGGCTTCCAGGGGAGCACCTGAGTCGGCCCTGCTGGGGACCCTCTGAGAGACTGTGATGCAAGCCTCGGGTTTGTCCACTGAGGCCAAGAAGCTGGAGGGTGTTCCACCAACTCTGTCCTGGCAGGCTGAGAGCCCTTCCTGGGCGTTGGCGTCTGCTGTCTGGATGCAGGCGACACCTGCCCAGAGAGCATGGCCTGCAGTGACCCCTTGTGGACCAACGGACACGGAAGGACAGGGCACCCTCGGCAGTTTTGACAGTTATTACAGAAGAGCACAGTCCCCAAACTCGGCATGTTTGTGGCGCATGGTTCTCTGCAAGCACTTGTGTGGGTTGTGCCTGGTGTTCTGTGAATTCACCCTCTTTAGCAGGACGTGAGCAGTCTACCTGGAGAAGACTTCATCCAGAATGGCAAGGGTGACATCTGCAATAATGTGTGGCAGAGACGTGCGGGCTGGCCTTGCTGTTAGCGGTTCACCCCGCTTCTGCGTTTTCTGATAGCCTTCCTCCCCGTCTACTGGAAACACCCCTCCCCCCACTGCTCAGTGACACTGAAGCCCCAGCCTAGGTTCAGCTGCCCTGCAACCCCTTCTGTTTAAAAACTGGCAAGTGGCTGTAATTAGGTGTCTTTTCCTAGATTAGGGCAGGGCTCTGAGAAGATGCCACCAGCAGACTTGTAACAGAGAATCATTTTTTTCAAAAAGAAAATGTTAGCAGCGGGTATTATAATCCTGTCTTAATCATTCCAATATGAAAATTATTTTCTGTGGGACCAGCAGTTGGTGTAATGGCTATGTCGCTGAACTCCCATGTAGCTGACCATGGTTCGAGTCCCAGACCTGGTGGCTTAAACTCACGCCGGGCGCGTGTGCGTGCATGCCCAAGATCCCAAGAGGAGAATGGAGGAGAAGGGATTGCGGCATGGCCATCCCTGGGGGGTGATTTCTCGCTTTCTCTCTGTCTCTTTCTAGTGAGCAAAAACCTCTCCAAAAAGAAAATTATTTTCTGTGAGGCAAATGCTTGGAACAACCTCAGAGACAAGCAAGTCTCACTGTGCTCATTCATGTATGTGTATGTGTGTGTATGTGCGCATGTATACTTGCAGACACCAGAGCAGTGAGAGCAAACCATGTTTAGGTTCTACACGTATACCCACATACCTATAGAGATTACGTTTCACAACCCTCCCCCAAAAAAAAAAAATTGGGGCTTAATCTCTCCTAGTGGACATGAGCATTTGTGTGTGTGTGTTTTTTTTTTCCACTTCATTCAGCAATGACTGAGCTGCTGGGAAATGCTGAGCTATCACACACAGAAGCGGTATAAGGTAACTCTTTTGTCAAATCAATTTTGCATTCTGAACCCTTAACCTACTCTCCATCGCGCAGGTACCTGGGCTCTCCATTCTGTCTTTTTTGTAGAGGTTTTTGCCATAGGGCATGTTTGCTCCCTGGAGAGACAGAGAAAGCGAGAAATGACTCCCCAGTGGGGATGTTTTGGTTAGCTCCAAGTCACAGGGGAGGGAGTGCACGTGCTCTGGCTGTAAGCCAGGTGGGCCTTTACTGCTGACATCTTCCTGTGGCTGAAGGGCCCTATTCTATGGAGCCCAATGTGGCATGCAGGGGCAACTTGGAGCGGACTCAAGAGAGCCGGTGTCAGCATCTCCTCTCAACTCCAGTTCAGTGACACCACACTGGCCGCTTAAAATTGAACGTGGTAGGATGTGCATGAAAGCCGGCACATATTTCAAATCAGTATGACCCTGTAACCTGCCCTGTCCCAGCCCCACTGTGATCCATTTACTAGGATACCACTGAGAGGGCCAAGTGCAACCCACTCAGAGCAAGCAGGCCCATGTTGCTAAGGCTGCCATGACTGGCAGACTATAACCACAGGTGCAAGCTGCCTTGACATGGCACCTGCACCTCAGGCAGGTCCTGCCAGCCCAGACTGGTGCTGTGACTGCACGGCATGGTGGATGACGGTGCTGGGATTCCTAACAGGCTTGCCTCCTAGGTCAGGTGCACCTAGTCTTGTCAGCAGCTATGGCAGCTACCTGACAGCTGGAACGTGGTGTGGAATCCCCGCTTGCAGACCTCCAGGCTGTGCCAAGCCTCACTTGCCCATCTGTCTTTCCTGGTCCTCTAAAGACCCACCATACACATATACTGAGCAAACTGGAGACAGATGGAAAGCCCCAGTGGCCCTTTAAGCACTCTGCCAACAGAAGCCCGTCCTCTGAGCTGCAGTAGTAATTCTCCCAGGGCTGGGAAGGAGGGCTAGAATGGGGCTGCAGGGGCTTGCCCCCAGGAAGCCCTGCCATCCGCTTCTGTTTAGCAGGGTTAGCGCAACTGTCTTATTAAAAAAGAGTAAGTTGAGGGCTGGCAGGTGAACTCCCACATGGCTGACTGTGGTTCAAGTCCTGGACCTGGAGGCTTGCTTTCTCACTTTCCCTCTCTCTCTCTCTCTCTCTGTCCCTCTGTGTTCAAATTAAAATAAATAAATAAATAAATAAATAAATAAATAAATAAAGTTAAATAATTCTTTTAAAAAATTGCCTTATTTTTATCCACAGACTTATGATACAGAAAAAACACTCTGGCCTTTGACTACTTTAGGGAAGCAGGAAGAGAGAAAAATCAACACTGATTGAATTTCAAGTCTTGAGGCATAAGAATTCAAAAGAATCTTTTCAGTAATACTTCTTACTCCTAGAACCTTAGATTCTACCGAGACTTGCATTTCATAAACAGGGCCTTGTTTCGCAGGGGTCTATGAGGCTCCCTGAAAATGGCCTGTGTTCAGTTCCTTGTAATAACTGGATCCGTCTTAATTAGCCATGGCAATGAAACAAAGGAAGGATGGCAACACATAGATCATTTAGCCAGAAACCGACCAACAATCAACCAACCACTGCCTCCAATCTGCAAGCCTGATCACATTTCAATAAGGCCTTTAAATATGGAAACACTGACGAGGATGGCAATGATTCAAAATTAAACAAAAGGGGAAAGCAAAAACCCGGCTCACTGACCATCTGCAACTGCTCTGTGCACATTATAGAATGCACCATGGCTGGTCCTTAGCATCACGCCTCCCCGCGACCCCTTCTGCCTATGGTTTACTCGGTCTCTCAAGAGGTGGCTCAGAGTATCACAACCTAACGGGAAAATAGGAGAGGGAAAGAAAGATAAAGAACGAGGCCGAGAAGCTTTCCGGCCAACTAGTTTTATTGCTTCCAGAAATATAGGACAGAGTAAGTCTGATGGAGCGGATCTGCTCAGGGAGTCAAAAGGTCAAGTTCAAATATTTGGCCCAAATAATGTTCATTTTTTTTTTTCCCTTTTTTCCTCCAGGCTGAGCAGTCTTCAAGATGATGAGAGATTGACCTCAGTCCTAGAGTGGTCAAGCCCAGGTCTGAAAGCCACAAAGATGGATCCTTCCCCTCCTCTCCCCGGTGTGTATCCGCTCAGCAGACAAGCATGAGAACTGATCACCCCAGGCCTGTCCTAAAAAACAGTTCCTAGTGACATCCTTCCCTTAGGGCAAGACAGAGGGGACACCATCTACCATAAATGGCCCCTTAACGTGTAAGAGAGCCTTACACCAGAAATAACACTCTCTTCTCTAAAGTATGTGGATGGAACAGCGTATCCTGAAATCACAAGACTCCCTGAGCAAGCACTGCGCTGCCAGTGGGAGAGACTCGGATCACAAGTAACAGGAACAGGTTCTACTCTGCCCAGTTTTAAGCTCCCACATAAACCTTTTCTAGAAAACACTTGTTACCATCAATCCAGCAGCATAAAACTCCTACTGGGAGGAAAGGTAGTTTTTAACTGGTCTCAATAATCTAGATGTGTCTTTTTAAAGGTCAGACGCACCTATGTCAAATCTTTCTTCTGTGTGGAGCCAACCCACTTACCATGGGTGTAAGCTGGGCATCTGCCTCTAGTCCAATGGGCTATCTAGGGAACCAGGTGGGAAATCGAGGAGTCTTCCTACTACTTAGAAGATTGCCTTATGTCTTTATAGAGTAGCCAATTACATTTTGAAACAGTTGATTATAAACTAAACTAGGGCATATTTCTTTTTAAAGAGTAAATCTGATAAATACTACCACGATATTTCCACTATAGGAAATCGATCAGATTATACACAGAAAAAGATTTTTGTGTGTTTTTTTAAGAAATCATTAAATCTGTCTACTTTGGAAAACAAATATGTACTATAAAATGTTTTAAGAAAGAAAAGATGTGATCTAAGACTCCTTCTAAAAAGAATCATTCTGAGAGGGGCTTAGGCAACTTCAAGGGAAGCAAAACTCAAGAATGAAGAATACTATAGTACAAAATTATGGCCAAAAATACTGTATTTTTAACCAGCAAGATCATTGGGGCATTATTATACAACATTAGGTGTTTTTTGCAAAACTAGTTCCCATCCCCCAACAATAGACAATACATGCATTTGAATGACATTTTAAGAACAGTAAATATGATTCTTTGAAATACTGCAAGTTAAAAATGTTTTCTGACAAAACTCCCTAAATACATAGGTCTAGTAAGGGTTTCCAACATGATGACAGGAAGGAATCCAGCAAGAAGTTGCATTTAGAGAGTTCTCTGAGGAAAAGAAATCCACCAAAAACATGGGCTTCAGTGAAAGTAACCTGGACAAAGTTACATGGTAAGTTTCCATCTTTTTTTCCTAAATGTAAAAATACTCTACTCAAGAATCCCTTCCTGCCTGTTATTATTTTTTCTACCAAAAGCTTATATGAAAGTCAGAATTCCTTTATCCAAGTAAGATCCAATGTGACCCAATAGATGTTTTCCTAACATGTAAATGTCACTTCCTATTGGGTTGGAATCATGGGGAAATGGAAAATACATGGTAGATAAGGAAGGTAAGGAGGAAATTAGTATTTGAGCACCTACTATGTGCTAGGTGTGTATGTATACTTTGAACATATGATTCTAGAGGGAAGAGTTATTGAAAGGGCGGTGGTAGTTGAGTAGACAGCGGGAAATGGTTTGTTATTCTGTGAGAAAAACAAAAGACACATTTCAACTCGGTACTAAGTTATCTACTAAACAGCAGGTGTCTGGCTCTGAAAATCTCTAGCTAATCATATACAACTAAGCCATTTCTTTTCCTAATTTGATGGAACCCAAATGAAAACCAAAGACACAGTTACCAGGACAGATCTATTAACGCTACATATGCTGGAAATACGTAGAGATAGATAAACGTACAATATTACTAGTTTTCATTTTTTTGTGTGTGTGTTTCCAACCAAAGAAAATATATGGAAGAAAATATTAAAGTATACCAAGCACACCTTATTTGTATCAACTGAGATGTTGTTCATTACCAATTAAGTGGTTTTAAACCCTTATTTAATTTTAAGAAGAGCAGCAATATACATTACAATATTTGGGTACACTTTATTTTTATACGGGTTAACATTCTGCTATATTTCATTTCATTCGTTCTGTTTGAGAAACTGAAAACAAAGGGAAATCGGGGGTAATCTGAAGGTAATCAGAGGGTAATTTCCAACCGGTATCTGAGTCTTGCAGTCTCGTTATGCAGCCCTTTCTTCCCATTTTTTTTTTTATTTTTTGCAAATAATTTTGATCCAAATCCAGCATAAATAGCTTTTCACCAATTCTAACTTAAGACAACTAAACTTTACAATCATATGGCAGTATAAATTTCAAAATTACAGTTCGCACACCTTGACGATCAAGATAGTCTGAAGTACAAAAAGTAAATCGCCCTTTAACTGGATTACCTTGGTCAAATACAGGCTGGCTACTTAATCTACAAAATAAAACGAAAGAAAAGAAGATACAAGTTTCAGGTGTTTTTCAAATACCTTTTGTAGATGTCAACTGTTAGTAAACAACATATGCAGGTTCCCAAGATTCGGTTTTTCCAGTCTATTCATGACATTCAACAGAGCTCTTTATCATGGAAATGTTCAAAACGAAAACAAAAACAAGAAACTTCTAGGGGATTGATTTACTTTTGAATGGGTGTGTTATTTCCCTTTGTTTCAGAGATGAGGCACAAACTTTGAATTTAAGCTCTGTAAGGCATCGTAGAAACCTCCAATTTACAAATAAGGATTCTTTGTGGGTTGGAACTGCCATGTCACGCAAAAAAGGGAAAAATCATCTGTAAACTGGTACACTGCAATGTGTTAAGTGAGTCATGAAATGGCCGCTTGCCTTGGTATGCTGAAGACAGGTTTCTGTGTTTTTGAGTAAGACATGCCCAAGTCACCATAAAACTCGCCACAGAGCTCCATTACCTAGAGCATCAACAACAGGAGCTCAGTGGCAGACGCTTACAACGCTTGCAATCACAATATAATATAAAGCAGGAGTAAACTTTGTTTTTTATACAAAACTGAAAAGAATCCCTTCCCGCCCCAGCCCCTTCAATAAAACCCCAAACAAAGAAACAGAAAAGAAAATCCTTTAGCTTCGATTGACTAGTGTGGATACGATTAGGTTTCTATGCATCACTGCTGCTAGGGTGATCAATTTTTTCCTTTCTCAAGAGAAGGGATCTTGTCATGCACCCTAGGAAGAACAGCGAAGCTACAAACCTCAATTCTGCATAGCAAATTCCATTCCAATTTCATAAAGACAAATAGAACAATCTTTCCCTGTTTTGCTCAGCTGCTTCGAGCTTTGAGATCAGGTTTAATCGCCTACATCTACTATAGCTCTATTAGATAGAATATCTTGATTCCCTAAAACTGTAACACTTAAGATCTTGTGATGAGGTTTTCTCTATACACACTGTAGGCCTTCCAATGTTGTTGTTGACTTTTTTTTTTTAATTTTTATTATTTTATATTTTTTTGCTGCACCAAATTTAAGATCGCCCTTTCAGGCAAGCAGTGGTCTCTAGCTGTTAAAACATTTCCTTAGTGGATCACAATAGCTTCTAAAACTGCCTTTCTAATAAAGGCCATCAGAGAGGTAATGCTAAACTGTGCATTTGCCAAAGAAGAATATGAAGTGTATAAAAGCTCATATTCCAATCCTAGATCAAGTGGCAAAAGTTCTACAAAGTTGGTTTCCATGTTTGTATAAAAGCTCCGACTGATTTTATATGTATTTTGCTATGAAATTACCTTTGGGTCTTAGAATCAGTATACCTCTACTCAGGAATGTGCAAATGATTTTATACAGCACGATGCTAGTACCGCTCTGTACGATAGTAAGGTTTTTGTTTTTCTTCTTCTCTAAATGGAAAAAAATATCCCTAGTCAGAAATAAACTGACAAATTTACATTCTCCTCTCTTAAAAAAGTAAATAAAATAACATTATTCAAAATGTGAATTAGCTATAAGACATACAATTACATAGATACATATCAATACAGCACATTCAATCTGCCAAAAAATTAATGATTACAAAGCCGGTATGGAGGCTGCCAGATGGAGAGAGATAGACGCACAATGATTAGAGCATTCGGAATTGCACTACACCTACAGGCAGGTGAAGGAAATGAAATGACAGGTGCTTTCTGAGCAAGGGGGGAAAAGTAACCTGTGCTGTGTGTGGCTGGGAGAGCAAAGAATGAGAACATCTTGTCATTGTTTAGTAACTGTGGTGCTCATCCAGTGGGGCGCTCATGTTCTCTCTCCCCTCTGTCGTTCTGAAAGAGTGATTTCTATGGATGCTTTGACTACTGCCAAATAGTTCTATAGTTAGAATGAGTCCAGCACCTTGGCCCAAAACTTCCCAGCAGCTTTAAAACTAGGAGAATTTATTTTCTTAAATCACATTACAACTCAAACTGCTGGACAGAAGCTCATCAATACATGTGCTGTATTTTTTGCATTTGTTGAAAAACTGCACACACAGAACTCCAAATGCCTCTCCTAGCAGGTTCAGTTACATGTGCTGTATTTTTTGCATTTGTTGAAAAACTGCACACACAGAACTCCAAATGCCTCTCCTAGCAGGTTCAGTTACGTAAATACATGTTCTGTAGAACACTGAGAGGTTACTTGTAAGTCCATAAATCTCTTTAAGTTCAGCTTATCCAGTCACCAGTCTAAGAAGATCTCGAAGGTGGTAAACTGGTAATAACTTTGGATTTTGCAAATGAAAGGTGTCAGAATAATACTATCAACCGATGCGCTTGGCAGACTTATTTGAACTTAAAGAATACAAAAAAAAGTGAAATTGGCTTCACACAAGGAGACAAGCAGATTTCATGTAAACCACACAGGCTGCTTTTGTACACTGCCCATTTGGACACTCAGCATGGGACGTGGACACTAAACAATGCACTATTGAGGCAAAGGAAAAGATGGACCATGAGACTCAAATGGACAGTTACCAACTGTTGGCAATTGGTGTCACCGGTTCATTCTCAGTCAGCCATTTTAGGCTTCACAGTCTTTACTCCCTTATGTGTTAAGACACCGGCTTTCATTTCGAAAGTTCTTATTCATTTTGTTTAACAAAAAGCCAGCTTTGGCAACACATACCTATAATAAAAGTCACTTTAAAACTGTGGCCCAAACACGAAGGGAAAAAAAAGAGAGACGGTTTGAACCAAAAAAAAAAAAAAAAAGAACAACTTATGAAAAGGTTCTGGGTAGCAGCCACTGGGGTAATGTAGTGTCTGTTGGCATATTTTTTGGCATCTGCAATTTATAAAGAGAGGTGGAGGAAAAATAAGCAAAAGGCAAAGAAGGGAGGGAAGACAATGGCACATGACATTTCAAGAAAAGGACCTTGTCTGTCTTTGCCCTTGCCTTACTGACATCTGCACATTTCTCTGAGCAATCAAGCCATGGCCGAAGGTAAAAATCCAAAAGAAATGACACTTAACCATTAGATGGGCATCCACTGTCCCAGTCCAGAGTGAGACAAGACAATATATAGATTAAAAAAGAAACTCTATGTGTGTATCCAGAGCAATACATTTAAACCCATAGTATTAATACGTATAATCCTTCAGCAAAAACTACAAACTGTTAAATTAAGCTGACGTATGATGGCTTAAATCGAATGACATTGTCCTGACTGTATCATTCGAGAGAAAAACTTGACCAAGAATGGCACTAGGATAAAGGCCATTGAAACCTGGGAAAACTCAGGAAGGAGGCGCGGATTAGGAAAAGGGGAAATCAGCTTTGTTTTACTCAATAGAAAAGAAAAAGAGAGAAAGAGAGAGAGAAAACAACTCTTATCTTTGTGAGCGCATGACTGAGAATTTAAAATACATTGAGTCACAAGGTTTTGCCTAAAAAAAAGATAGAGAGGAAATGTGCTGGGACTGTACTTGAGCATCCTCTGTTTTTCCTCTGAATAGTTTAAATAAAATCATAATATTTACTACAAACTCTGTGGACACACTCACACAGAGTCCAGGACGGCAATAAATTAGTATTATGCAAATTGTTTTCCACAGAAATACAGTCCCTCTTGTATATCTTCAATAGCCCACCAGGGAAGGGGAGGGTGGGTGTCTAGGAGGCACAATTAGACTAGATTGTACTCCTTCAGATTCAACTGGAGGATGGTGTCCTTGACGGCAGCAAAGACAAAGCGGATATTCTCGGTGTCTGTGGCGCATGTGAAGTGGGAGTAGATAATTTTGTCACTGTCTGGGTTCAGGTCCACGAACATCTTCAGGATGAATTCTCGAGCTGCCTGGGCATCTCTCTGCGGTCCTATTGGCCAAGGGAGGAAAGAAAGAGTTCGTTGGCTGGTCCTTTAATGCATTCGTTACGTCGCATATCCAGAAAGTATTTATTATATCGCGGCCCATGAAGACTACATCTGTAATGCAGGTTTGATCTACTGGGTCATCAGGAAAGTCATGATGCATTTTTGCATAGAAAAATGTCATGATTTTCCGGACGACCTGATATAATCACTTCTCCAGTGCGCCTACATTCTCCTCTTTGTCACTTGATCTGCCTGTTTTCTGTCGATACATTCATCCATCCATAAAATATGGATAGGTAAAAGCAGATGACTTGAGGTCAGGTTAAGTTTATTGTTTATTTATTTATTTATTTTCTTTAGAGAGATTTTTGCTCTAGGGTATGTGCTGTTGCTGGAGACAGAAAGTGGGAAATCACCCCCCAGGGGGGATGGCCACACCACAATCACTTCTCCATTCTCCTCTCGGGATCTTGGGCATGCACATACACGTGCTCGGCATGAGTTTTAGGCCGCTGGGTCCAGGACTGGAACCGTGGTCGACTGCGTGGGAGTCCAGTGACGTAACCATTACACCATCTGCTGGTCCCAAGGTCAGGCAAAGTTTATTTCTTAACCTTAAGAAACTAAAATTTCTTCAGCTAAACAAAATAGCTTCATTGGAATATGATTTAGATACCACATAATTTACCCATTAAAGTATACTAGGGAAAAAGGGAATTAAAGCATGAGTTTATTTTGGCACAAAACACATTTGAAATCCGTAATTTTTCATAATATGCATTTCCCGTGAACCTTTTTGAACACCCTGTGTATTTGCATTTCTCCCTATTTTTTTCAAGTTACTTATATACCAAACAAGAAGAGGTCTTGCTATAACTCTTTCACTTTTACTTCCTTAACTCTGGACAATTCTTTCCCAGGATTCTCAACTTTCTTCCTGTCTATGATCTGGCCATTTTTTACCTAGAGCCTGACCATGATTTATAACAAAGTGTGTCCTGAGTTTCATATGGCCAACACAGAAACTTTTAAGTGAACCTATTACATACTGGGGGATTACTTTTATGAGCTTATAGACAACACTGGCAGAAATTTGAAGAGTTATGAAAACTAATATTCTCATTTGTACAATTAACAAAGCTAATGTTTGATTTAGGTGTCCAGATTGGAAATTTTCTGTCAATGATTAAATCAGAAGTGCCACAATTAAAAATGTCATATATAAAGCACATGTCTTATCTGTATATGTAAATTATATATAATTATTTAGTGTTCTACTCTTTTTTCTTCCCGTTTTTTGCCGTAGGGTGTATGTGTTTGCCAGAGACAGAGAGAGGGAAAGTGAGAAATTGCCCCCAGGGGGATGGCCATACTTCTTGCTTTATGTCTGTCTCTGTCTCTCCATTGAGCACACATGCCCAATAGCAAAAAATCTCTCTAAAAAAAGAAAAACTTAAAACCACAGATGAATAAATTCTTATAACTGGAAAAATCACTCATATTCATAAACAAATAATGTATTTCTAGCCTATGAATAAACTTGCATAGATATTATACTTACTCTATTTGGGAAAGAAAGAATTATACCTTTTTTAACACATATTTTTATTTTTTGCTATATGGCATGTGTGCTTGCCAGAGACAGAAAAAAAAGTGAGAAATCACCTCTCAGGGGAGCATGGCCACACCCTTCTCTTCCAGTCTCCTCTTGGGATTTTGGGCACATACGCAAATATACCTGGTGTGATTTTCAAGTCACCAGGTCTGGGACTTGAACTGCAAAGTCAGCCATTGCAGGATTCAACACCTTAACCTCCATGCTACCTGCTAGTCCAGGATTATACCTTTTTAAACTTTTTTTTTTTTTTTAATTCTTAAGACTATTAGAACTAGACTCAAGTTCACTGAAGTACACTTTAAGGGTGTTATATTTTTAAGCATAAATTATGTTATTTGAATAAGCTACAAAGAAATCATTATAGCCATTAAAGCAGGAGCAGAACTGCACAGTTTCTGTGAATAATTTTGCAACTCAAGTCCATGTGGAAATGGTAATTTTTCTTCCTGAAGAAAAATACAGAAATGGCATTCATTATGATTAAGCCCTTGTAAGTGCAGAAATACGGAAGTGTGAAATTTATAATACTATAAACACGCATAGTACAAAGCCATCATGCAGAGTGGGCCTACGTCTTTACAGTTAGCTCCTCTTCCAAGGGCGCTGAATCTCATGCAATGACAGCTCGTTGGCTTTGCGAATAACAGAATCGGTGTCCTTTTTCTGTGGCCAAGATTCTTATGTGCGTATGTGTATACGAGGGAGGTTAAGGGTAAAAATATCCTCAGATTTCAAGACATCCACGATCAGCACATATTGGAAGTCAATGCTCACAGTGATGGGGAGTTTGGGGAAATCATGGGACAAGAGATACTGTAAAGTGATTAGGAAGATGCCGCTGAAAGAAAAGGCAGTACTGCAACACCCATTATGGAAATAAGACTTAAAAAAAATTCCATTCATCATTTTTTCCATGTGTGAGAGAGAGAGGGAGGGAGAGAGGCACCCCCTGCCCGGCAACGGGGTCTTGAATCACAGTCTACTCTCAGCCATGCGGAAGCACAGGCATGTATGCATCCCTGGGTGTTCAGGGAGGCCATGGGACATGGATACAGGACTTCCTATATGGCTTCAGCATCACAGAGCACTGCATGACTACACCAACACCGTGACTGGCCAAAAAAGTCTTTTATTGCCCCCAAATCGACCATGGTGTGGCGTGCTATGATGGTTTCAGCTGAGTACCTCTCAGACAGCATGAGCCCTGCAGGTGGGCTGTGCTGTCCTTGCTGTTTTCCTTGGGCAAGGGCATCATGAAAACATGCCAGCCTGTAAGGCCGGTGCCATGCGCAGTGCAGAGGAGGGTGTGGTCATCGATCTGCGGACTCTCACCAAATTCTGAGAAAAAACTCTTCGAGTGTGTGAAGCAAGCCACTGCTTGGTCTGACCCAGGTGCTTCATGTCTATTTTATGTAGCAGCTGCTATGTTTAAATAACGGGCCTGCTCTACTGGGAAAGGAAGATAACTACCAGGCTGCTTCCTTCCAGCCTCCTCAGGAATGCTGAGGGATACAGCCTCAGGCGTTTATGACTTCCATCCAGGCTAGTAGCAAATTAGGAGGAGTAAAAAAGAAATCACTGTTTAGGCCAAGAAAGCATTCTTTTTAAAAGAATGATTTATTTTTATTATTCTTCAATTTGACCAGAGAGTGAAGCGAAAGAGA
>NW_006159617.1:7227716-7280303 GCF_000334495.1 Tupaia belangeri chinensis | reverse complement strand
AGAGAGTTAAGGAAAAGAGAATCAGAGAGAGAATGTGAGCCGCCAGGTCCAGGACTCAAACCACGGTAGGCCATGTGGGAGTCTAGTGCCTTAACCACTATGCCACCTGCTGTCCCCCAAAAGCATTTGTTTTTAAAAGAACAAAGGATATTGTACTTGGAGAGAGGATGTAAACATAGGTAACAAATGAGGGTACTGCCTATAATAACTGATAATACTCCAAAACACTTATATTTTCAATTCATCAACCTTTGGAATCTTATATATATGGGGGGAGGGAAGGATGTCTTTAAAAGAGGGAGCAGGTGGTGTGGTGGTTAAGGTGCTAGATTCCCACATGGCCACACCACAATCCTTCTCCATTCTCCTCTCAGGATTCATAGATGGGTTGGTCCTATAGCCTAGTACTTAAGGCAGTCAGCTTTCACATGGCTGTTCAGGAGTTTGAATCCCAGCCTTGGTGGCTTGAAAAACACACCAGGTACAGGCGCATACATGCCCCAAATCCCAACAGAGAGAAGAAACGGAAAAGGGATTGTGGTGTGACCATGTCCCACTAGGGGTATGTCTCTCTCCCTTTCTATTTCTTTTATTTCTTTTTTTTTTTTGAGGTTTTCGCTATAGGGTACGTGTGCTCGCCAGACAGACAGAGAGAGACAGAGAGACAGAAAGTGAGAAATCACCCCCCAGGGGGGATGGTCATGCCGCAATCCCTTCTCCTCCATTCTCCTCTTGGGATCTTGGGCACGCACGCACACGTGCCCGGCGTGAGTTCTAAGCCACCGGGTCCAGGATGTGAACCGCAGTTGACTATGTGGGAATCCAGCGACATAGCCATTACGCTAACTGCTGGTTTCTCTATTTCTTTATCTCTTTGACAAGCACACAAACACTCTGAGAACTTTTTAAAAAGTTTATAGAAAATGTACATTATGGAAAAAAAAAAACTACACATGGATTTCAAAAGTTTCTGCACCAAAACAAACTTGTTCCTATTTATTTTTTTTTTAAAGAGTTCTTTTTGCTTTAGGACAGACAGAGACAGAGAAATAGAAAATGAGGAGGGATGGCCACACCACAATCCTTTCTCCTCCATTCTCCTCTCAGGATTTTGGGCATGCACACGCACACACCTGGTAGAGTTTCAAGCCTCCAGGTCCAGGACCTGAACCACAGTTGACTATGTGGGAGTCCAGCGATGTTACCATTACGCCATCTACTGGTCCCAATAAAATCATTCTTTAATTAAATTTTCCCATAAAACTCTTTGAAGTCTTGTTGTTATTTGACAAGGAACTATTGCTCATTAAATATGTAACATTTTCTATCATGAAACCAAATACATGTGGATGAAAAAATGATAAACCTTGGGACCAGCAGTTAGCGTAATGGCTATGTTGCTGGACTCCCATGTAGTCGACTGCGGTTCAAGTCCTGGATCTGGCAGCTTAAACTCATGCCGGGCGTGTGTGCATGCATGCCCAAGATCCCGAGAGAATGGAGGAGAAGGGACTGCGGCGTGGCCATCCCCCTTGGGGGGTGATTTCTAGCTTTCTATCTCTCTGTCTCTCTCTGTCTGGCGAGTGGATGCACCCTATAGCGAAAACCTCTCTAAAAAAAGAAAAAAAGATAAACCTCCAACTCTGATGTGTTTGTATAGTCTCAGAAAGTTGTTCAAACAAAATTAGAGTAATTAAAAAATAATCATTTATTTAATCTTATTTGTTATTATTTTAAAAATTTGACCAGAGAGAGAAAAAAAGGGAAACTGAGAAAGCAAGCCTCCACATCCAGGTCTCAAACTGTGGCTGGTCACATGGGAGTCCAGTGCCTTAACCACGCCACCTGTTGCCTCTAGTACTCATTTTAAAATGGCTGTCTTACTTCTCAGGGGGCCTAATCAGTATAAAGAACATTGGTGAACTGCAACCCACCCTGCCATTTTTTTCAAATGATCTGCTATTCTCTCATTAATTTTTTAAATTTTTTTATTTTTAAAGAAGGAGATTTTCATTATAGGGTGCATGTGCTCGCCAGAGTGAGAGACAGACAGAAAGCGAGAAATCACTGCTGGGGGAAAGCCACGCTGCAATCTTTCCTTCTCCATTCTCCTCTGGGGATCTCGGGCATGCCTGCACATGCGCCTGGTGTAAGTTTTAAGCCGCCAGGTCTGGGATTTGAACCACGGTCAATTATGTGGGAGTCTAGCGATGTAACCATTATGCCATCTGCTGGTCCCATTTTTTTTTAAGAGATATTTTTGCTAGAGGGTACACATGCTCACTGAAGACACAAAGAGAGACGGAAAGCGAGAAATCACTCCACTGGGGGGATGGTCACGCTGTAATCCCTTCTTCATTCTCCTCTCGGGATTTTGGGTACGCATGCACATACACCTGGCCTGAGTTTTAAACCACTGAGTCTGGGACTCGAACAGTGGTCGACTATGTGGAAGTCCAATGATGTAACCATTATGCCATCTGCTGGTTCCAGTTCTCTCACTGTTACACACGCCTCTACAATAGGTTCTGCTCCTTCTGTGCTCTCCTCTGTGCTAAGTGAGTTACGTATGACTGCACTCAGTTCTAGTTAAATAAATGAGGGCAACACGGTCAGTGCATGGAACTCTGAGACATTCAAGGCTCGTGCTCACCTCTGCTATCTCGACCAGGGCTCGGCAAACCTGTTCTGTAAAGGGCCAGAGATATTCTCAGTGAAGGGTCAGAGAACAAATATTTTAGGCTTTGTAGACCATTCCCTCTCTATCCCAACTACCCAATTCTACTGCTGTAGCATGGAAACAGCCATGCAAAGTGTGTAAATAAACGGGTGTCGCTGTGTCTTTTTTTTTTTTTTTTTCTTTTAAAGTTTCTGCTATAGAGTATGTGCTCTCGCCAGAGAGATAGAGAGGAGGGAAAGTGAGAAACCACTGCCCAGGGAGGAGGGCCACACTGCAGTTCCTTTCCTCCCATCTCCTCTAGGGACTTGGGGCATACATACACAGATAACTGACAGCTTTTCCGAGCCACCAGCTCTGGGACTCTTAACTGCGCAGTCAGTCACATGGGATACAGAGCCTTAACCGCCATGCCACCTGTTGGCCTAGCTGTCTTAAACCTTTATTTATAAAAACAGGTAGAGGGAGCCAGCAGGTGGTGTGGTGGTGAAGGCACCGAATTCCCACATGGCTAACCATGGCTTGTGTTCTGGAACTAGCAACTTAAAAATCACGTGAGGCACACGTACATACATGACCAAAATCTTGAGAAAAGAATGAAGAAGGGATTGGCATGGCATCCCTCCGGGGAGTGATTTCTCACTTTTCCTCTGTCTCTCTCTGGCAAGTGTATTGCTCTATAGCAAAAACTTAAAAAAGGCAAAAAAACAAAACAAACAAATAAACAAATAAAAAACAACCCCTAAACCAAACAAAAAACCTAAAAACCAGATGGCAGGCCATAGCATTCCCTCCTAATCTAGACTCAAGTTTGGATTTGGTGGGGAAGATATGTGTTCATCTTGCCACACAAGCTCTTCCAGGCAAGTCAATGACTTCATTTGTTTAGAGTGGCTGCATGTGGATGCTCTGTTACCAGGCAATCAGTGGCACTTCTCAGAAGGAGCGGTGTGTCTCATAGCTCAGGCCTGCACAGTCTAGTTGGGAAGGGCAAGAATTGTTCACATGAGGACTGCAGTAGGTGTAGAACCCACATGCTGCACAAGAGGCCTAAGGGATGTATACTGCCATTAAGGATGGCAGGCTTTCAGTGGGCCATCAAGTTTCTGAAAAGCAGGTGTGATTTCCGAATACTCACTCTGTGTCAGGTAGTAGGCTAAATGTCACACACGTGTCATTTATTACAGCCTGCAAAACAAGCCCATGAGCTTGGTGGTAAGGCCCAGAAAAATCAAAGTGTCAGAACTTGGATTTGAACCTGGATGGACTGACATCAGAGGTAGGCTCTTTACTCTTTTTTTCTTTCTTTTTTTGGAGAGATTTTTTTTTTTTTTTCCAGTTATAGGGTGCGGGTGCATGCCAGAAAGACAGACAGACAGACAGAAAGTGAGAAATCACCCCCCCAGGGAAGATGGCCACACCGCAATCCCTTCTCCTCTATTCTCCTCTCGGGATCTTGGGCACGCACGCATATGCGCCCGGCATGAGTTTTAAGCCACCAGGTCCAGGACTCGAACCGTGGTCAACTACGTTCGCTGTGTTTTTTTTTTTTTTTTTTTTCTTTTAAAGTTTCTGCTATAGAGTATGTGCTCTCGCCAGAGAGATAGAGAGGAGGGAAAGTGAGAAACCACTGCCCAGGGAGGAGGGCCACACTGCAGTTCCTTTCCTCCCATCTCCTCTAGGGACTTGGGGCATACATACACAGATAACTGACAGCTTTTCCGAGCCACCAGCTCTGGGACTCTTAACTGCGCAGTCAGTCACATGGGATACAGAGCCTTAACCGCCATGCCACCTGTTGGCCTAGCTGTCTTAAACCTTTATTTATAAAAACAGGTAGAGGGAGCCAGCAGGTGGTGTGGTGGTGAAGGCACCGAATTCCCACATGGCTAACCATGGCTTGTGTTCTGGAACTAGCAACTTAAAAATCACGTGAGGCACACGTACATACATGACCAAAATCTTGAGAAAAGAATGAAGAAGGGATTGGCATGGCATCCCTCCGGGGAGTGATTTCTCACTTTTCCTCTGTCTCTCTCTGGCAAGTGTATTGCTCTATAGCAAAAACTTAAAAAAGGCAAAAAAACAAAACAAACAAATAAACAAATAAAAAACAACCCCTAAACCAAACAAAAAACCTAAAAACCAGATGGCAGGCCATAGCATTCCCTCCTAATCTAGACTCAAGTTTGGATTTGGTGGGGAAGATATGTGTTCATCTTGCCACACAAGCTCTTCCAGGCAAGTCAATGACTTCATTTGTTTAGAGTGGCTGCATGTGGATGCTCTGTTACCAGGCAATCAGTGGCACTTCTCAGAAGGAGCGGTGTGTCTCATAGCTCAGGCCTGCACAGTCTAGTTGGGAAGGGCAAGAATTGTTCACATGAGGACTGCAGTAGGTGTAGAACCCACATGCTGCACAAGAGGCCTAAGGGATGTATACTGCCATTAAGGATGGCAGGCTTTCAGTGGGCCATCAAGTTTCTGAAAAGCAGGTGTGATTTCCGAATACTCACTCTGTGTCAGGTAGTAGGCTAAATGTCACACACGTGTCATTTATTACAGCCTGCAAAACAAGCCCATGAGCTTGGTGGTAAGGCCCAGAAAAATCAAAGTGTCAGAACTTGGATTTGAACCTGGATGGACTGACATCAGAGGTAGGCTCTTTACTCTTTTTTTCTTTCTTTTTTTGGAGAGATTTTTTTTTTTTTTCCAGCTATAGGGTGCGTGTGCATGCCAGAAAGACAGACAGACAGACAGAAAGTGAGAAATCACCCCCCCAGGGAAGATGGCCACACCGCAATCCCTTCTCCTCTATTCTCCTCTCGGGATCTTGGGCACGCACGCATATGCGCCCGGCATGAGTTTTAAGCCACCAGGTCCAGGACTCGAACCGTGGTCAACTACGTGGGAGTCCAGCGACACAGCCATTACGCTAACTGCTGATCCCAGAGGTAGACTCTTGAACACAAAGCTCTTTCGTTCCAGACAGAGGGAGGCAGACTGTAACCAAGTGAAATGGTGTGGGGAGGGGGTGGAACTAGTGGGTCATCAGGAAAGTCATCACGCATTGTTGCATAGAAAAATACGTCATAACTTTCCTGACAACCTAATATAATAGCTAATACACAATTTGTCAAGCAACTGAAATGTTCCTTCCTCTGAGCTGGTTATTGTAAAACCCATGGAGAAGTGATTTCTTTTTCTACAACTTTAAGTATTATTAAGAGATGGAATGTTTTGGGTCATTAAAAGTGGGCAAATAATAAGCAATGCTGCATGAGTCACAGCACATAGGCCTTGCAGGGCAAGGCGGCAATGGTGCACCTGTACCGTGCACCAGGTCAAGTGCAGTAATTCTCACGTTGGTGCTGGGAAGCACGACCTTCCTGCCCAGGTACTGGCAGTCTGAGTAATGACTTACCATCATATTCTGGGAAGTAGTCAACTAGATGGGAATACATGATTTTCTCCTCTAGAAGATCCTTCTTATTTAAGAACAGAATAACAGAGGAGTTCTGGAACCAGGGATATGTGATAATTGTTCTAAAGAGTGCTTTGCTTTCCTCCATTCGATTCTGGGGAAAAAAAAGAAAGAAAGAAAAACAAACAAGCAGTGAATTATTCTATAAATGGTGTTGATATTGTAAATCCAACCCATCTTCTGCATGCATCCAATTTTTGTAGCCTTGGGTTAGGTTTGTCAAGATTTATATGCAAATGATTCATGACACACACTGGCTGTTTTCATTATGCAAACTCTCAGGCCAAGAAGCAGAAGAGAATAATAATAAATATCTGCTGCAATAACTCTAAAAGTATAAAAAGGAATTAAAAAGTCAGTCTAGGAAAATCCTGTTGTATCTGGCACACTGTCATACATTTCTACCCAAATTCATTCATTCATGACCAAAATCTCAAGGTCTGAACTAAGAACTAAATGCCAGGCTTCACTCTGTATTTCTTAAGCTTGTATGCATTTGGGTGCTCACAATTAACCCTTATCTTAAACAATCAAAACAAAGTTACTTAATTCTTTGTCCAAATCACATCTAGAATTCTAAAATTATTACTACTAACTGTATATAAAAAAATACATATATAAGCCAGAGAATTCCATTTCCCTGCCTCCTACAAGTGTGTGTATGTATACACACACACACACACACACACACACACACATATAAAATTCTAAAAGTATTTCCCTTATTAATATGACCACTTATTTTATATATATCTATCCAGATGTATAAATTCTAAAATTATATCTGTCAATAAGTGAACATGCAGGAAAAATACTTGAACATCATGCATTTGTTATTCAATAGGGCATATGTTTTCCCTGTTTCACTCTAATTTTCATACACATTTGTGAATTTCCTGGAAAAACAAATGTAATAATTTTTCACCTTTAGCATTTGTAATTGTTTTCACCTGACATTTCCTTTTTTTTCTTTTTTTGGAGAGGTTTTTGGTATAGGCTGCTTGTGCTTGCCAGAAAGAGAGAGACAGAGAGACAGAAAGTGAGAAATCACCCCCCGGGGGGATGGCCACGCCGCAATCCCTTCTCCTCCATTCTCCTCTCAGGATCTTGGGCACGCACGCACACGTGCCCAGCATGAATTTAAGCCACCAAGTCCGGGACTCGAACTGTGGTCAACTACATGGGAGTCCAGCAACATGGCCATTATGCCAACTGATGGTCCCGAGCAAAATCTTATAAGCTGAAAACTCAGGACCAAGACTAAGACCGTAATGAGAACTTAAAAAATTTTAGTAAAACCTAAAGAATATTAATTAGATGGTGACATCCCTGATGGGTGATAGAACTTTTTTTTTCCTCTTTATTCATAGCTAGAGAAATTTTAGAAAGCCATATTGAGATCTCTGGAGAAGGTCTGTCTAAAGGACGGCGCATACACCTTGATATCACCTGGCCAAGTCTGGTTTAGAAAGACTCAACATTAATTTAGCATTCTCCAGAAAGGGCATGACAGACTCTATTGGGGCCTTTTCCAGAGCCCCTCTAGGGTAAGAGGCTAGACTGTGGGCAGAGAGGGGGACAGTGCCCCCAACTTTGCATAAATACAGAAGAAAGTGCCTCAGGTCTCTCTCATGAAATATTTCAACACTAGACTAGAGCCCCCTGGCTGCAATGGGGTCTGCTGGGAGAAAGCCCCGTCTGGGCCTGCAGGGCAGCAGCCAGGAGAGCGACTGAGTCCAGCCCTGCTGTGCACAGGACCACTCAGAGGCAGAGCCAGTGACTGGCCTGGTGCCCTACACTTTTACCCAGAGATGCACCTGGGGTTGCTCTGACATTCTCTGCTCACCATGTGCTGTGGGGACTGGGGCTTGAGCTGCCAGTCCAGCAGAAAGCTAGAGAGGACCAATGAAGGCAGCTGACTGTAGTAGTACCCACGTGGCTGGGCCCTCACTCCAACCTACCACACGGAACCTCTGAGGGTGGGTCCCAGGAACCGGTGTCCTCCAGGGATTCTGATACATGCTCCTCTATAAGCTCTGAGCTGAAAATGGGATTCTCCTATGCACACTGTGAATCTCCCAGAGATCTTGTTACAACAAGGATTCTGCCTCAATGTGGGGTGGATAAGAGTTCGTACTTCTTTTATTTTTCTTAACATTAAAAAAAAATTATTGGAGGGTATGTGCATTCACCAGAAAGAGACAGAGAAAGTATCCATCATTGGGCCCCCAATGGGCTATGCTGCAATCCCTTTTCCTCTATCTTTCCTTCCATCAAGATTTTGGGCATGCACGCACATGTGCCTGGTGTTTTTCAAGCCTCTGGGCTGGGATCTGAACTGCTGTCAGTCATATAGGATCTGGCTCGCAGTGCACAGCGCTTTACCACTGCACTACAAACTGGCTCAAGAGTTTGGACTTGTAACAAGCTCCCAGGGAAGGCTGGTGCTGCACAATCACAGACCACACTTTGAGTAGGAAGGTTCAGAAAGCTTGTAGAGCCGGGGACAGCACAAAGAAAGGCGCCACTCCATCCCGTTTTCATGAGAAATGCAAGCCAATAAACCCAGTTGGGTGTCGGAGTCTTATAATAAAAATCGAACCTTGGGGGCCAGGCAGCAGTGCAGTGGTAACACCAGGCAGTCTGTGGGGCTGACCTGTATGGGAGGGTTCCAGGTCCCTGCCTGGAAAGTGAGTGTCAACTGCCTGGGTCTGGATGAAGCTGAGGGTGGATCACGGCATCAACACTGTTGAGTGCACTGTTTCTCTCTGTCTCTCTTGTTTATGGAAAAAATAAGAACAGAAACGAAACAATCTAATCGTGCCGATTTCTGTCTTTCTCAAGAGCTAAGATCCTTATTTGATTTATATGATTTGTTTTTCACTTCACAATGAAAGCTCTCCCTCCCTCCCCCTGTGGGAGAACATTTACAAACTGCTGTGCTTGGTATCAGCCTTGGAGAAAACCCTAATGGACTAGATGAAACTTCCACTCTGCCCCACAAGGGAGTGGAATACACAGAACAGGAGGCTTTATCTACTTTGCTCAGTAAAAACGGCAGTCTAGGAAGGAACAGCGAGTCCAGGAGACTGTGGCACTTGCTTTTTAATAATTTGCCAGGGGATAAGGTTTCAAGGGAGAAAAAAAGAGCCATATGAGACAGGTATGACGGGTGACTTAAAAAACAAATTTCTGGAGACCAGCAGATGGCGCAATGGTTACATTGCTGGACTCACATGGTTGACCACAGTTCAGAGTCCTGGACCCAGTGGCCTGGCAGGTCCCGACAGTCACCTGTCTTGAGTACATGTGGCCACAAAATAGTTGGAGTCACCCAGACCACATGATGGGTAAGTCACTTCTCTGTGGACTGGGCCCACGAGAGGGTAGAACACTCATGGGAACCCTCACAGATCCCCACTTGGTGGTGAGGGGGAAAGCTGCCTGCTCCCCACTTTGTAGCCACAAGCCGAACAGTATGACCCTGAGCGCCCTCCCTGCATGGTCATCAGAGAAAGCCCCATTGAAGCCATTGGCGAGGGGGCTGGAACATTTAATCTTTATCATCGCGAATCAATGATGAGATCTCGAATTTGCAGGAAATGTTGCCTTTTCACGCACAGCCTGCTAACACGTGACCAACCAACGCTGTCTGCAGGTTCCTCTCTCAGGTTCCAGGCTGGCCTGGCCTTCAATCTGAACTCCCACACAAACGTTCTGCTCTCCAGATAAACAGACAATCTGGTCATGGCCACAGGAGTGTGACTGTGCTTTCCTGACCTGCAGCCCGCGATGCTGTCCCCATTCCTAATCCTTCTGGACCCAGGTCAGCTCAACTTCCCCAGCAATCCTTCCCTGGGGCCCCTGGCTCTGCCTCCTCCCCTCCTAGCACATGCTGTCCTGTCCCCGGTCTGCCTACCATCCAGGGGGCACACGGAGGACTTGTTGGGAGCTGGGAGTGAACGTGCCAGAGCCATGGCCTGTCCCGCAGGGCTGAAGGAAACAGGCATGAATGTGTAACTGCAGGTGCACGGGGGAGCCACGGCAGGGGGAACAGGCAGCTGGGGTCACGCGGCAAGGAAGACCTCAAAGGCAGCTTTGAACCGATTCTTGACAGATGAACGAGGGATAGCAAGGAGGAAAGGAGAGCAAAAGCAAGACAAAGAATTTCAACCACAACCCTTGGAAGGAGTCCATGAGAATTCCAGGTGATGCGGTTCACCAGGGCTTCTGATCTTTGCACCCTGTGCAGTAAATAAGACAAGTCCTCTGCACTGAGAACGCGACTCATTTCCTCCTCGTCACAGCTTCTGGTGGGCGCAGGGTTGGCACAGACACAGTTCCAGAAGGCACTCGTAGCCAGCCTCTGTCGCTCCTATGGCCACCTGCTGGCCCTTCAGCATCTCAATTCCGTCCATCAGGACAGACAAGGGAAGTGCTAGACCTGAGGTAAGATTACTCGCGGGCAGGCAAGGGCCCGTGGCCTGCCTTTTGGCCCATATGCAAACATCCCTCCGGAGGAAAGATCCAGTGGATGAGGCCCGAGGCCCGAGACCCCAGCTGAAAGTGGGCCTTCCTCAGGCTGTCCTCTGGCACAAATCCCTGCCTACGGGGTCAACATTCTGTGTCCACACACTTCGCAGCCAGCAGTCTGTCGCTCCTCACCCTCTCAGCTTATTAAACCAGATCTGAGCAAGTCCTTGAATATTTCTGCGACACCTCCTTATTTTTTCTGTAACTACAAGTTCTTCTCATAAGACTCATTGTCTTAGCCGAGTGTAAGTTTAGACTGAGACCCTTAATTCTTTTATCTGATATAAGCCACTTATCATCTGTCTTTCCTTGGTGATTATTTCCCCCTCTATCAATATCTTCATAAATCACATTCACTGATATCCCATAGATCTAGAACGGATACATACAAAACCAGCACGCACCATTCTGATCACCTCTCGCTGAGGGCCCGAGAGTCATTCCTAGTTATTCTCCGCTAACACTTGAGGTAGGATGGCCCCAGAAAGACTAGGATGAAGCTTTCCAGGGCGGGATGCCCATTAGTATCAAAGAGACACTGAGGAGCTCAGCGACTCACAACTCACAGCCGCTGAGGTGGCTGTGATTCTGCGCTCCTCGGGCTCTCCCCAAAAAAGGCCAGAGGCGTACACAGTGTGAGTTGCAGCTGTGGACACAGAGCAGATTCCTGAGCGTGTCTGCGAAGCAGACCGCTCAGTCGCGGGGAAACACAAGTTCATGAGGCCTCCCGAGACTTTTTCACCCAGATCTCAGGGTCACAGGTTAAGATGTCTTTTGGCCTTAGATTCACTATCAGTTTTAATACCTAGAAGCTTGCAGGGCTTCCTTCCATACCCTGCCTGTGACAAAAGATGCCTACTCCAGGTATTTTTAAAGGTTTCTCTCATGAGGCACATGTACTCACCAGAGAGAGACAGTGAGAGGGAAAGTGAAAAATCACCCCCCCATCCCTGGGCGGGAGATGGCCACACTGCAATATCTTATCCTGAATTCTCCTGGCATTTTGGGCATGCATGCATATGCACCTGGTGTGATTTTCAAGCTTCCAGGTCCAGGACTCAAACCGTAGTTGGCCACATACAAGTCCAATGCCTTAGCCACCATGCCATCATGCCTCCTGCTGAGGGTACCTGCCAGGTACCACTTTTACCAGCACCATTTGTGCCTACAAAACTCATGACAGAAGGAGATGGTCAGGAGACAGGGGTTTTATGCTTCAGGAATTCACATGAAACTACAGTGTAAAGACCTCCTCGCTCTTAATGGCTAGAAGCAGCACCATGTTGTTAGTGAGACATAACTCACGAACACACACTTTTTAGGGTTATTAAATCATGATTTTAAAAGAGCAAGTCAAGTTGATTTACTTTCCTTGTAATCATGCAGGATAATGTAACACTTTGAACTGAAATTATTTTGAAGCTAATCAAACAGTGGGTATTTTGAAAAATGCAAATCCCTGGCAAGGAATGAGGACCATACCTCGCAGGTATTTTATTCGCTTTTCCTATGTCCACGGGGTATATAAATGCAGCAGTTCAAAGGACAGCTCTGAAGCCGTAAGAAAACAATGTCCAAGCCTGGTTTCCTGCATCCCTTTCCTCCCTGGGTTTTATAGGGAAAACTTGCTGTGTCTGACTCTCTCCTCAGCAGGAGCACACTGTCCTGTGTCCTATCTGATAGCGACACGGTGAGAATTCAAAATGCATTCTGTGCTACAACTACTGGTGTACTGGGGTGGGGGGTGGTGGAGGGAAGGGCAGCATAGGAGAAAAGCCCAGGAAATCACTTCTGAATCTGCTGTCTGAAGGTGTGCTGCAGACCATCTGGCAAGGAGAGCTTGCTGCCAGGGCAGGGTGGTTCAGTGGTAAGGGTCAGGGCTGTGAGCCAGAAACTAGATTTAAAATATGGCTCTGTCTCAAATCCTGTGTGACCTTGGGCAAGCAGCTGAACCTCTCCGAGCTTCAGTCCCTTCATATCTACCAGTTTATGAGGACAGAACAAGACAATGCATGGCCTGACCACACAGGTGCCTACACAAAACTGCTATTTAAGAAACTCTTGGTGAGGCCATTTGTTTATCTCAAATACTTAGTCAAACTAAAGCCAACTGTATCTTTCCATTCCTTGGAATTGCACACAGTTAATTTATCTATGAGGTCATCGGAAAAGTCCGGAAGTATTGTTCTATGTGTTTCTTTGCACAAGTGCGTCATGACTTTCCCGACCATCCAATATGAAAGCAGATCCACACATTTGATTTACGAGAAAACTGGAAAATCATCCAGATTCTACCAATTTCCTTCACGTAGAGAATGTTTCTTCCTAAGATTCTCTGTACATTAAAGGGGGAATATCTTCAAAAATCTCTAAAAATGCTCAGTATTCTCAATTCCATAGCAAACAAAGCAAACAACAAATACCATATATAAACGGAGCAGGTGGAGTAAGAAATAAAGCCAGCTTCCTGTAGCCATCCCACGTTGGCAACCCAAATCGGACAACAGGAAAAAAATGGTAAGGATGCCAAACTCAGCTGAACACATAATATTTCCTTGATCATTTTCCTAGTCTTTGCAAATCTTTGCAAGTAATTACTTGAGATCAAATTTGGCACACTCTCTAAGCTTGAGGATGGCGCCTGAAGGTTTTACTATTATAGTTCCTGCATGTGCATCAGTGTATTCTACTTGCACGGGATGTTTGGAGAAGAAAAGAAATAGAATATATTTGCCTATAATCTCTAGGCCTTAGGTTTCTAAGGCAATGAAATGAGGACACATGTGAGGCCTTTGTAAAGTGAACTTGCACAAGCCAGAGTGTACCATAGGAGTAAAGTGAAGTAGGGAAACAGAGAGACAGAGAAACTGGGCCCACAACAGGCTCTTGATACCACAACGTTCCCCCAGCCTGAGCCAGTCCCAGACAGGGGGCACACGCGTGCTCAGAGTACTCACGGAGGTCTCTGGATGTGAATCCATGTGACCACGTGGGGCAGCCCTCACAAAGCATTGCATTTTACTGCTGCAGCATCATCTAGCCCACTTTCCATATTTCAAACTTGTCTAAGTTAATGGCTATAATTTGTTTCCACTGGAGCTAATCAGAAAAGATATCCATTTTTGCTTAATTAAGATACAGATTCATCTTCAGAGTGTATCAGAATAATAACTCATTCACTTCCAACCTATCATAAACTCCTTGAGTTATGCCTCCATTCACAAAAAATTCTAGCTAAGCCAACTGAGTGGCCCTGGGATGCTGCACTAAACCAGTCATCAAAAGACCCAAGACAGGGATCAGCAGTTAGCGTAATGGCTATGTCGCGGGACTCCCATGTAGTTGACTGCGAGTCACATCCTGGACCTGGTGGCTTGAACCTCACGCCGGGCATGTATGTGTGCATGCCTAAGATCCCGAGAGGAGAATGGAGAAGGGATTGTGGCGTGGCCATCCCCCCCGAGGGGTGATTTCTCACTTTCTGTCTCTCTCTGTCTCTGTCTGGTGAGCGCACGTGCCCTGTAGCAAAAACCTCCCCCCGCCCCCCCCCCCCCCCAATAAAAAGAAATAATTAAAAGACCCAAGACAGATCTCTCTACACAGTATGGCTATTTGAATGGGCAGGCTCTAATTTTGGATCCCAATGCACCCATTAGCTTTGTGTCATGAGTCCAACTTGGCTGAATAAACATCTGCTCCCATCATATTCCTGGTCATTTGCTTATAGAAATGATTCATTCACTGAGGTCCACTTAGCTCTTCACTAGATTTAGCCAGAACTAGACATGTATGAACTTAAAACAGACAACACAGAGAAAAATCTAGATTATTCTGGTAGACACTAGTGATCTTATCCTTCAGCATCACTGGTAAGCACGGTGAGCTTTTCATGTTGGCTCCTGGCACAAGTCAGGGTCAAAAGACTCTGTTCCTGTACCCATAAGGGGTGAAGAACAGGATAAATATAAATATACTACAGACACTTATATGTGAAACACGTAGAATGCCATTTGCAACGTATACGTGGTTGTGCGCAAACTCCTCCTGAATGAGTACTGATTCAATGGCACTCCCTTCCCTAAAACTTCATCTAGAACATTCAGATCTGACCTGAATGCTAACAGCAGAAACAAAAAATAAAAATTAAGAAATAAACCTCAGCTATAGAGAGGAAATTTTAAACTACATGGGTATTCATTTCTATACTAAAACAAATTATTTAAGGCCAAACAGTGGTGGCAGAGGTGTTAGGTCACTGCTGTGAGATGCTGTGATCATACGGGAGGCCTTGGGTTTGGGTCCTGGGTTTCCCTGAACACATCAGTGATCCTGGCTGATACCCTGTTAAAAGTACTGTGACTGCCTCTCCTTCTCATACAAAATAAACATAAAATTTTAGAAAGAAAATATTTAAAGTATAATTCAATGTTCTTTTTCCATGATAAAATTAATACATGGTGATGACAGGATGTTTATGAAATAAGAGGAGAAAGGGAAAAAATGCCATATTTGAATCGCCCATATAAAGCTATCGTTTTTGTTCACTTTTTCTTCAAGTCTTTGACCTATATATACATAGCTTTAGCAGTTAGTTTATAGCAGAACTGTCTAAGAGAACTTCCTGAGATAACAGAAAATAATTTTTGTACCTTTGTTGTCCAATTTAGAAGTCATTAGCTCCTTGTGCTGGAGTACTAATGTAGCTAATAAAACTGATAAAATTATTTTAAAATTTTAGTTAATTTCAACTAACTAAAACATTTAAACCACACAAGATCTTGTGGCTATGATATTAGTGTAGTTTCAAGAGAACTGTGATCTTGGTATACATCATTTCATATCCTGTATTCTGCTCTCAACATTACATCCTAAGCATTTTTCAGTTTTTTTTTTTTTGAGCGGTTTTCACTATAGGGTGTGTGCGCTCGCCAGACAGACAGAGACAGAGAGACAGAAAGCGAGAAATCATCCCCCAGGGGGGATGGTCATGCCGCAATCCCTTGTCCTCCATTCTCCTCTCGGGATCTTGGGCACGCACGCACACGAACCCAGCGTGAGTTTTAAGCCACCGAGTCCGGGATGCGAACCGTGGTCGACTACGTGGGAGTCCAGCGACATAGCCATTATGCTAACTGCTGGTTCCCAGCATTTTTCAGTTTTAAAACTTACATATACTTTGGTTTATAAAGGGGTAGTGAGCTTAACTATACTTCTATTATAAAATACTCAGTTTTCTGGGCATGAACATAAATAACACTATAATTTCCAGCTTTGCACATAGACTTCAGAGTTAAAATTTTCTATTTAGCAGCATATATCAAAGCATTTTGTGAATTTGAAGGTTCTTGATTACAAATAGCTTTATGCAAGGGTGAACTAACTTATTCACCCCATAGCAATGTGTAAATTTGCTCATTTTACTGGTATCTCTCAAAAGGCAGTTCCACTCTTTCATAATCTCTTTCATTTCAAATTATACGTGGAGTAAAATGATACATCAAATGACACAAAAAGTGGAAAAAAAAAAGCAAGCTCACTGTCTTGGTTTGAATTTCTTTGAAAAGCAGTGAAGATAAACATTTTCCTACAGATTTTCTAACTTCCATGTAATATATTCTCTTTCTGAGAATGGTCAGCTCATGTATTCTATCCATGAAAATTGTCTGCTCACTCATGTTTTTTGCTCTTAATGTTTTGTTAAGAATTTGTACATAATTTTTATTAAGTGGAAGTTATTAATCACTGTTTTAATATTTCTTTTATAAAAGATACATTCATTTAATTTTATTTGTTACTGTTTTTATTTTTTAATTTGACGAAAGAGAAAGGGAAAGGGAAAGCAAGCCTCCAGGTCTGGGATTCAAACCATAGTCGGCCATGTGGGAGTCCCGCCCCTTAACTGCCACACCACCTGGTGGTCCCATGCTTTAATATTTCTAACTTCTTGTCATTTTGATTTTGGGGTATTTTAAAGTTACCTGGAAAATGTTTAAAATCAGAATCAAATAGCTTTGATATTTCTAAGTTAGGCCTTTTTTAATGGAGACATTTCTACTTTCCTGCAAAAATCAAGTTTCAGCTTTTCAATGCATCTCTTCCTTATAGTTTGCTTACTTCTACTAGCTAGCCTGATGAATGTAAGTCATAGCTCAATCTGAAAAATCATTTCACAAATTGGACAAGAGCTGTTGGCGAGGAGCAAAGTGCATTTTCTTGTCTCCTCTCTGACTCTTACTGATAAGCAGTGACTTGGCCACAGTGCTGGCAACTTCGGATAAAGAAAAACAGACGAATGGCAGTGAGGGCAGTGAAATCATTCTCAGGTTCAGGACCACAGATTAGGAGGATCAAAACTAATGCTTTACAAATTGTAAAGCAGAACTAAACAGAATAATGATATATCCGAATGTACTGTACACTGTAAGAGTAATCTCTTTAATTTCCAAATTTTGAAGGGGGTCTTCACAAAATTCATGGACATGTATATTATGAAGAACTATGCATGGCTTTCAATTTCTTTTTTTTTTTTTTTTTGGTGCAAAATAAACTCACAATTTAATTCTGTTTTCACTCAGGGAGAAATCAAAAGAAAAACAGAAGCAGGCTATGGGTATGCAGAGGTAAGGCATTACAAAGAAAACAGGCTTAGATAAAACAGAATACCTTGATAAGGTCCCAGGAAGATTTGATCTGTCTACATAAACCAATCATGTACAGGTCAATAGAATGGACTGAATCCGAACAAATTCATGGTGTGTTATGCCACAAAGGTCTAAGTGTGGGGAAATCAGGGATGAAATAAAATAACCTAAAAAATTTCAGAAAAATATATCCTTTTGTCTCAAATATTTTTTATGGATGGATCAGTTTGGCCCAGAAACATCTGCTTGCCTTGTGCATTATATTCCTAAGACTATGTTACATTTTTAAATAATAATGATTCTTCACCTAATTAATAGTTCTTTGGCTTCCATGATAGGGTGACATCAATGGGGTAAGAATTTGGTTCCTTTTGTGTCCAAAGACATAAGCTCCAAGGACTTGTATGGACCATGTCTTTATTTTTTAAGAGATTTTTGCTATAGGGCATGTGTGCTCACAGGAGACCAAGATAGCAAGAGATCACTCCCCAGTGGGGATGGCTACGCCATAATCCCTTCTCCTCCATTCTCCCCTAGGAGTTTTGGACACACACGTACACACACACGTGCCTGGCGTGGTGGACTACATCTTCGAGCCCTGCTCAGTACACTGCCATTTTGTCATGTGTTCATGATCAGGGACACACCTCGTTCTTTTCATAAACTCAAGGTTTTTAAGAGCTTCCTCTTCTCTTTTTCCAAAGACTGCAGGCATATGGCTAGAGTTTGCATTAAGCAGGTAAAAATGGAGAAATAACAGAGAATAAGAGTAAGTCTGGAACTGAAGAAGAGCAGTGAACAGATGAACTGATCAGATGTCAAGAAAATGAGAGAGAAAGGAGGTGTCACCTGTTGGCTTAAAAGTTTTCTCATGAGGAACACATACACTACTCTGAATGTAAGTCCTTTAAATGAGCTCGAGCATTATATTCCTAAGGCTATGTTACATTTTAAAATATTAATGATTCATCACCTAATTAATAGATGTTTTGTGTTTTTCTTATTGATCTTTTCATTTTCAGGACAATAATATATGATGACATTTTCTGCCTGTGATGTATTTTGGGCTACATGAATGTTATTTATTTTACATCAAGTTTACAGTACTGATAATAACTAACATTTGTTTAGTGTGAATATATATCAGATACTGTGCAGGACATTTTAGTGTGTAAAAGGGGTTGCAAAGCTTTGCTGGGAAGGACTAGACAGTGAATATTTCAGGCTTTGTAGGTCGTGCTCTCTGTTTTAACTACTCAACTGCTGATGCAGCAGCCAAGCATCTACAGACAACAAAGAAACGCATGAGTGAGGCTGGCCTCATATAAAAGTTTGTTTTGGATGCTAAAATAAGAATTTCACATCATTTTTGTGTGTCACAGGTATTACGCTTACTTTGATTTCTTCCATCCATTCAAAACCAACCATCAAAACTAATCTTAGCTTGGGAGCTACACAAATCAGATGGTGATCTGGATTTGGCTGATGGCCTAGTGTGCTGCCCCTTGGTGTGTAACAGCACCGAATCCTCGTACTAACTTGGAGTTACAATTCCTATGTCCTAAGTGAGAAGACTGATTAAACACACACACACACGTTTAGTAGGTAGTTTAATAATTGGCACAGCTGTTTTCTTTTTATTGCTAGGGGGAACATGTTTGCCAGAGAGAGAAAGAGAGAAAGACAAGGAGAGAGAGGGAGAAAAAGTGATCCACCATGGGGTGTGATCATGGCCTAATCTCTTCTCCACTATTTCTCCATTCTGTTGAGATTTGGGGCATGCAGGCACATGGGCCTGGTGTGTTTTTCAAGTCATCAGGGCAAAGATTTGAACCATGGTCAGCCACGTGGTATCTAGCTCTTTTAACCACTAGGTTTTGGGGTTGGCCTAGCAGCTATTTAAATCTTTAACAACATTCTGGTTTTTACATATGTTTAAGAGTTAGAATGCGGACCAGCAAATGGTGTAGTGGTTATGTCACTGGACTCCATGCAGTTGAGCATGGTTTGAGTCCTGGACCCAGCAGCTTAAACCTCACATTGAGCATGTGTGCCCAAGATCCCGAGAGGAGAATGGAGAAGGGATTGTGGCGTGACCATACCCCCTTGGAGATGATTTCTTTCTTTTTTTTTTTTTTTGTAGCGGTTTTTGCTATAGGGCATGTGCGTTTGCCAGACAGACAGAGAGAGAAAGAGACAGAAAGCGAGAAATCACCCTCCAAGGGGGTATGGTCACGCCCCAATCCCTTCTCCATTCTCCTCTCGGGATCTTGGGCACGCATGCACACATGCCCGGCGTGAGTTCTAAGCCACTGGGACGCAAACTGCAGTCGACTACATGGGAGTCCAGCAACATAGCCATTACGCTAACTGCTGGTCCCCCCCACACACCCTGGAGATGATTTCTCACTCTCTGTCTCTGTCTGTCTCTTCGGCAAGTGCAAACATCCTATAGCAAAAAATCTCTCTTAAAAAATAAGAGAGAGGACCAGTAGTTAGCGTAATGGCTATGTTGCTGGACTACTATGTAGTCGACCACGGTTTGAGTCCTGGACCTGGTGGCTTAAACTCACACAGGGAGCGTGTGTGTGCGTGCCCTGAGAGGAGAATGGAGGAGAAGGGATTGTGGCGTGGCCATCCCCCCTGGGGGGTGATTTCTCGCTTTCTGACTCTCTGTCTGTCTCTGTCTTTCTGGCAAGCGCAAGCGCTCTATAGCAAAAACCTCTCCAAAAACATAAAATAAAATAAAATAAAAAAATAGTTAGAATGTATTTACTTGCAATCTATTTTTGGCTAATGTATTATATATATGACAAAGCATAAGTAAGTGGAAATAAAAGCAAAATAAGGTCCACTTCTACAATTCTGTCATAATATGTTTGAACTTTAATTTTCTCTTATCTTTTTTACCCCATAAGTCTTAGATGTTAAGGTTCTAAATTTATCTGTGTTCTCTCTTTTTTTTAAAGGAAAAATCATCCATTTTCTTTCTCAGAGCACAG
Organism: Tupaia belangeri chinensis; assembly: GCF_000334495.1. Taxonomy (NCBI): domain Eukaryota; kingdom Metazoa; phylum Chordata; class Mammalia; order Scandentia; family Tupaiidae; genus Tupaia; species Tupaia belangeri. Next base: position 7,259,966 of record NW_006159617.1, on the reverse strand, counting down.
AAAAAGAAATGTAAGAGAATCAATGTTTTAATTCATTCATTTAATTCTTAGCATTGGGGCAGTCTCCTTACTCAGATGTTACACACATGTGTTCCAGATGCTTTAATACCATTCAGCTGGCATTTTAAACCAATAATATTGTGAAATAGTCTTCATTTGAGGATGAAGACACACTTCAAGCTACTTTAAGTGGCTTTATAAAAATAATTCTACAGACATTACTAGCTAATGAGAGACTAACAATAATCTGTGCATGCATTTTCTCCATCTCTGCTTTTCTTGTCCAGATGGCCAACAAAGTAAAAAGAGTGCAAGGAAAATGAACTTGGAAAACTCAAAACACGCTGCTTTGCTTCATCTATCTACTAAAAGTGATGAGGATGGATTTTTTTTTTTTTTGTAAACTCTTGGCAAAAGTCTTGTTTCTCTGTATCATCTCCAGGTTTCAATGATTTATTTTATCCTTGTTCTATTACTGGTGCTTTTATTTTGACGGTGTGTACAAGAGTAACGTCCTGGCACCTTCAAGAACAGTGTTTACAGTCTGCTTTTAAAGAGCCGGAGTTGCCGTCTTGACTTACTAGTACATACAACAAATTTGCATGAATATATGTGGGATGACTCAAAAGACAGCCCCCCAAAAGTGCTCAAGTTATGCTTTGCATTAACAAGTTTTGAGAAACAATGGCCTTTTGTTCTTTAAATGCCAGCATTCTGCGTAATGTCCACATGACAGTAATTAACATGGTAGATACAATGGGCATAAAATTTAGAAATGACTAAATATTATTTTTGACAAAGAAAGTACTAATTACACCTATAAAAAACTGAGAACTGATGGTAAAATGATAAGTTTAAAATTTCAGTATTTTGCCCCAGAGGGAAGTTTTCTTCTTTGTTTGAAAGTTTTTTTTTTTTTTTCTTCAGAAAGAGAGAAGATTGAGAGAGAGTACCCCCAAAAGAGTTTTAAGGTCACATTTCACTCCCACCCTTCAGTCCACCCTGATCCTAAGCGAGCATGTGCCTGGTGTACTCAGGGATGTCTCTGAGAGAGTGCCCTTTCACTGCTGTGTCACTGTCTGGCTATGAGAAGAGCTTTCTTCCTTTCTTCATCCTGAGGAATATTTTGCTGAACAGTTTTTTTTAAATTTATTTAGTCATTCATTTATTTTAATTTGACCAGATAAAGACAGACACAGAGAGAAAAGGAAAGCGAGAAAACCAGCCACCAGGTCCGGGACTCAAACTGTGATTGGCCATGTTGGAGTACCCAGTGCCTTAACCACCACACCACTTGCAGGCCTGCTGAAAAAATTTTCAACATTATAAATAAGACCTCCCCGAAAACAAAAGAAAATTTACAATATTACCTTATTAGCAAGCTGGGTAGCCAGACTCCTCCCCTCCCCCCAAAAAAGTATTAATGTTGCACTAGGCACTGAAATTATACTCTGGCATCAGGAAGAGAGTTTCGAAAACTCTTCGAGGCGCTACTAGTCAAGTGAGATCAGCAATAAATTTAACACAGATAAAGACCTTTAAATGTGACTAATAGAAATAGAAAAGTCACTCCAAATCAGCTCCTCCTATAGAGAAAGAAAGGGGGTGGGAGAAGGGATGGGCTCGTTGCAATGTCACGAAGCATACAAACAATTCTGAAAGACCCAAGGGAAGACCTGTAAAGATCAGCACGGAGGGGCCAGGTGGTGGCACAGGGGAATGCCACTGGATTCCACATGGGCAAAGTCCTGGGTTGACATCGGGGATTTCCCTGAGTATGCCAGGTGTGTACACATGTGCCCAGGATCTGGGCTGGCTTGGGTCGGGGTGGATCACGGCATGAAGATCCTGTTAGGGCACCTCCCTGTCTGTCTGTCTGTCTCTCAGATGAATGAATGAATGAATGAATGAATGAATGAATAAGAAAAGATTATCACATGAGCAATTCCAGTGCTTCACAAGAGAAAATTATAATACACCAAATCTAAGGCAAATAATTTTGACACCTATGCACAGTTTTTTTTTTTTTCATAGCAAACATTGTCTATTAACTTCTCAATAACCCTTCATACGTTTTTGCTGACTTTAGGGATACAATTAAGAAGCACATAGGATAGACTGCAAGGTGGAAGGCCACACAGTTCAAAATACCCCTAAAAGTGGTTTTGAAGGTACCCATTGGTGACCACATCCCTTCTGCTATGCTGAACCTGTGCTGCAGACTGGTCTTCTCTCTGAGCTAGGTGAGGTCATGGCTGCCACAGCGAAGGGTGAAATCTGGTTTAGTTCTGCGTTTGCAGCTGGGGGCCTTGCTGAGCAAATGCTCAGTGTCATCACACGCCAGGCCCACTGCACTTACGGTTGTTCACCTGCCTGAGGCAGGCAGGAACCCAGACCAACTGTGGAACAATAAATCCCATTCTCCAACCCACTACTGAGCCGCCATACTACGTAAAGGCAGCCCAATGCTTTTTGTATAATTTATATTTTTCCTCTCTTCTTTATATATTTTCCCTTTTTTGGGCTGAGCATTTATAACTACATTCTAATTACGTAAATCTACCTCTAATGTGACTAGACCTGCTGTTATTCCACAGAATTTGTCTCTAACCAAAATACACTCACACTTCAATTCCATACTTTTCCGTGAACTTTTCTTTTGGAGTAGTTTTTGCTGTAGGGTATGTGCACTTGCCAGAAAGACAGAGAGAGACAGAAAGTGAGAAATCACCTTCCATGAGGGATGGCTACGCCGTAATCCCTTCTCCTCCATTCTCCTCTCGTGATCTTGGGCACACACACACACACACACGCCCCGTGTGAGTTTAAGCCACTGGGTCCAGGACTCGAACCGTGGTTGACTACATGGGAGACCAGTGACATAGCTATTATGTCAACTGCTGGTCCCTCCATGAACTTTTTGAGGTCCCCTCATAGGCTATGTAATGATCTGGAAGAACTACCACCCTGGGGAATGTCGACGGTGCAGCCCACAGTGCTGCAGTAACACAACACTCTGCAAGCCAGACTCATGTGCGGCGCACACCCGTGACTGGGGCAGACTGAGGCTTGGGGTGGACTGCGGCGTGGAGAACCTATTGAAGGTACCTGCTGCTTTTGGTGTGCCTGTCTTTCTCTCTCATGGAAGAAATAAAAAGGCTTAACAAAAATGTTATGCCCTGTGCTCACTAGTTGCTCAAAAATTGTTTAATGAATGTAAGAAGTGGAAATGATAATGCCCTGGGCAACTTGGATTTAAAAGAAATTTTTAGAAACTTCTAGGAAAAGATATATTTACTTCATTCTATACCCTGAGACCTCAACAAACAAAGCAACAGTAACAACAGAACTCGATGATGAAACTGGGAAATGAACCACAGGTGTGGAAGACTATCTGCCAAACACGTCCTATCTGCACAGAACCTAGAAAGGATTCTGAAACCACTGAACACCTTTCCATACTTCAACCAGGTTGAGATTTGTGAGAGTAAATGTTAGAGTCTAGAGACACCCAAGTGATAACCTTTCCCTGAAGACACACAGGAGGGGAAGAGGTACTGGAAGAGGCTTGGGAGGAGTCTAGTGACATCTGCCTCCATAACTGAGGGCTGAATCGGAATAGGGCTGGAGGAAACGAACAGCTGGACTCTGCTAAGATCTCTAGACTCTCCAAAACCCAGACTCCTTATCCTGGGAATAATCTGGAGAAATGCAGGAAGAAGAAGGCTGTCCAGTGCTTTACTACTGTAAAATGCCTACAAATACCAAACCTTGGAAGAAAATCCCCAGCAACAAAAAGAGATCTAAACAAAAACAAAAAAGTGGGGGGAGCGGTGTCAACAGAAAGAAATCAATATAGGACACTGATAATATTTTTAAATGGGGATGGGATCTTCATAAAGACATCCTTGAAGCCAAAAGCAAGATACTAAGGGAATACAGGGAAATTTTAAAAAAAAAAAAATTGGGAATTCAAAACCCAAAATACTATGAAAGCCAAAACAACAAAAAACAAAAAGATGGTTCGGAAGAGAAGGGGATCACCAGCAGAAAATGGAGTAATGTTTCCAGAAAAATTTATGTCTAAGAATTTATACCTAACTAAAATTTCAATCAAGTTTGAAGACAGAATATGAATATTTTTAGACATGAACAGAATTTAAAAATTATTACAACGGTCTCTCAGGCCTTTATTAAGAAAGCTACTAGAGGACATGCTCCAGTAAAATAAAGAAATAAGCCAAGAAAGAAGACAACATAGAATCCAAAATACAGAGAACTCAACACAGTAAAAAAATTAAATGAACTCCTAAGATGATAGTGAAGCAGCGTCTCAGGATGGCAACACTTTAAGGGGCAAGAGAAAAACTAGTCTTGAAGATAAAGGGGTTCATTACAGAAATCTCCAATAGAAAGAAAAATTTAAAAAATGATATATTATCTAATATGTTGATCATGTTTTGAAAGGTTTCATAGATGTCTTGCTGAATTATAAAAGAATAAGCCAGAAATGCATTTATTAAAAAAATAGTAAGGCAATTAATAGCTCTAACACTGAATTATAGAAAAAATGGTGATATAACTATGTTAAAAGGATGGGACAAAAATAAATGAAGTAGGTATGTTAAGACAGCCTAAATTTTCTCAAGGAAAATACACTGGAAAAATAAATAAATAATAGTATAAGTAAAATGTTTATAGGTATGAAGGAAAAAAAAAATACAAAACAAGTTTTAAACTTAAAAAACATGTACTGGTTCATGTGTGAAAATACAATGCTGAAAAAAGATAAAGTTCTGGGAAGATGTATACAAAACTGCTGACAGTAGTTACTTGAATTTGAGAATGAGGAAGGCAGAGTGAGACTATTGAAGAGTTTTTGCTCTCTTCTGTAGCCTCCTATATGTTTAGAATTTTTAACAATGTACATGTATTACCTTGGCTATTAAAATGATAAACAAACATGGACTAGCATAGTCTAAGAAATTAACAAGATAGTTATTTCATAATTAAAAAGTGACAGAAGAAACAAAAGGCAAGACGACCAAAGAGACGACAAGCTAGTGCATGGCGAGGAGTGACTCATGGTGCAGAGCTGATAAATGTCACACACAGCACTGGAACCTTTGCTCTCCTACTCTGCTTCTGAGGGCTCTGCCGAGGAGACTCTCACCCTGAAAACCGGTGAAGAGAAGATCAGTAAGAAAACGAGACCGGTAAGTAGATTACAAGAGGGAACGCTTAGTGCTCTAGATGAGATCAACTCTCTTCAGCTAGAGGCTTGACATTTTTAAGGCAATACATCAATCTAGTTGGGATTACTACATTTTTTAAAAACATTAGTTTGTAAGATGAGCAAAATCGACAGCAAATGGTCCAAGGACCCATAATTTTAATGGAGAAATGGGTACAGAATTGGACTATGTATGAAAGGAAGTTTGACACACACCAGACTGAGAAAACCACACGTACGATGAGGCCAACAGGAAAATTCTATGACTACATCCTCATTGCGCCTGCTACACAACAGTAAGGGCAGGTGAGAAGGATCTAGAGGCAAACTTCCCTGATTCTAGGGATGTCTCTACAGCTTGTAATTCTTGAGCAGGAACTCATTTCTTGAAGGGCTGCTGTGTGGCAGGTGGTTCACATGTTACCTCATCAATTCACACCGCCTTGTGAGAGGAAGACTTTCATTTTCCTGGCTCGAAAGTCCCTGACTTTTCTACTAAGCCATGTTAGATGATATTAATTAGTGATGGATTTTTTTTTAAAAAGTACTATCATTCAAAATAAGCAACATGTTTGAGATGTTGGTGAATATTCTGTTTGTTTAGACGCAGCAGGACAGTGTGGTATGCAGAGGTGAATCAGGAATGCTCGCTTCTCAGCTTGGTCCCAAGGCCACTTCTTGAGATGTCCTCCCAGCTCTCTGGGTTCCGGAGGCCCATCTAGCTAACATTTCAAATGAAATAAAATCCAGTAAAAGACATACTAATAGAATTAATATTTTCAGCTGTTATTTTTAAATGGTTTACTTCAATATTCCCTTTTCTTTTAAATCTCACATCTCATTGCATCTCAAACAACATTTTCTTTCTTTCTTCCCCCAAAAAGCTGTCATTTCAAAGTACTGAAAATCTAAAACCTAGGTAATGACTGAGACTCTTAAAATGATCCTGGGAAGATCGAAGGATTCACTACTGTTCTGGGAAGAGGAAACAGCTGTACTTAGCGCTCCTCCCCTGATACTTTTAAGGACAAGTAGAAAGCTTTGTAGAGCCTGATGTCTTAAGTAAGTACAACAGCAAAAGTGTGGCAAAAATTGCCTCCCATTAAGACAACCTGGAGGGTGACAGGAGGGGGTCTATTTCAAACAACAGTCTCTCAGTAGGCGAGTGGTAAGAGCTATAACTCTAAGGCTGGAGCATGTTTGAAAGCACTGGGTAATAGGAACAGTCACTTAAAGCTTGCTAGCTGAAATTTCCAGCTCTGTAGGCTCTGGAAAGAAAATGTCAATTGCTCTTGCCAAAAAGAATATGGAAATGAGTGGCATAACTTGCATATGACAAATGCTTACTAAGTTAGAGTAAATACATACAAGTGCTTACTGAGAGTGTCTGGCCCATTACGGTGGAAGGCAGGTGTGTTACACAGTCTGGCACACCCTGTGCCAGTCCCAGATGCTCTATCAAGACGACTACTGCTATTGCACACCAAATGGCATCAGCGTGAGGGAGTGGGGCACAGGGATGAAGTGATTCCTAAGGAGGGGCTGGGGCTGGGGAAGGGGGAGGCCTGAGGTCTTGCCTGGACCCCAGCTTCTGAGAGATTTCTTGTGGTTGCTGTATCCAACACTCCTGACTCCACGCTTTGGCTCTACACCCACATCCATTCCTGGTGTTATCAGCCTCCGAGCGCGGAGGACAGAGGTCTACGCTCTCTACTCTGTCCCCAGGCTCCTGATACTTACTTTCTAAGGTTTTGACCTTCCCTCTTTCTCCCTGGCTGCAGCTCCCCTTCCTCATTGGAGCCTCCTCAGAACCTCTCATTAGCCAAAGCTCATTGCGGGGGAAGAGGCTCATCGGCACGGAAGCAAGAAGCTGATGGCAATTCAACTTTGGTAAATGGGGGGATCTTTGGTATTCCACTCCAGTATACCCCTTGTTATAAACTCCCTTGATTAGGTAACACAGTTTTTTGTTGTTGTTGTTGTTTTTTGTTTTAAGAGAGAGTTTTGTTGTAGAGCATGCACACTTGCCTTCTCCTCCATTCTCCCCTTGGGATTTTGGGCATGCTCGCATATGTGCCTGGCGTGCCTCCAGGTCCAGGCCTTGAACAATGATCAGCTATGTGGGAGCCCAGCACCTTAACCACCACACCATCTGCTGGTCCCAGTAACAGAACATGTTTAAAGGAAACAGGCAGAAAGCTCTGAAGTTAGGAGAGCCTCCTCATCTTTCCTTTTCTTTTGTTTAGGTTTCCCAAGAATACATGTATGGGGGAACCAGCAGTTAGCGTAATGGCTATGTCGCTGGACTCCCATGTAGTCGACCGCGGTTCACGTCCTGGACCCGGTGGCTTAAAACTCACGCCGGGCGCGTGTGTGTGCGTGCCTAAGATCCCGAGAGGAGAATGGAGGAGAAGGGATTGTGGAGTGACCATCCTCCCTGGGGAATGATTTCTTGCTTTCTGTCTCTCTGTCTCTCTGGCAAGCGCACGCGCCCTATAGCAAAACCCGCTCCAAAAAAAAAAAAAAAAAAGAATACACGTATGGGAATAAGTTTCTGATGAGGACTAAGGCACTCTAGAAACACTGACATAAACGACAAGCTACGTGCACATCATTTTTCTTTAGTTGCTAATGCTTGGACGGATCTTCCAGGCCAACAGCTGCTGGTTTATTCTATTGACTGTACAGAGTTGAGAGAAATATATTGACACATCTCTACAATGTTTTTCAAACTATTGATCACCACCCATAGTAATATACTTTACATAGCCACACAGTAGATCCACACAGAAACACACACACATACACACAGTGAAACTGAAGTTTCACAAAGCAACACCTTCTCTGATGATATGGTACGTACATTATTCTACCTAATGCCATTCAGCCTCAATGCACTACTCAGCCACTCACATTAAAACAATGTGCTTTACAAGACCTATTAAATTGATTTTATGACCCAGTAATAGGTTTGATCTGCCAAAGAAAAACAATGTGAATATTCTGCATTTCTTCACTCACTTAGACAGTCGTCTTCTCAATTATACTATGATAGCAAATATCTTGTGAGATGAGATTAAAATGTCTCTGTGGCCCCTTTTGGCCAGAACCACCATCTTCCAGTCATTAACCAAAATGATGAACACAAAGGGGAAGAGGAGAGGCACCCGATATATGTTCTCTAGGCCTTTTAGAAAACATGGAGTTGTTCCTTTGACAACATAAATGCAAATTCACAAGAAAGGTGCTATTGTAGACATCAAGGGAATGGGTACTGTTCAAAAAGGAATGCCCCACAAGTGTTACCATGGCAAAACTGGAGAGTCTACGATGTTACCCAGCATGCTGTTGGCATTGTTGTGAACAAACAAGAGCAAGATTCTTGCCAAGAGAACTAATGTGTGTATTGGGCATATTAAGCATTCTAAGAGCAGAGATAGCTTCCTAAAGCATGTGAAGGAAACTGACCAGAAAAAGAAGGAAGCCAAAGAGGAAGGTACCTGGGTTCAACTGACGCGCCAGCCTGCTCCACCCAGAGAAGCACACTGTGAGAACCAATGGAAAGGAGCCTGAGCTGCTGGAACCTATTCCCTATAAATTCATGGCCTGATGGGTGTTAAAAATAAACTAACCTGTGGTCTATTAAAAAAAAAAAGTCTCTGTGGTCAAATGAAGACAGGTTTGATGCATGGGGAAAGATGTGCTGGTTGGCAAAGGATATTTGATTAATCACATCTGGTACAGCCTTGTTTTTTTTTTTGTTTGTTTGTTTTTTTTAGCTTTTGCTGTAGGGTACATGCACTTGCCAGAGACAGAGTCAGAGAGAGAGAGACAGAAACAGAGATAGAGACAGAGACAGAGAGAAAAAGTGAGAAATCGCTCCCCAGAGGGGATGGCCATGTTACAATCCCTTCTCCTCCATTCTCCTCTTGGGATTCTGTGCACACATGCACATGTGCTTGGTATGATTTTCAAGCTACCAGATCTGGGACTCCAACTACGAAGTTGGCCATGTGGGACCCAGAGCCTTTACTTCCATGTCACCTGATGGCCTACATCTAGTATATCTTTTAAAAATATCATCTCTAATGAAAATCAGCTGGAAATGTATTTTTCCTTTTATAAAGACCAAATAAATATTAAAGAGTAAGTCTTGCAATTCCTTTCCATCAGTATTGAAAGATTTCGAATGCACCTACGACTTCAATCACATTGACCTTTGTATTTGTTGTAGCATTATCAGAAAGATGTTTTTGACACCGAATCTTTCTTCACTATCAAATATGCAAAAGCAAACAAACAAAACCTGCCTCCTCCTGATAGTTTTTATCCAAATGCAGTTTCACTTAATTAGCAAATATAGGTGGGCCATTTTAAATATAAAGATGCTTGCATGGTACTATAATCCTACCAGCAATGATCAAGCTATCGTCATTATGCAAGTTAGAAAAAAAATAATATGAGCCAGTCAAGGTCATTTCCAAGGCCAAACAGAGGCTGATGACCCCATAATCCTATTTCTAACCAAACGAGGCAGCTTGAGCTTCCCTGAATATACCTATATATTTTCTGTTTCATTGCCTTTATTTCAATTTCTCTTTCGAGGCTTTCCTAGTCATCAAGAAAGGGGGAAAAAATCTCTCTTCTGAAATCACATATGGTTTGTTAACAAGGCTTGTGATAGATATAAAGCCCCTTTGGCTTTTCATTATAATGATTCATGTAAATATTTTATCAACCCTCAGACTGTGAACTCCTTGGAGGGCAGACGCTGTGCCTAACCTATTCTTATACTCTCTTCCAAAACCCAGCCATCACCTTGCTATAGGGGGTATTCGGTATGCTTTTATTGGGTAAATAAACATTCTGAACAGGGTGAAAATGAGCACACATGTAAACCAGAGGCAGCTATGCCAGTGTACAGTGATTCAAAAAGAAGCAGACTCCGGAGTCTAACAAGTGGAGACCCAGCGCTGCTTCTCCTGTTCAAGCTTTTCCCCATTGGTGTAGTCCTTTCCAAAGGCTTTTCCCTTTACAGTCTTGAAGAGCATCCATCATGTAGAGTCAGTGCAATCCTACTGAGCAATTAAACGTGATTAAAGGAACAATTAGGCATCTCCTTTCAGTATTATTCCAGGCATGGGAAATCAGAACCTTTCCCCCTAAACCACAGCCTGATACTTTGATTTTGGAAAGATTCTGCCCCACTTTCTCTGTGGTCTTGCCTGGCTAAGACCTGCGATAATTTCACATGTTCTCTAGAAGTATTGCCAAAAGAGTAGAAATCCCTAGGAAGCTTGAGTGGCCTTCCTGATTGAACACATGGGCTGAAATAATCCTGTATCGAAACCAACTGGGTGTGTGTCTGCCGTGTAACCTGTAAAATGAACAAGCAGATGCTGTAATCTCCACTTAAGCCTTACATCCAATCTGGTAAGCTAGCTGGGTGTGTTTATTACAGCCAGTAAAGAAAGGACATGACTGGGGACCAGCAGTTAGTGTAATGGCTATGTTGCTGGACTCCCATGTAGTCGACTGGGGTTTGAGTCCCGGACTCGGTGGCTTAAAACTCATGCCAGGCGCGTATGCGTGTGTGCCCAAGATCCTGAGAGGAGAACGGAGAAGGGACTGTGGTGTGGCTATCCTCCCTGGAGAGTGATTTCTCGCTTTCTGTCTCTTTGTCTCTCTCTGTCTTCCTGGCGACACATGAGCCCTACAGCAAAAAAGTCTCTCTCTAAAAAAAAAAAAGGACATGACTAACTGGGGTTAGCCTGGAAATAAGTAGAAACTGTATAATGAGGGCAGGTGAGGGGGCTGGGGAGAGGGGTAGGGAGAGCTGAGACCTCACTCAAAGCAATGCTGCCTCCTTGTGGACACCAAGAGTTGGAAACTTTATCTGTCTGCGTCAACAGCTCTTTTCCTTAGCAATAAACAAGGAAGACCTTTCACTTCCTGTAATTTCAATTTGAGAGCTGTTACCAGGACAACTAGGAAATGAGACAAGGAACAGAGAGACTCCAAAAGAAAAAAAAAAAAAGCAGGTCACCAAAGTGAAATTATTATATTAATTCTAACAGGAACTCAGGAACTGTGGCCTTGCCAAGGGAAATGTAAAAATGAATCTCAAATGAGGTGCCATTGTCCTAAAAAATGATGGCTGCAGGTACACAGAGCTCATGTTCAGGCTGTGTGATAGATTCATTAATCAAAGACTGCTTGTTAATGCTTCCTTGGAAGCGGATGACAAAATGACCTTCTCTAAGGTTTAGCATGCACACAGCAGGAAGGTAAACCTCACCTAGTCGCTTGTAAGTTAATTACTCTGGCAAGTGTCTCTGTTTGCAGATTGAACCCAACAGACAATAAAATAAACAAGGAGTAGCGAGGGCTCTAGGCAAACCTGCAGTTGGTGTACTAGGAAATGAGACAAGGAACAGAGAGGACCCCCGCCCACCGAAAAAAAGGGGTGGGGCAGGAGCATTCAAAAATTTGAAAATTAAAGAAGATCAAAGATTAAGATGAGTTCCAACATTTCATTTAGAGCCTTATTAGAAAGTGACTCTATTTGTCTCTGTAATGACTAAAAAGTGCCTCATTCGTGCACTGCAATAATCTACAGTGGGCAGGAAGAGTAGGTATTTTCTTTTTAATTCTGAGTAAGTATTTAATAAGTCTTTGCTAAATAAGTGCAACTGCCAGGCTGAGAGAAGTCTGATGGGATTGACCAGAACAAGTGTTTTACACTCCCACGCAAGCATTAAGGAGTGAGGCTGGAGAATATTCCGTTCATTCAGATTCAGTAGCCTCGGTTTACAAGTGATCCTACTGCAACCTGCGGAGGTTTAAGACCTCTCTCCAAAGCTCACCAAGTAGGTCTCATGAAGCCAAGACGAAAATGCCATTTCTTTTTGAGAGATTTTTGCTATAGGGTATGTGTGCTCGCTAGAGAGACAGACAGAAAGTGAGAAATCACGGTCCCAGGGGGATGGCCGTGACATAATCCTTTCTCCTCCATTCTCCTCTAGAAATTCTGGGCATGCACACACAGCATGAGCTTCAAGTTACCAGGTCTGGGACTTGAACCTCGTCGACCACATGGGAGTCCAATATCTTAACCACTATGCCAGTTGCTGGCCACTCCAAATTCTATTTTTCAATCTTCAGTTCAAGACACTTTGTTTCCTGTTTTGTTAAATAAAACTGTCCATGTCAACATGCTGTTAGACCTCTTTTTAGTATTTTGAATAAGGAAAGAAAGAGGGAGTGAGCACATGTTGGAAAGAGGCCAGAGAGACAGAAAACAAGAAATCACGCCCCGGGAGGGATGGCCATGCCACAATCCCTGCTCCTCCATTCTCCTCCTGGGATCCTGGGCACACATGTGCATATGCCCAGTGTTTTAAACTGCAGGGTCCAGGACTCAAACTGTGGTTGACTACATGGGAATCCAGCGATATAACCATTACTCCATCTGGTGGACTCATGGAAAAGGTATTTTCGACAGGGTCTCACCATATTATGGTTCTCTTGTAACTTTTTTTTTTTTTTTTAAAGGTTTTTACTATAGTGCACATGCAACTCGCCAGAGAGGAACAGAGAGAGGGAAAGTGAAAAAAATCACCCCTCAGGGCAGATGGCCATGCCACATTCCCCCTCTCCTCCATTCTCCTCTTAGGATCTTGGGCGTGCACACACATGTGCCTACTGTGCTTTTTAAGCTGCCAGGTCTGGGACTTGAACTATGGTTGGTATCTGGGAGTCCAGAGCCTTAACCACCATGCCACCTGTTTGTTTGTCTGAACCTCCATTTAGTAACCATCACAGGCACATGCCATCTGTACCTGACCAGTCCAGGTCTAACTAGGAATTGAACCTGGGTCTCTCATGTGGCTTCAGTCACTGTGCAGCAGGCCCTTCCATTTGTGCTACTGTGGCTGGGTCATTTTGTTACAAGTCTTAACCCTGAAGTACTTGTACAAATTCACTGAGTTTTTATAGGTATAATTCTTCCTGTTGTCAACTTTGGGAAATTTCAAAATTAGTATTCTTTTAGGTAAAGATTTAGTTGCCATTACTGAGGATTTTTTTATAAATGAGTAGAGGGGCACATAAATCTAGTTTTGAAGTCACATTGCTTAGACACACGTGTGAGGCCCATGTTTCTCAGTATGACTGCTGGGAGGTGGTGTACCCATGGCCATGCACGCATATATCTAGAAGAAAAAGGTTCTATGTAAGATGTATAATTACTGCAGGACCAGCAGATGGCATGGTGGTTATGGTGGCTGGACCCATACCGCTGACTGGGCAATTTGAGTCCTGAATCTATCAGCTTGAAAAACACACTAAGTACATGAGTGTGTGTGTACATGTGCACGTGCACCCAAAATCCAAGAAGAGAAGGAAGGAACAGGAATTGTGGTGTGGCCATCCACCCTGGGGGGTACTTTCCAACGTTCTGTCTTTTCCCGCCCCAGTTTCTGTCTTCGGCGAGCACGAGCAGCCTATAACAATTAATCAGTTAGCCAATCAATCAAATAACTGCAGAAGGCACAGCTTAGCACTTACTTCTGAGTCTCACAGGACTTCTCAGGTTTAAGTCGGCAAAGAGTCCTGTGTGAAATGGTTGGTCTTAGTTGCTTTGCCTATGGTTGGCTCTAGAATACCTTGCCTTCAGAGGGATGAAAGTGAAAACTGGAAGTTTCTTCTACCTTTTTTCCCTTAAATTTTGCCACAGGGCATGTGTATATTCACCAGGAAGAGGGAAAGAAAGAAAGTACCCCATGAGGCCGGTCATGCAGCAACCACTTATCTTCCAGCTGTCTCTCCTTTCAGGATTCTGGACATGCACACACATGCACCCAGCATACTTCCACTGGGACTCAAACATGCAGTCAGCCATCTAGTATCCAGCCACCTTAACCACCAGGCCATGGGCTGGCCCAAAGTTTCCTTCTTCTGAAATTTTTTAAAGATTTATTGAATTTGATTTGCTATTGTTATTTATTTTTTAAAATGTAATGAGAGAGAGAGACAGAGAAAGGGAAAGTGAGAAAGCAACCCACCAGGTCCAAGACTCGAACTGTGAAAGCCATGTGGGTATCCAGTTCCCCAGTCATCGCACCACCTATAGGCCCCCCAAGTTTCATTTTAATTAGAGAATATAAGCTTTCATAAAGGAAGAGATGCACCAAATCAGACCTAAATTTAAGCATATTCGAGATGCCTCAGGAAAGTATTGATACGAATGGGGGTGACAAAGAGATGGAGTGTAGCCTGATAACTTAAGAAGTACTCACAATGTAGGTAAAACCTTTTCTCTAGAAGGTCTAGAAATACCAGCTTGGTACCTTCCCGATGACTGTGATTATTCTTCTTTAGCATGCTTCCTAAAGCCATTAGTGTACAATATGAACAACAGAAAAAGCACTGGATATTCTCCACTGAAAAAACAATATATCCTAATTAATTAAAAAGTTCAGGAGACAGTGGGATACTTAACAATATTAAATTACTCTGTGCACTTACTAGAAGCAGCAACAGTTTCCTAATTTAAACAATAAAAGCAAAATCTCCCAGAAATCTCATCATAATAGTATCTAAAACCATTTTATTTTCCTCGTGTGTTGGGAATGACTTCCTACACAAAAGTGGAAGGGAAAAAAAATTCTCTCAAAAGCACAATCTCCAGCTTTTCCCTGTAAGCCCCGATGAGTGGAATGTGGAGAAACCATGCCAGGGAAGTGGACAGAGACCCAATTGAAGAGGGACATTCAAAGCCCACATGGTTGAACCTCCGTACACGTGGTCTCCTTGAATCTCCGCTGACAAAGTCCTGCCTACTGTCAGGCATCCCTGAGGCATGCCTTCCTCAGAACTGGGCCCTCCTCCCCAGACGAGGCTAGGGGCCTTTAGCTTCTGTTCCCATAGCACTGGTGCCTACTGCTGAGCAAATGCTTTACTGTCACACAGCGTAACTGCCCACTCCCTACAGTGTCTCCGTGAATGGGTTGGGAGCTTCTTAAAGATACAGACAATATACTGTTCACCAGAACATTCCACATACCTAGCAGTGTTCTAAGGATACTCCATTCCTATTTCTCGACAAAACAAATAGGTGTTTTATACATATTTTCATTTAACACAACAAGTTCCCAAATCAGCAAAGCTATTTTTCTTTGCTAAAGGTTTATTTATTGAGAGAGAGAAAGAGAGAGAGAGAATGTGGTGGTGGAGGCCAAGTGCAACAGGGTCCTCACAGCATAATCCATTCCCAGTCTCAGCTGGCCCCAGATTGTGTCTGTGTGTACACCCAGCATGCTCAGGAAAGACCTTGATTGTGAACTCAGGACCTTTCTCATGTGGGCTCAGCTCCATTACCATTGTGCCACTACCTGGTCCAGCCCAGAACAGCTGCTATCTTTTAATGATCCCAGCAAAAAAACAAAAAAATTCATTACTGATTGCAGCAGAATTCCTCTGCTCTGTCATCCTCATCCTCCTGGCCCTAGATACAAACAGAACCTCAACAGCTGGAACGATGTGCTCCTGAGCAGTGAGATGTTAAGACCAGTTAAGTGCTGCTGTATAAGCTCCTGTAGGGCATCTGGGGACTGACAGGAATCATCAACAGGAAAGACGGTGTCAAGACCTTCCTAATGTTTAGGAGACATACTTTAAGGTACATTACAACCGGGGTGGGAACTGCATGGGATGGCTGTGGATTTCTAAAAAGGCAGACGGACTTGCAGACAGCAACCTGACTGGACGTCCCACTCCGAGGGCAGAGAAGATTCACTGCCCACCTACACAGGTTTCTCCCCCTGTCCTATTGCGAACTATAGCCAGAGAAGACTTCCCAGCTGGACTTCTGTAGAAGCACTCCTTGATGTTGTAGGTGGACAGGACTTAGTTCTTACAAATGGAATGTGGCAAAAGGATGCCCTAGGGAATAGTGGAGCAATGACTCAAAGCCCTGGGGTTCCTGACTGGCCATGAGGGTGGAGCTGCTCTGCTGGCCTGGATAACTTCTTTACAAGAGAAATGAGCATCTATATAATTTTTAAAGCTACTGTATTTTCAGTGCTCTTTGTTATAGCAGCTGAGCTCTCCCCTAACTAATACATTTTCCAAGGAAAAGCTTCTCTTTTTCTTTTGTTTTTTGTTTGTTTTGTTTTGAGAGGTTTTTGCTATAGGGCGCGTGTGCTTGCCAGAAAGACAGAGACAGACAGACAGACAGAAAACAAGAAATCATCCCCCCAGGGAGGATGGCCCCACCGCAATCCCTTCTTCTCCTTTCTCCTCTTGTGATCTTGGGCACACACGCACACGCACATGCACCCGGCATGAGTTTAAGCCACCGGGTCCAGGACTCGAACTGCGGTCGGCTACATGGGAGTTCAGTGACATAGCCATTACGCTAACTGCTGGTCCCAGAAAAGCTTATCTTAGGAGGAGATGAAAGCTTCATTTCCCCTTCAAGTGTCTTTTTCTGTAAAATGAGCGAGTAACTAAAATCCTTGCTTTTCTGATTCATCATCATTCTTGGCAGACCTCTGAAATCCCACCCTTACAGGCACTCTGCCCTTGGGTATGCTTTCACTGGGCCTTCTCAACGCCTGCTCCATAGCTCTCATCTACAGTGATAACCGCTTGTTATCTCTGCTTGGAGCCTTTCCCACCTACCAGTACCCAAACCTTAAATTAAAGGATTGAGCTCCTATTTGAAAGTTCAGGTAGCAACCCAAGTTGAGATTCTGGAAAGGCAAGGACTCCTCGTGAAATTATTCCACGGAAGTGGAACGTTCATGTTAAGCCTTGATTATATTAATACATAAACGTGTCAAAAATTTTTATAACTGTCTTCCTACAGATAAGAATTTACCTTCACAAGCACTACAGTTAAGGCCCACACTCTCTTCTCTCTCTCTCTCTCTCTCTCTTTTTTTTTTTTTTTTAGGTTTTTATAATAGATCATGTGCACTGGCCGGACAAGAGAAACACAGAGAGAGGAAAGTGAAAACTCATGCTCTCCACCCCCCAAAAAGGATGGCCACACTGGAATCCCTTCTCTCCCTTTCCCGCTTGAGATTTTGGGCGCACAACACACACACACAAACACACACACACACACACACACACACACACACACACAGTGTGATTTTCAAGCCACCAGGTTTGGGACCCAAACCATGGCTGGCCATGTGGGAGTCCAGCACCTCAACCACCACACCACCTGCTGGCCTCCCTAACTCTTTTCTTTAAACAAGCAGAGGAACCATCCTCAAGGACTATGATGACAATAATGACTGCTCTCACTTCTGGCCACCCCAGTAGTTATACTTCACCACACCTGACAATCATTTTCAACCAGGTTCTAAACCTTCTCCTGTGTTTCTATGGTTACTCCCATAGCCACTAAGTCATTTTCTTTCTCCTTCCTTCTTCCCCTCATAAATGCTCATTAAGGCTTCCCCAGCTCATAAATGTTTCCTATTAGGAAGAGAACTGCTAAGATGACTTTCACATCTCTGTCTCTGCTTTTACTGGCTCAGGTTTCCAATTCTTCCCAGTACCAAAAATACCCACTATAATATTTTCTACCAGTATTGCCAAGCCATCAGCTATGACCATAGTACTCCACTATGTTTTGGATGTTAACTTTTTAAGAATCAAAATCTACCATAACTGCACCTCTGGTTTCCACCAGCTGAGTCCACTAACATAAATGTTTTCCACTTCAGGCACTGCACACAAACATCTCATTGGCATATCAATATTCTTCTCCAATTCTGACAGTCTAACATGTAGCTCTAGCAACTGAAAGCCCCTTAATCCCCCAATCAATGAACTTTAAATCTTCTCCAACATATAAATATCAGGCACATTTTAATCTCTTTGTAACTTTTTAACCCTGCTAAATCTATACATGCCCCTCACAGCTAAAAACAAAGGAGACAAAAATATCAGTCAGTCCAGCTATAATACTTCTCGATTAAATAGTGTACAAGTGTTATATATTGGGCTGACCCTATGGTCTAGTAGTAAGGGAATTGGATCCCACATGGCTAATTATGTTTTAAATTCTGGTTTTAGAAGCCTGAAAAACGTACGTGTGCGTGTGTGTGTGTGCGTGTGTGTGTGCACACGCGTATGCCCAAAATCTTGACAGGAGGAAGAAATGAAGACCTGAATGCAGCACGATCACACCCCAACGAGTGGAGTCTTCTCCCGCTCTGGCTCGTGCATGTGCCCTCTGACAATAATAAAATAAAATAAATTTTATGTAAGTTAAAATCAACAAAAAGTTTATCTAAAAACCTCAGGTACAAAGGACTATTTCGTCTAGCGCTGGGGCCTTCATTCATTCTCTGTGCTGGGCCCTGCAAGGACATTTGCCCTACATTTGCTTTCAGTTTTATTTTTACCCATCTTCAAATTAGCTTTTCCTCAAATTAGCCTTTCCCCTAATATAGGCTGCATGTGTGTGTGTGTGTGTGTGACAGGTGTTTGTTATAGGCCACATGTACGCGCCAGAGAGACAGAGAGATAGAAAGTGAGAAATCACCCCCCTGGGGGTATGGCCACGCTGCAATCCCTTCTCCTCCATTCTCCTCTCAGGATCTTGGGCACACACGCAAACGCGCCCGGTGTGAGTTTAAGCCGCAGGTCTGGGACACAAACCGCGGTCGACTACATGGGAGTCCAGCGACATAGCCATTATGCTAACTGCTGGTTCCAAGGTTGCATGTGTTTTTGACATGATTTTCTTTAAGGTTATTTAGTAGGAAACAACACACAGTTGCTGTTAAAACAACCACTAAATGAAAAGCCCTGGACAACACCAGAGATGTTCTAAAACCTGCTGTTTTTTCCTTTCCCGCGTATTTTTTTTTTGAGTTTTTTTTTTTTTTTTTTTTTTTTTTGCCTCAGGGTGCATGTGATCACAGGGTGGGAGACAGAGACAGAGACGCTGAGAGAGAAAGTGAGAAATCACACCCAGAGGGGGATGGCCATGCCACAATGCCACAATCCCTTCTCCACTCTCCTCCCGAAACCTTGGGCATGCCCGCACATGTGCCTGGTGTGATTTTCAAGCCACCCAGGACTTGAACCATGGTCGGCCATGTGGGAGTCCAGCGATGTAACTGCTACACCATCTGCTGCCCCCAAAACCTGCTGATAAAAAATATAAGCAGCAATTATAACGAAAAAAAAAATAGATGTATATTTTGATGGCATGAATGACACATCTCTATTTTAGTAACTATTCATTTCTAAATTCACTAATTGTCAGTTTTAAAAATGAGAAAGATGTGCGTATGACAGAAAATTTCAACAATAAGAAACTTATCAAGGAAAGTACTGCAAGTTTGTTCTAAGCTGGGCCCATGCTGCTTTCTCGTTTTTTCCCGCATCATTTCAGAGAAATTTTATGACAAACCTGGTATGTATTTATGTATAATTTTTAGATAAATGGAAGCATACTATATATATATTGCTTATAACTTGCTTGTTTTCACTTATGTTTTTGAGATTGTTCTGTATCAATACATGTAAATCTGGTGTATGTATTTTTTAAAAGCTTGAATAATTTCCTGAATCAGTCATACTAATGTTCATTCTGGTCTTTTCCATCCCAGCACAAGTTTTTGGACAAATATGTACAAATAAGTCCAATTGCTAAGGCAAATATATATATATATATATATATATATGTCCTTTTTTCACCTGAAAGTATGTGTGCTCTCCAAGAGAGACAGAGGAAGAGAGAAAGCATCCCCCAATGAGATGTGGTCACACCCCAATCCCTTCAACTGTGTGGTCATCCACGTGCTATTCTGTTTCCTTAACCAACAGGCCACGGGCTGGCCCTATATATTTAAAAACAACAACAAAGAATTTTAAAACTTTTTCTTTTTTTTTTTTTTGGAGAGGTTTTCACTATAGGGCGCGTTCGCTCGATAGACAGACAGAGAGATAGAAAGTGAGAAATCAACCCTCCCCCCAGGGGACAAGACAAGGTGAAACTTTTTTCCATTCTCCTCTCGGGATCTTGGGCACACACGCACATGCGCCCGGTGTGAGTTTAAGCCACTGGGTCTGGGGCGCGAACCGCGGTCGACTACGTGGGAGTCCAGCGACATAGCCATTACGCTAACTGCTGGTCCCTAAAAAAAATTTAAAACTTTTTGCCATAGGGTGAATGCACCAGCCAGAGAGTAATAGAGAAAAAGTGAGATGGCCACCCTGCACCCACCCCCTTCTGGGATTCTCCTCCTGGGATTTTGGACATATCTGTGCATATGCCTGGTATGAGTTCCAAGCCACCAGGTTCAGGACTTAAACCATGATCAGCCAAGTGGGAGTCCAGCATTAACCACTACTCCACCTGCTGGCCCCTGTATTTAAAATTTTGAAAGGTAAGCCAAAATTATTCTCAAAAGAGACTACTGTATGCTTAATTTAAAAAACAAATCATCCTGTTTGTAAGATTAAAAGCAGCCCATTAAAATAAACGTACAGATAAAAATAAATAAATGAACTGAATAGTATGTCATTAGGACATGAAACAATTTGGACATGTACAATCCTCTATAGACGTATTTTCTTGGCAGAATACTGTACACTCACATGAAAAAAAATCACATATTTTATACATAAACATTACCAATATAAACATGGTATTCCAAATAATATTGGCAAATTCTGATGATCAGTATTGATGTGAACCTGATGACACTATAATAGGACCTAATGGGAAAACAATTGTATAGCTCTTTAATATTCTTAAGTATTTTAGTAAACTTTTTTTGGCCTTTTGGTTAGGAAATAGAAAATGCTTTGATATTAAATGAATATGACATATCTAAAATCTTTTACGTTTTTGCTAAATGTAATTATATGGAAAGTGAACTCTCAGAGTCAGATGGTGGCACGGTGGTAACACAACTAGGCCCAGATGGGAAGGTCCTGAGTTCGCATCCCGGCAGGACTCTGCACATACTGGACGAGTGAGCGTGCGCACGCTCTGCAGTACAGGACCCTGTTCGGAGTCTCCCTCTCCCTCTCGCTCTCTGTGCTGCTTTCCTTTGTGAATGAAATAAATAAAGTGAACTCTCTTCATAAGGGTTTTTTTTTTCCACCCAGAAACAAAAATGGGATAATCCTTTGCCGATGAGAGTTCTGATATAACACGTTTCTGCTTCTGAGTCAAACATTTACAAACCCATGTTCAGTTGGGTTCCCTTAACAGCTGTAGCCTGTGCCTACAATGACTGCGCCCTTGACAGCAGACTGTGTGGCAGGTCTACGGAACAAGGCAGACGCTGGCCTGACATCCTCCCTGCTCTTCAGTACACAACCAGGAAACCATGCTCTTAACGCGAGGAAAGCTTATGAAAAGGCCAGACGAAAACATATTTTAATATCTGAAAGGATGAAATAAAGGAAAAGGTTAGTGCCAGAGGCACAAGGCTGTTTGGAAAACGTTAAAAGGATATGTTTTGTACACAAACCTCAAGACGGCAGTGTGTGGACTGAATTCCACAAGCATGACAAAGGAGCAGGCTTTCAGCCTCGTTCTGCCTTCCAGAACTGTGATGTGCCACGATGACACCTACTACATGTGCAGCAGCTGTTTTCTCTGCCCCTGTTTTCCATGATGGGATCATCTTGCCATTCGTGATTTTGCTAACTGCTGTATTTTTCAGGAAGGTACCTCTAAATCTGGTGAGGGATTACTGTATTGTGATATATCAAATGTGAAGAGCATCATTTACATTCATTGCAGAAGTAAATAAAAACTGTTACTCTGATCACTACTGAGCTGTACAAACACAAAGTTGAAAAGGCCCTGTCTGGTGGGATGAGTCTGTAAACAGACAGACATGCTGGGAGACGCAAAGCACATTGGTACTACAGAGGTGAATAACTCGGGGAGAAGGCAGGTGAGAACCAGTATGTTAAAGTATGTAAATGAGTAGCATAGCAATCTGCTGTGAGAAGCCTATATAAATAGTTCACAGAAGTGCTGTTTTATGGGACCAGCAGTTGGTGTAATGGCTATGTCACTGAACTCCCATGTAGTTGACTGAGGTTCCAGTCCTGAACAAGGTGGCTAAAACTCACGCTGGGCGCGTGTGCGTGCGTGCCCAAGATCCCGAGAGGAGAATGGAGGAGAAGGGATTGCGGTATGGCCATCCCCCCCTGCGTGGTTATTTTTCACTTTCTGTCTCTCTGTCTCTCTCTGTCTTTGTGGCAAGCACATGCATCCTATAGCAAAAACCTCTTAAAAAAAAAAAGTGCTGTTTGTGTATTCTGTAGTATGCTGCTTTAAGATTGTTGAATTCTATTAGTTGTTTTTACTGAAGGCTTATGGGTTATTGGGAATGTTTAGTACAAACGCTAATGAATGTGAAAGCAGCATAAAGTTTCAAAATGGTGAGCCGCTGGGTAGATTCCATCCCATGTCATGAGAAAAAGTAAATAGGAATCTCCATCTCTTTTATAATTAAAAAAAGAAATATAAAGCTAAACCAAAGCAGGATAGGAAGACTGAGTGATGGAAATTTTAGGTTTTCAGGCTCGGAGTTACAAGACTAAATTTTTACATGATATTACAGAGCTTGAGGATCATCTGTTTGCATTTAATGAAATCTCTTAAAAGATAAGTATACCAAGACCCAGATGTGAAGTGACTTTCTCAAGGCTACTAGGTAAATCAGTGGAATTTTGTCTTCATGATGTGTAATTCAGGTATCTTCCACAAGAGCATACAGTATGTCACCTACATCTGGAGTTTCCTGTGTCCTGGACACACCTACGCTTCCCTGGGCTCCAGGATACGCTATGGTTCTCTGGGCATATGTGTTATAGCAAGGAGTGGTTATGCGGGGAATCAGATTAGGTACCAGACTGAAAACTGCTCTGGATCAAAGGCTAGCTTCATCAGTAACTAGCAGTGTGACCTCGGATAAGTCATTTAACCTCACTGGACCTCAGTTTTCTCCTTTCATCAGGAGAAAGCTGAAAAAGAGACTCTAGCTCCTCTATGCTAACATTCTACAGGTATGAGTAGTTTATCCAAATTAACACACATATTTTATTTTTGTAAAGAAAAATCTTTGTCAGGACAACCTGGGAATTTACTTTCAGCTTTATGAAAATACTTCATGCTGCAGTTACAGTACCACCTAGTGGACACTGAGGTAACTTCAACAGCCGAGAGTAATTTTAAAAACCCAATTTACGGAAGTTCTAGGAAAAATTTTTTTTTTCCTTTTTAAAAGATTTTCATCATAGGGCACATGCATTCACCAGAGAGAGGGAAAGTAAGAAATCACCCCCAAGAGGGTGTAGCTGTGTCACTACCTCTTCTCCTTCATTCTCTCGGGGTACTCTCCTTTCTTGGGCACGCACGCATGCACACCTGGCATGATTTTCAGACTGCTAGGTCCCATACTTGAAATGTGGCCAGTCATGTGGGAGTCCAGTGCCTTAACCATCACGTAACCTGCTCACCCCAGAATTCTTCCCCACTTTTTAAGTCAAAGGATGGAAGGACATCCAAAGGACATATCACTCCTTCTCTTTGACTTCAGAAAAAGCCAAAATACAACTCTAACTAAAATATACGAAATTACCTTAATACTATACGTGACTAAGTGTCATTATTTGGAAAACTGGAAAAGAAGTGACTTAAAGAACTGATACCACCTATAGAATGGGAGAAAACATTTGCAAATTACCTGATACGGTTTAATAATCATAATAAATAAAAAACTCTTACAACTCAACAACAACAAAATTATCTAATTCACAAATGGGCAAAGGGTCTGAATAAACATTTCTCAAAAGCATACAAATGGCCAATAAGCACATGAAAAGATACTCAACATAAGTAAATCATTACAGAAAAGCAAATCTACACCATAAGATACCACTTCACACTCACTAGAATGACTGTTATTTTTAAAAAGACAGAGAGGATGGTGTTGACAAGGATGTTGAGAAATTGCAACACCAGTACACTGCTGGTGGGAATATAAAATAGTATAGTCACTATGGAAAATAGTATGGTGGCCCTTCCAAAAATGAAAAATGGGATTATCATATGATCCAGCAATTCTATTTGTGGGTATTTACTTAAGAGAACTGAAAACAGGAACTTGAGGAGATAATTGTTCACCCATGCTGCTAACACTGTTGTTTAGGACAGTCAAAAGGAGGAAGCAACCCAAATGTCCATCGTTAGATGAATGAATAAACAAAATGTGATATACACATATGTTGGAATATAATTCAGCCTTTAAAAGGAATGATTCTGGGGACCAGCAGTTAGCGTAATGGCTATGTCACTGAACTCCCATGTAGTTGACCGAACTCCCATGTAGTTGACCGTGGTTTGAGTCCCAGTCCTGGCAGCTCAAACTCATGCCGGGCGCGTGTGCGTGAGTGCCCAAGATCCTGAGAGGAGAGTGGAAGAGAAGGGATTGCGGTGTGGCCATCCCCCCTGGGGGGTGATTTCTCGCTTTCTGTCTCTCTGTCTTTCTGGCGAGCGCATGCGCCCTATAGCAAAGACCTTTCAAAATATTTTTTAAAAAGGAATGATTCTGATACATGCTCCATCATGGATGAATCTTGAAGATATGCTAAGTGAAAGAAATCAGTCACAGAAGGGCAAATCCTGAATGATGCCAATGATCTTAGGTACACAGGGTAGTCAAACTGAAAGATGGGAAGAATGGTGCTGGGTTTGGGGGCAGAATTATTGTGTGATGGATACAAAGTTACGGGGTGGAAGATGGAAACATGTTGGAGATGGACATGGTGATAGTTCCACACCAATGAGGATGCTCCTAGTAACACTGAGCTGTACTACACTTAATACTGGTTAAATTATAAATTCATGCTTATTTTATCACAAAAATTTTCTATCAATATGAAGTGTAAAATAGTCTTGTTTTTAGAGAAGAAAAGCTCTTGTTTTCTTAAAAAAAATTATTTTTACATTTCTTCACTCTTTCTCAGCAGTTTATAATTCATATACAATACATCATTGGCTTTTAAAATACATACTAGAAAGAGTGAATGGTTCTTGATTAACTAACTGTTGAAACACCTTCAAAAGGGGAATGTGCGTGCTTAAGAATACAGAAGAACAAAGGAAAAAACCAACACCTTTGTCCCTCATGATTTCTGACTAATAAATAACACACATTTGATTAGACTTCTGGGTGTCTCTGATTTTCCTTGATTTTGATCCAGAAAAGAAAAACGTGTTTATTTAACAGGAAAACGTTCGCTCCGCTCCAGGCTGGGCTGGGAGCCAGGGGCGGGAAGATGTCAGACACAGCGTTCAGATGCCTGGAGCGCTGCTATGCAGTTCTGCTGCACAGTCTGCAGCCCAAGTGCGGGTGTTAAACTGGCGAAGGCTGGAGCTGCCTTGGGCAGAGGGGAGAGCGGTCTATACAGAATGGTGGGCTCAGGGTAAACCCCCTATGCACTTGTCAGTAAGGTGGCAACCTGGCTGGAGGCTCTCTGGGCATCCCAAAAGGAGCAGTTGTCCTTAGCAAAAATTAAGTTAAGTAAAATAAAAAAAAAAATTGCAAGAGGGCATATGTGCTTGCTCGGGGTTGGGGGAAGAAAGAGAGGGAGGGAGAGAATACCCCCATGGGGGATGGTAACTTTGTAATCCCGTTTCCTCCACTTCTTCCTGTCGGCATCTTGGGCATGCATACACATGTGCCTGGCAGGATTTCTTAAGCCACCAAGTCCAGAACTGGAACCACACAGCTGGCCATGTGGGGTCCAGCCACCTTAACCACCATGCCATCACCTGGCCCATTTTTAAGTTTTAATAAGCCCTTTCCAGTGCCTTTCTCCTACAAAATACTCTCTACTCTCCTGTGCATAACCTGTCTTTACAAAATCTCTTTGGACAGAGATACTGGACAAACTAAATTACGCTGATATTCTAAGCGTCAGGGGAAATTGTGTGTGCATCGGCATTTGAATAGGGTCTGACATGGCCAAATGAATGAACCTCTAACTTCGGAATTCTTGATGAGCTGGCAAGAGGAAGAATCAAGGATAAAGTGTGGGGGCCTTCTGAGTCCCTTTAAAGCAGATTTCTGCCCTAAGCAGTGACATCTAGGGCTGGACCCCTGGTCATACAGGGCTGCCCCGGCCCTGGGGGGTGCTCTGCAGCACCCGTGGCCTTTCCCACTAGACGCCAGTAACAGCCATCTACTTGTGAGATCCCAAACTGTCTCTAAATATTGGCAAAGGTGCCTTGGGGGTAGGGACAGGCAATCTGGCCCCAAACCCCCTTCCTACCCTCGCCAAGAGCCACTACTCTTCACGTACCATGTAGGGACCGGCTGCTCTGCCAATGTGCATCACTAGCGATTCTTGCCAAGGAGCATAGACTCTCCTGAGGGAATTCAGAACTGCACTGAAATGACTGGAAAGTATTCAATAAAGTAAGCCGAGACATAAGATTAAGTACTCCAAAGAGAATGTGATGAGCGTGACTTTTCACATGTCTGTAAGGTGTTCCCAGTGCCATTTGATAAAATGGACTGAGAAAATAACTAAAAAGAAGGCGCGCTCTCTCTCTCTCTCTCCTTTTAAGACACAAAGCTGCTTAATGGAGAGGGAACCATTTAGATCTCAAATTGGTTTGTTTACAAAGAATTTCATGTGCAAAATACTCCACCTTCTGTATCTCCCCTCAGTCCATCCTGACACTCAATTGAGACTGTCTCATGTTTACGCCATGGTGCAAGTCCACCACCTCCCGCTCTGCAAGGATACCCTTTAATATAGAGAACTGACTGAATTCCACTGTTTTGATATTGCAGCTTTTATGTTCTGAGCCCCAGATAAACAGCAAAATTTCAAAGGGAAATAGTCTTAGAATACCAGATTACAAATAACCATCACCATACTAGAACAGTCACTTAAGGGCATTTACTATGTGTAGGGGTCATTCTAAATACTTCACGTGTATTAAGTCATTGAATCCTTACAATGACCCAAATACAGGTGAATAAACTGAGGCCCTGAAAGCCCCAAGGTTAATAAGCTAGACAGTGGCAGGTCTGGGATTTGAATCCATGCAGTCTGGTTGAGGAGTCTGAGCCCCTAACCACCATGCAAAATTGTCTCTTAGAATTATAGGAATTTGGGGATAAAAATGCTAATGGAACATTAACTCTGAGTAACCCTGGATACTCTAATCTCCATAAGCCTCAAGTCTCTCAACTGTAAAAGATAATTGAACTTGGGGTCGGCAGGTGATGTGGTGAAAAAGGCACTGGACTCCCACATGGTCGACCACAGTTCAAGCCTGGACCTGGTGGCTTGCTTTCGCACTTTCTCTCTCTCTCTGCCCCTCTCTAGTCCAATTAAAATACATAAAGTTAAATTAAATAATTTTTAAAAACTAAGAAAAAAGATAACTGAACTAGATGATCTATATAGATCCTTCTCCGTGCCTAGTTCATAATGGATGCTGAATCCATGTTTATTCCTGCAACTTTCTCCCGTGTGATATTTCACTCAGAGATAAGAATGTGCATCTGACCTAAGTTTGAAATTCATCTTGCTTGGGACTTGGAGACACGAGTTCAAAGGCTTTCTCCTCCCTGCTGTAAAATGCATCTTATCTTCAGTTACAGTGTAAGACAATGAACTGGTTAAATTTCACGGCAAGTAGAATGGCACTACATATTTTCTTTGAAGCAGACCTTGATTTTTGAGAAGTGTTTTCTGAAAAATCCTGTTTCTGGACTTTCAGTTAAGGAACCGGTTCTTCTATAGGTTCTACCCTCAACCCTGCCAGGCTGCTCTGAGGAGTCCTGAGCCAGCCTGGTGGATTTCGAAGCCTATGTGGACATCAGTTGCCTGGGCATGGGCTACTGCAGATTTTCCAGGTCAGTCTGAAACCTTGTACTGGTGTCAAAAAGATGTCTTCTATAACACTACTCACAGGTCTAATAATGTGCATGGAGTTTCTGATTGGATGATATTGGGTCATGATGCATTTTTGCATAGAAACTAATACACCGTGACTTTTCTGACAACCCAATAAATTCTGAAGAACTCACTGTGATGACAGTAAAGTAGAATAAGAGAGCTAACTAACCCAGAGAACCAGAGAGTGCAGATGCTGATGCACTGAGGACCCACGATGCCCTGAGAGACAGCACTCTCTGTTAAACAGCTGAGCAAAAGTTACACAAACAGATCTGCTCAACATTTAAAAAAGGGTGGGCACAGCTGCTGGAGAAAAACAGGAATTGTGAGCTCTACTCAACATTCACAAAACTCTGTATCCTAGAGAGAAAGCAGGTTAGATAAGGATGTATCTGAGACATGCTACACACACACATTGTAAGAATTCCAACAAGAATCATCCTTTAATATAAAAAATAAAGAAACAGAATCTTAATGGGGATTGCGTCTTTGGATAATGAAATAGCAACAAGACTAACTTCTCCACGTAGCAATGCATACTGGTGAGTAAGAATGACTAATTAGTGAAATGAATGGTACACTTGAGAAACATCAGGTTAGTTTTAGAATGTAGCATATAGGCTGGAATATTAAGAATTCCAAATTAAGTTCAGGATTTAGGGTAATACACACATGTGCACACACAAGGGTCTTCAAAATTTGTGGAAAATGTACATGATGAAAAGACTATAGATGAATTTTTTAAAATTTTGCACAAAAATAAACTTATACTTCAATTTTATTTTTCCACGAACATTTTGAAGTCCCCTCATACACACAGACACATACACACACAGATAAATTCAGCAAGATTTTGTTTCAAATTCATGTTCAGTATTTAAAGGCACCCTCTGTAGATGAGAGAAAATGACCACATCTAATGATAAAGTCATTCATGGTCTAATAACAAATAGAATGATTGCCCTTTTTAAAGAGTTATTTATTTGATTTTATTATTATTATTATTATTATTCATTTACCAGAGAGAGAAAAAAATGAGAAAGCAAGCCACCAGGTCTTGAACTTCAATCGTGGTCTGCTATGTGGGAGTCCAGTGCCTTAACCACCGTGCCACCTGCTGGCCCAAATAGAATGATTCTTATCCAGTAAATGCTACTTCATTTATAATATGCTCAAAGCCTAGAGATTTGTGGAAAGACAAGTAGAGGCTTCCCTTCATATTTCAAGACCCAAAAGATATAATCTCAACTGAAACCAGAAACCAGTGTTTGCCAAACCAATAAATAAATAAAATAAATAAATAAATAAATAAAAGCAAAAACAGGGAGCTGATTATTGTCAACAGGCCTTTGTCAGAGAAAAGACCCTCCTCCCCTGGTGTTTGTTCATTCCGTCCTTCTCTGCAGCAGCTCTCCTTCCGTCTGAGCCAGCACCTGCAATTCCAACCTGTGAATCATTGAGCCGGATGGCTCGGACTGCCCTAAACTGCAGCTCCAATATTTCAGGAGCTGTTCCTCTTGGTTCGACAAGTCCCAGAACAAGACCTTCCTACTCGATGGAAGAGAAACTGAACAGCATGGATCTCTGAATGCCAAATTAAAACAAAACAAAGATTATACATGTTTTGTATCTCTGCCCAAGGAATTCCTAGTAAGCGCTGGACAATTTGGACATTACAAAGCAAAGATAAAACTTTTAAGATTATTATTTTTTAGGCCATAAAAAGTAAAACAAAACATTGTTTCACTCGGCTCATCCACAGTTTTTAATCAGTGAGTTTTAGGGGGTAGACACTGCAATGGGAAAAGGCGAAACATTGGCATGATGAATGCTGCATGCTAGAAAGCCAGTTTAATGACCACATA
This sequence comes from Tupaia belangeri chinensis, assembly GCF_000334495.1. Lineage (NCBI taxonomy): Eukaryota > Metazoa > Chordata > Mammalia > Scandentia > Tupaiidae > Tupaia > Tupaia belangeri. The sequence continues at coordinate 7,229,885 of NW_006159617.1, read as the reverse complement.
CAGAGCGCAAGCCCTGCTTTTTGTCTGTTTTGTTTTGTTTTAGTTTTGCTAAAGGGTGTGTGTACTCGCCAGAGAGAGAGAATGTGCGAAATCACACACATACATCCCCCCCCCCCCGCCGCCCGCCCCCCGGTGGCAGGGCTGACTATACTGCAATCCATTCTCCTCTTGGGATTTTGGGCATGTACATGGCCAGCCATGCCTCTGGGGCCAGGATTCAAACCACTCAGGTGGCCATGTGGGATTTAACTGCCTTAATCTCTATGCCACCTGCTGACCCTAAGAACAAGCTATTTTGAAGGCCATGCTGCCTCTTCCCTTTAAGTAAGCTGACAGTCTAGGTAAGGGATGTGGGGCAGTAAGGGGAGGGAGGAAATGGGACAGACATTAAACTATAGGTTTGGCCTCTATGGCTTCAGTGATTAGTTTCTGAATGTCCTCAATGGGTATAAGAGCCTGGCTCCGCTGGGGAAGTGAGGTAGGAAATAAGCTGCTAATTACAGCATGTACTGACATGCTGCAAATTAACCTGGAAGAGCACATGTAGTGTCATTTTTAAAAAGAGAATCAAAAAGAAGAGGCATCAGGTGAAGCTAAGTTTAACAGAAAATGAAAGATACATTCGTCTTGCTAGCATCATGTGCCCTGGGCACAGGCAAGAGGTAAGCGTGCTCACAGCTCTGCGGGGCTGAGAGAAACAACTCTGACTATTCACGTCTCAGATGCGTGTTAGTGGCCAGGCCACATGCAAAACAGAAATACAGGGCCCTTGTTCAGAAATTGGGATGGCGACAACGGGGTATTAAACAAAGAACAAAATAGTGCGATTAAGGCTGGATGCCTGGGAAGCCTGTTAGGAGATGAGCTTCCAGTTGCAGCTGTTTCTGGAAGTTATTTCCTCTTAAAATGAGTCACAGAGGGGCCAGTTGATGGTGTAAAGATGACATCAGTGGACTCCCATGTAGTTGACCGCAGTTCGAGTTCTGAACCTGGAGGCTTAAAATTCATGCCAGGTGCATGTGCATGCATGCCCCAAATCCAGAGAGAATGGAGAAGGGACTGCGGCATGGCCATCCCCCCGGGGGGGGGGGTGATTCCTCCTTTTCTGTTTCTCTGTCTCTATCTCTCCAGCAAGCACACACTTAAAAAAAAAGAGAGAGAGAGAGAGATAAAGGAGGGGAAAACAAAAACAAAAACAACCAAACAACCCCCAAAATAAAAACTCAACTTCTCATTTTCCCAAACCAAAACAGAACAAAACCCCAACCTTAAAGGCTGGGAGGGTGAGGGGCTGCCTCTATGCCACCTGCTGTGTGTGCTCTTCCAATGCCTAGATTGCAACGGAGACTATGATGCTCGTAGCAAGCAGAGCATCTTCCCATTGACAACGGTACTGTACCAAGGAAGAGCCGTGTGCCGGGCAGAGCTGGAAATTTTTTTTAATTTTTTTTTTTTTTGAGAGAGATTTTTGCTATAGGGCATGTGAACTCACTGGAGAGACAGAGAGAAAGAGAGAGAGAGAGAGAGACAAAGCGAGAAATCAGCTGTCAGGGGAGAGAGTATGCTGCAATTCCTTCTCCTCTACTCTCCTTTTTGGACTTTGGGCACACATGCACCCAGCCTGAGTTTCAAGCTGCTGAGTCTGGGACTCGAACCACGGTTGGCCATGTAGGAGATCCAGTGCCCCAACCACTATGCTACCTGCTGGCCCTGACCTGGAAAGCTTTAAAATGAAGACCCATATCAACGAATACGATTTCTACCAACATAGTCCCCCTCTGCCCCCCAACCCCAGGTAAATACAATGGAAACAAAGGATTCATGAAGCAATAATTATTCTGAGTGCAATGTCCTTGGACTTTCTTTCTTTCTCTCTTTCTTTCCTTCTTTCTTTCTTTATTTAAGTTTCCTATAGGGTGCATGTGCTCACCCAAGGGTTAAAGAGAGACAGAACAAGAGAGAGAGGGAAGGTGAGAAACCACCCCCACAAACCCCCATGAAAGATGGTCATATCTCAATCCCTTCTCTTCCATTCTCTTCTTGGGATTTTGGGCACACATGTACAGGTGCCAGGCATGATTTTCAAGACCTGGGTCTGGGACACAAACTGTGCAGTCAGCCGTGTGAGATCCAGCCCCCTTAAGCCCCCTTAAGCTCCATGCCACCTGC
>NW_006159617.1:7165825-7227701 GCF_000334495.1 Tupaia belangeri chinensis | reverse complement strand
CCAACATTTTCTATTCCACTTCATTTACATCTATTCTATTGTACTTTTGGATGATGTTGTTCATGGCCCACCATATGGAATTCACGACCCAATAATGGCCGCTACTCACTAGTGTGTTGAAACCCACAAGCTGAGAAACACTATGGCGGTGGCTATTTTCTCTGCCAGGTGAGCTCGTCACTGCACCCTCAGGACATGCGTTCTGCCCCAGCCCCCTGGGTACTGGGACCTCACACTGAGGCAACTCCAGTACAACTACCCAGACTGAGACTTTTCACTATGGGGTTGGCAAAGAAAGTCCCTTTTCTCTTTGGTTGCGAGACTGAGAAGATGTGACTCAGGACAGAAGCAAAGAGAAGCAGAGGCGAGAGACAGAGAGATAGTCCCAGCGAGAGGCAGAGAGATAGTTCCAAGCTAACTCCTGTGGTTCCAGGTATCGATAAAGTAGCTTCACCCTGGGGTCCTCTGGTCTCATGAGCCACCATGAGCAAGTTTGTGAGAATTTTTGTCTTTTTTTTTTTTTTTTAACTACAGAGTCACAATAATACAAATGCCATGATAAATAAAACATGTAAACAGGTAACAAATACATATTATAAATATGAAAAGCTCTATCTCATGGGGCCGGCAGGTGGTATAGTGGTTGAAGGTGCTGGACTCCCACATGGCTGAGGGTGGTTCGAGTCTTGGACCTGGCAGCTTGCTTTCACGCTTTCTCTTGCTCTGTTTCTACCTGGTCAAATTGAAAAATGATAATAACAAATGGAATTAAATAAATAATAAATAATTCTCTAAAAAAACAACTCTATCTCCAAAGTCATTTTGTTTTCAGTCCCTTATTCTGCATTTTAGAACCATTTCCTCCTGTTGTTCTGAAAGACATTTTCTCAAACAAAAGTGTCTTTATTTTTTTTCAGCCTTTACACAAATGCTACTTTTCCCCATATTTTTACTTATTTAACAAATAACAATTAAGTCTATTAATCCAGCTGTACGGCATAAATGTCAAGCCAAAGAGTTCTCTTCAGAAGACGGATTCACCACAGATGAAGATGTTTAGAATTCTAGAAAGTTACAACAGCACTTCTTTCACCATTAAAATGACTGATAACAAACTAACTCACTGAATGTTTACAGGTGCCAGGAAATTTAGATGTAATTGATTTTAATAAGACAAATAATACCCCCCTTTTTTTTACATGAAAAAGAAGGCACAAAAATATTAACTTAGTCAAGATGATCCAGCCTGAAATGAGTAGGAGGTGATTTAACTCAGGGCAATAAGGGACCAGCAGATGGCACAATGGTCACGTCACTGGTCTCCCATGTAGTCACCTGTAGTTTGAGTCCTGGACCCAGCGGTTTAAAAATAACGTTGGATACAGGTACATGCAAGCCTAAAATCCTGTAAAGGAGAAGGGATTGTGATGTGGCCATCCCCCCTGGGGGACAAATTCTCACTTTGTCTCTCTGGTGAGTATATTCACCCTATATAGAAAAACAAAACAAAAGCAAAAACCACCACCAAATAAACAAATTCAGGGCAGTGTGACTTTTTCTATTTCCTACTTTTCTACAGCCTTTTCAGGAACTGTCTTGGTGTGGTTGCCCAATGTCCAATAAAAAAAAAATCCCTGTTTTCTTATTCTTTTCTTCTTTTTTTTTTTTTTAAAGTAACCATGCTCTACTGGTTAAGGGAACTGGACTGCACATGGCTGACAGCGTGGTGGGAATCCTGGCCCTGGTGGCTTGGAAAACATGCTAGTTGTGCTCATGTGAGTGTTGTGTATCCCAAATCATGACGGGATGGAGAAATGGAGAAAGGATCAAGGGGTAACCACACTCCTTTGGAAGGCTGCTTTCTCCCTCTCCCCTACACTCCTGTCTCTCATGCTCTCTCTCTGGCGAGCACACATGACAAATTAAAAAAAATAATAATAAAGTGACAACTCATATTAATTGGCAATTAAAAAAATCACTTTTCTTCATAGGTTCATGTGTGAAAATATGTTAGCAATATTACTGTAGCAGACTTAACGTAGCAGCATAAGATAACTGGAGAGTGGCAGATATAGCATCCACGCCCTTGAAATTTTTTAACGTTTATTCTTTAATGAGAGTAAGAAGAGAGAGAGAAGCACTCTCAACAGGGTTTCATCTCAACCCCCTCGGTCCTCTCAGCCAGTCAGGATCGTGGGTACATGTGCCTGGTGTATGCAGGTGGAATGGGGAACCAAACCCATGATCTTCCTTATGGACTCAGCATGGTCCAAGCAGTATGTTGCTGCTGCATCATGTGGTCAATACCTCTTGGATCTTAATCTAGTCTCTCTGGAGACCAGTTCACATAATCTTATTAAATTAAGCCTGGAGTTCCAATTGATGAGCTATTTTAAAAATAGAGAATAAAAAAGCCACAGATCATGATTTTAGGTTGTATAAAATATAATTCTCTGCTAAAAGACAAAAATATTCTTTTTGGGAGGCAAGGGGGAATCAGATGGCAATCAAGAAAGACCTCAGCTGGTTAAATCTGGCCACCAACACGGTCCAGATTCTGCTAGCTTTGGGCCTGCTGCATTTTCATCAGATCGTCTACAATGTAGAGCTTTTATTTATTTTGACTTTACACTCTCTGCATTGGCTCCATATAAGATGAACAAAACTGTGCTGAGGTAATCCTGGCCTCATAAAATTGTCTCCTTCATTTGAAATTAACTCCTTAATTTGTATATTTCTAAGGGTTGTCTCGGTTTTGAAGAGATTTTCAGCACATCGACAGAAAAAGGATGTTTTCTAAAATTGCTAAGCATCTTTGACTAGACATTTGTACTTATTTCTCCATTCATTTGCATCTCTATCTTATGCTTTTGAAAGCAATTAGGAAAAGATAAAGCAGTTCGAAAAGCTAGTTTTTACTTAACCACATTTTAATCGAATCTTCTAAAAAAGATTTCTTAACGTTTTAAATATCATTATTCCATACAATATATTGATTTATTCAAAAAAATTAGAAAATGTAGGTAAGTAAAATTGGCCACCAACACGGTCCAGATTCTGCTAGCTTTGGGCCTGCTGCATTTTCATCAGATCGTCTACAATGTAGAGCTTTTATTTATTTTGACTTTACACTCTCTGCATTGGCTCCATATAAGATGAACAAAACTGTGCTGAGGTAATCCTGGCCTCATAAAATTGTCTCCTTCATTTGAAATTAACTCCTTAATTTGTATATTTCTAAGGGTTGTCTCGGTTTTGAAGAGATTTTCAGCACATCGACAGAAAAAGGATGTTTTCTAAAATTGCTAAGCATCTTTGACTAGACATTTGTACTTATTTCTCCATTCATTTGCATCTCTATCTTATGCTTTTGAAAGCAATTAGGAAAAGATAAAGCAGTTCGAAAAGCTAGTTTTTACTTAACCACATTTTAATCGAATCTTCTAAAAAAGATTTCTTAACGTTTTAAATATCATTATTCCATACAATATATTGATTTATTCAAAAAAATTAGAAAATGTAGGTAAGTAAAATGAATAAAACATAAAATCAAAATTACCCTTATTCCAACTACTCAGAGATAATCACTGCTAAGAGTTTCAATTTAACTTTTCAGACATTTGTGTGTGCATCTATAAGTATCTGCATCACACTCTTTAAAAATCAGATACATTATATATGCTAATTTGAAACCATGCCATTTCATCAATAGATCATGATCAACTTGCTAATATTAATTGGATATCTATATTATCTCTTTGTAGTATTTGCACAGTAATTTTTTTTTTAGGTATGCTTTTAATTTTTTAATCACTTCCAATTACTGGATAATGTAGTTGTTTTCAATTATTCACACCTATAAATAATGCCGTTCGGACATGTAACTTATTAAACAACAAGCATAAAATCCACAGCAGTGTCATTACTAGATTACAGAGTAGAAACACCTCAAAGGATTTTACACATTGCTGTACTATTGGCAGAGTGTCCTCCTATAAGCAGCGTATCAGAATGACCACTTTCCTATGTTCTTCTTTCTAATCTTTGCTATTCGAATAGGTTAAAAATGCATTTTCACACATCAGCTGTGCTTCCATAATTATGGTATGCTCAGCTTTACCTCTAAAATTTAACACAGGAATGCAAACATGAAACAGTGGAGTAAGGCCTTATAAAAGTTCATGAAAAACTAAAAAGAACTGTGGCAAAATTTTTCAATATCCACTTTTTCAGCATTCTGGAAATCAGCCAAAGACTTGCAACAATCTGAAGAGATTTATATAAGAAAAACAGTTGAATCTGGGTGACAACAGCTTGTTTTGTAGCATTTTAATGTGTTCTATTTCCATCCCCCTTCCCCATCTCTGCAGTGGCCTTGAAAACCAACAGCCTTCCAGACAATGTGGCTGTGAAAATCCATAATAATAATACTAAATGTAAATGAATTAAACCTATGATCAACAGGCACAGATTGACAGAATGGATAAAAATAGAGAGAGAAAAAGGATCAAACTATATGCTGACAAGAAACACACTTTAGATTTAAAAACACAAATGGGCTGACTATATCTGTATGTATGTATATGTATATATATATATGCATATATCTCTGAGTAGTTGGATAAGGGTAATTTTGATTTTATGTTTTATTCATTTTATTTACCTACATTTTCTAATTTTTTTGAATAAATCAATATATTGTATGAAATAATTATATATATCATACACACATATGCATACATACATATAAGTGTGTATATATGTATGTATGTGTGTGTGTATATATACACACACAGTAACCAAAGTAGAGCTAAACTAATACCAGACAAAACTGACTTCAAGAAAAAAAAATATGGTTCTAGAGACAAAGGCCATGTTATAATTGTTAAAAACTATTTTGGCCTAAAACTACTGCTGTACTCCTACACTTGAATTTCTATGGATAAGCCAAAGTCTTACACGTTGGGCTGTTTTTCTGAGCTGGTTGCTAGGTTACAGCCAATCACAGCTGCTAGGTTTCAGTCAGTCACAGGCATCCTGCCTTTTAAACTGTGTTAATGCAGACAGACTTCAGAATGTAGTCAACCCAAATTGTTTCATGCTTCATTCCTTCACTTTCATTTTTGTATGTCACGTTCCCATACATGTCACTTTACTCTTCCAGAACTTAAGTACAGAGTTGACCACAAGGCTAGCCAGAGTTGTCCAGAAGTCTGAGTACAACTGCTCAATTTAAACTGTGTTAAGATTGGCTCTATTAAAGCTCTATTAAATTGGCTGGTTTATTTTTCTTTTAACACTATAAAGGTTAAATCAATCAAGTAGGCATACCATTACATATTTACAATAACAATGTATGCACCAAACAACAGAATCCCAAAACAGAAGCAGAAAAGACAAAACTAAAGGGAGAAACAGATAACTCAGTAACAGTTCAAGAATTCAGTAAGTGCCTTACTTTCAATAATGAACAGAGCAATGAGGCAGAAGATCAGAAGCCAAAATGACCTGAGAAAACACTGTGAACTGCCTGGAACTAGCACATCAGTACAACACTATACTGAACGATGGCACAATGCGCATTCTTCTAAAATGCTCAGATAGCAATACTTCTCAAATAATATGCCCAGTTAATGTCGCCTTTCTCCAATCCTAGCTGTGCTGTTGTTTTTGCTTTTTGTAGAAATTGACAAGCTGATTTTAACATTTACATGTAAGTGTAAGGACCTAGAATAGTGAAAACAATCTTGAAAAAGGAAAACAAAAGTGAAATCAGATTTTTCTGAGTTCAGAACTTAGTACGAAGTTGCAAAAGTCAAAATGGTGCAGTACTTACTTAAGGAGAGATATGGGAGCCAGAGTGGGACACAGCAGTAACTGGACACCTGGGAAGGTCCTTAGTGCGCATCCTCCCTATGTACACCAGGTGAGCAGGTGTCTATGCTTTGGGCTGCCTGAGGCTGGGGGTAGATTACAGTGTGAAGACTTCCTTGGGGGCACTTGACTTTCTTACTCTTTCATGGAAGAAACACACACACACACACACACACACACACACACACACACCCAGTGGGATAAAACTTAAGAGTGCAGAATAAATCTGTACATTCATGATCAACTGATTTTCATCATGGGTATCCAGACAATTCAATCTTCATAAACTGTGTAAGCCAAGGTTATGAAGATTTATACCTGTGTTTTCTTCTGTATGTTCTGTAGTTTTATAGTGCTTACATTTTTCTTTCTTTTTTTTTTTTTTCCGAGAGGTTTTTGCTATAGGGTACGTGTGCTTGCCAGAAAGAGAGAGAGACACAGAGACAGAAAATGAGAAATCACCCTCCAGGGGGGATGGCCATGCCACAATCTCTTCTCCTCCATTCTCCTCTTGGAATCTTGGGTACGCATGCACACACACCCGGCGTGAGTTTAAGCCACCAGGTCTGGGACTGGAGCCACGGTCAACTACATGGGAGTCCAGCAACATAGCCATTACGCTAACTGCTGGTCCCTAGTACTTACATTTTTATGGAAGATTTGTTTTAAGTTAACTTTCATATATTGTATAAGAAACATGTCAGTTTTTTGTTTTTTTTTTTTTTTTTTTTGCATGTGGATACCTAGTTTTCCCAGAACTATTTGTTGAAAATGTCTGATAAGCCTTACACACAAGAAACAGACAATCTCAAAAGGCCTGTATCTGTTACAGAAATTGAATTGACAATTACTAATCTTTGAAAACAGAAAGCACCAGGTTCAAACTGATTCACTCATTAGTTCTACCAAACATTTAAGAAAGAATTTATCATAATTCTCTACAATCTCCTTCAGAAGACAGAAGCAGACAGAAAACTTCCTCACTCATTCTATGCGGCATTATCCTTATACCAAAATGAGACAAAGACAATAAAAGCAAAGAAAATTACATACTAGTATCTCTGATGAAAATAAATGTAAAAATTTTCAACAAAAAATTAGCAAATCAAATCCAACATAGATAAAAACAACTCAGTGATATCTATGGTAATAGAAAAAGATGCAAAAGACATATTTGACAAAATTTATTCATGACAAAGATTCAACAAATTAGAACTAGAACACTTCTTCAACTTGGTAAAGAACATCTACAAAACACTTACAGCTACCATTATGAAAAACTTATAGCTAACATCCTACTTAACTGTGAAACTAGAAGCTTTCTTCCTAAGATCGGGAAAAAGGCAAGAATGTACAAAGTTCTGGCTAGTACAACAAAACAAGAAGGACATATAAGGTATTCGATATGGGAAGGAAAAACAAAACTGTCTTTGTTCACTGGTGACACAATCATCTGCACAGAAAATCTGAAAGAATCAACAAAAACACTCCTGGAAATTTTAAGTGATTATAGCAAAGTTGCAGGATATATGGTTAATGTACAGAAAATAATGCCCTTCCTGTACATCTGATATGAACAAGTAGAATCTGATATTTAAAAACAATATCATTTCCATCAACACTCCCAAAATGAAATACCTAGGTATAAATCTAAAGATTTGCACAGGATCTCTATGAAGAAAACTTTGAGCCTCTGATGAATGAAATTAAAAGGAATAAAATTAAAGTTCTTCAGTTTGAATTGGAAAGAAATTAAAGAAGGATTAAATAAATATAGATATCCCTTGTTTGTGGAGAGGAAGACTCAATATTGTTAAAATGTTAGTTCTTCCCAACTTGATTGATACATTCAATGCAATCCTAATAAAAACCACAGCAGCTGTTAATGGATACTGACTGATTCCAAAGTTTATAGGGGAAAACAAATGACTCGGGATAGCCAATACGATGTTGAAGGAGGAAAACAAAACCAGAGGACTGACACTACTTCAAGAATTTCTGTAAAACTATAGTAGTTCAAGATAGCATGGTATTGGCAAAAGAACAAATAGATCTGGAAACAGAACAGAAAGCCCCAAAATATACCATATAATTACAACCATCCCATTTTTGCCAATGTGCAAAGGTAATACAATAAAGTCTCTGCAACAAACAATGTTGGAACCACTGGAGACATCTACATACCAAATAATAATAATAATAATAATAATAATAATTAAAAAATCCAAACTCTAGAGTCTTAATAAAAAAAAACAAAAAAACTCAAAATGAATTAGACCCATGTGTAAAATGAAAATCATAAAACTCCTAGAAGAGAACATAGAAGAAAATCAAGAAAATCTAGATGACCTTAGGTATGACAATGAATTCTTACATACAGCATGAAAGACATGATTCATAGAAGAAATAACTGGCCAACTGAATTTCATTAAAATTAGAAAACATGTGTTCTGAGAAAGTCACAATCAATACAACAAGATGAAGAGTCACAGACTGGGAGGAAAATATTTGCAAAAAGAAAAGAAAAAACTGATCATATGTAACAAATTACTCAAAACATACAAAGAACTTTCACTTTTAAAATGTAACAAGAGCAATCTTCACAGCCTCGTGGGTAAGGGAGCCCAATCCTGCATGGCCATCTGTGCCGGTCAGGTCAAATCCCAGTCTTAGTGGTTTGAAAAAAAAAAAAAAAATGCCAGGAGCATGTGCATGTGTGCCCCAAATCCCAAAAAAAGGGAGAAATGGAGAAGAGGGGATGGAAGCATGACTCTTTCCACCACCCCCGGAGGTTTCCCACCCCAGGAGGTCCTTTCTGTCCCCACCCTGCTCTAGCTACCACCCACTACCTCTGGCAATTTAAATAAATAAGTAGCTAACAGCAGTAAGAAAACAGTCTAGGAGGAACCAGCAGGTGGCGTGGTGGTTAAGGTGCTGGACTCTTCCACATGGCAGCCCACAGTTCAAGTCCTGGACCTGGTGGGAAACTCCCACTCTCTCTCTCTCTCTCACTTTCTCTGGTCAAATTAAAATAAATGAATGAATAATTAAAAAAGAAAAGAAAACAGTCTAAATAGAAAACAAGTCACCTCTTCACCTCACTGTAGAAGATATACGGATACCAAGTAATCACAGGAAAAGATGCTTGGCATCACCTGATATCAGGGAATTGTAAATTAAAGTAACAATGAGTTAAAATCCAGACACTGTCAGCACCAAATGCTGGAGGAGATGTGGAGCTACAGGAACTCTCACTCACTGCTGGAGGGAAGGGAAAATGGAATGTCTACTCTGGAATACACTTTGGAAGTTTTGTTTGTTTTTGTTTTGTTTTGTTTTGTTTTTACAAAACTAATAAACACATTCTTGCCATATAATCTACTAACTGTGCTCCTTAGTATTTACCTAAAAGAACTGAAAACTTATGTCCACATAAAACTTACTCTGTATTACAGATTCTACAATGGTTGAGATCTGACACTGTACATTTGTCAAAACTCACAGAATGTGCAACATGAAGAGTGAGCCCTAATGCAAATGGTGAACTTTGGGTGATGACAATGTGGCTACGCAGTTTCACTGCCGGTAACGAATGTCTCACTTTGTTCAGGGTGCGGGATATGACAGTGGGGAAGGCTATTCCTGTTTGGGTAGAGGGTGTATATGGAAAAATCTCTGTACTTTCTGCTCAATACTGTGAACCCAAAACTCCTGTAAAATATAAAGTGTACGTGCAAAAAAATAAAAAATGATGATTGTACAGTTCTGTGAAAGTACCAAAAACCCACTGCATACTTCAAAAGGGATTTTATGGTATGTAAGTTCAAAAGCGGCTGCTTTTTAAAAGCTGAATTGAACTTTTCTACTTCCTACATAGCTTGCTTTTCTGTCCCTACACACTCAGCATCTCAAATATACTCTTCCCTCCCCATGGTGGTCTCTACCTGTTTGAGTGACCTCTTACACATGCCGCCTACCTGCTGCCCTCACCCCATTGCTGCCACCAACTGCCTCTTGCTGCTGTCTCCCGGCAGGGACTTACAAAACATGGAGCCTTTTGAGTCTAATAAACCCATGGCTGAAAGGCAGGGCAGACTGCTGCTGGTTTGCTTCCTGCATAACCAAATTATTTAAGCAGAGAGCATTTCTGACTTAAAAAAATTCTTGAGAACAAAAGGAATAATTCATCAGGAATAGATAAAAATTTCAAGCTTATAATGTACATAATAATAAAGCCCCAAAATAGAAAAGTAGAAAGATGGAATTAGAAGAAGAAATATACAAGTTTACAATCGAAGTGGGAGATTTAAAACTAAGCTGGTAAGACAACCCCCCTGCCACACACACACACATGTTGTTTTTCAGAGGGCTTTATTTTTTTTTTCCCCCCACAATGAAGTGAGGGGATATGGTTTTTCTCCCCCCTCCCTTTCTAACAAGTATCCATTTCTTTACTTACATATATTTTTATTAGATAGGACCTTGTTGTGTCCTGACCCTCCTCACTCAACCTCCCAGTAGCTGAGACCAGAGCTGCACTTCACAGTGCCCTGCCTCTAGGGTGGTCCAGCAATCAATCGAACCTGGGCCTCTCCTGCAGCCTCAGCCTGCCCAGTACCATGAGCTCCTGCCACTGGGCCCATTTGTGAATATTTTCATGAGCCAACCATGCCATACGAAATATGCCACAAGATTGGCAGAGTAACTTCATATATGGTCATATATCATCTAACAACAGAGATATGTTCTAAGAAATATGTGGTCAGGCGATTTTATTGTTTAAACATTAGAGAGTAGACTGGGCCAGCCAGGCGGTATGGTGGTTAAAGTAGCTGATTCCTCCGTAGCGAACTACACAGTTTGAGTCCTGGACCCAGCAGTGTGAAAAACACATCCAGTGCATGTGCATGCATGCCCGAAATACTGAAAGAAGGGATTATGGCATGGTCACCCCTCTGGGGAGATGTTTTCCCACTTTTCCTCTCTCTCTCTGTTTCTCTCTCCAGCAAGCACATGTGCCCTATAGTAAAACAAACAAACAAAGAAAAAAGATAAATGAGTAGAAAACATGGATAGACTTACTATTCAATAGGGGGTACTGAGACAATTGAACAAAAACATAGTTCAAAAATATTAAATCCTTACTTACTACCATATACAAAATCAATTATAAGTATACAGAAAGCCCATGAAAAGCAACAACCTTATAATTTTTTTCTTTTTTTGAGAGGTTTTTGCTATAGGGCACATGCACTCACCAGAAAGACAGAGAGAGACAGAAAGCAAGAAATCACCCCCCAGGGGGCATGGCCACGCTGCAATCCCTTCTCCTCCATTCTCCTCTCGGGATCTTGGACACGCACGCACATGCGCCCAGCATGAGTTTAAGCTATTGGGTCTGGGACTCGAATCACAGTCGACTACATGGTAGTCCAGCAACAGCCGTTATGCTAACTGCTGGTCCCCTCCTTATAAGTTTTAATACAAAATAAGGGATATATCTTCATATTATTAGGAAAACAGTTAACTTCTTTAATTTATTTTAAATCACGCACATGTCAATAACAAAAAGACAATTCTATGAGGAACAAGGTGAGAGACCCAGGCAGGACGAAATAATGTGCATTGCAAACAGAGGCAGGTAAAGACAGCAGGGCGAATTCACAGAACAGAACAACATGTGGTATAAATAAATGAATTAGAGGCACATGTAGCAACATTAAATGTGGAGTGAAAAACATGCAAAATAAAGCTGTTTTAATAAAATTTACAATCACATGTAACATTTAGAATCCAGCTTCAGAGTGCTCATTGACACATATGCATGACATTAAAAAAAATTTTAAATGCCTACGAATGATACATGCTGACTAGAGGGCCAATGTCTTTTTCTGCAGGGGGAAAAAAATCACATCAGGAAGGGTACCCAAGGCCTTTAATTGAATCATATCATTTTACTTCTGTGAAAAATAAGAATTTGAAGCAGGTATGTCAAAATTTTTTTTCCATTTTTTTTCTTTCTTTCTTTTTGTCTATAGGGTGCGTGCACTCACCAGAAAGATAGAGATAAATGAGAAATCACCTCCCAGGGGGGATGGCCACGCCACAATCCCTTCTCCTCCATTCTCCTAATGGGATCCTGGGCACACATGCACACATGCCCGGCGTGAATTTAAGCTACTGGGTCTGGGACTTGAACTGCAGTTGACTACATGGGAGTCCAGCAACATAGCTATTATGCCAACTGCTGGTCCCAAGTTTTCCATGGTTTTATACTCTCTTGTATCAGTGAAATAATTTATAAAAACAGAAGTAAGCGAAAGCACTCTCCTAGCTACTAAGTTTTATTCTTACACCAAGTTGGGAATTTAGACAACATGGTATCAGCCCATCACAAACTTTCATATCATGGTACCAATGTGCACTGCGGGAAGAGTAACAAACAGACCTTATAAAATCTAACATTTGGTTTCCTGAAGGGATATTACTGTGGATCTGATCAACTCCTCCCACTCCATCTCCTTACGAAGTTACAGGATAAGTCACTTGGGGCTCAGCACCAGGAAAAGCTAATTTGAGTAACTCCTTGTTTTTATGTTAAGGGCACAGTGAATCCTGTAACAGACCACGATTACCTCCGTTTACTGGTTGCTAAGAGATGCTTGAGTAAATCTGTGGGCTCCCACTGGTCAGGGTACGTAACTGTGTGTGGTGTGCTACATGTCTTAAGCTCACTAGCTGGTCCTACCGTCCTTTGAACCAGAGTTCTCATGGGATTTATTTTATCCTATGTACATGTGCACATATGTGGTTACACACAGTAACATATAGCCATAGATGGAAATTTTGAGAAATTTATATTAAGCCTTCTTTGTTCATCCAAGAGCTACTATGAAGAGAAAATGTTAAGCTACAAAGGAAAAGACAGTTGTTGTATATATGACAGAATGCACATTCAAAGGACATATGGAATTCCTATAAATCAGAAAGGAAAACATAGACAATATAAAGGAAACATGGACAACATAGGTAAAAAGCAGAGCTAAAATTCTCCATTCTCTTTACCATTACAAAATAATAATTGTAGTTATTTCTAATGCTATTACTAGCACAGGAGTCTCCAACCCCCAGTCATGAGGAGAAGGGTTGGAGGACAGGGGGCAAGCCTTCATATGTGTTTGCAGTCACTCCCCTTTACTCACACTGCTGCCTGGGCTTGCCTCCTGTTGGATCAGAGGAGGTATTCAATCTCCTGGGAGCACCAACCCTTATATGATTGCTTCATTATATACTGTGTACGGCAATGGTGCAGGTGAGCTGTAAGATGGATGTAGTGCTCTCAGGTCATCCTAGGACCAGTCTCGATCTCCCTCCCACCCCTATCCTTCCAGGGAGGAATTGTCTTTCATGAGGCTGGTCCCTGGTGCCAGGAAGGTTGAGGACTGCTGACCTAGTGATAACGATAACCATCCTTGGGACCAGCAGCTAGCATAATGGCTATGTCTCTGAACTCCCATGTAGTTGACCGTGGTTCAAGTCCTGGACCCGGTGGCTTAAACTCACACTGGGCACGTGTGCATGCGTGCCCAAGATCCTGAGAGGAAAATGGAGGAGAAGGGATTGCGGCATGGCCATCCTCCCTGGGGGGGGGATTTCTCGCTTTCTTTCAATCTGTCTCTCTGGTGAGCGCACGTGCCCTGTAGCAAAAAGCTCTCCAAAAAGAAAATAAATAACCACCCTTTATACCTTGGTCTTGGTAGAAAATCTTTCAAATTCTCTTCTCTTGGGGGTGGGTCAAATAAACTTCCCTGCAGTAATTATATATATGTAATTAGTTGTGCATGGGGATACTGGATTATACTAAATACTATTCCACAATCTGTCTTTTACATATAACATAACTCATCTTTAAAAAAACTACTGAACAGACTACACTGTTATGGGTTAGATGTAAAGTTCCCCACCTTTTACTAAGGGATGTGTGTACTCACCAGAGAGACAGAATGAGAGAGAGAGGAGAAAGCACCTCTCTGCCTCCCTCTTGAGGAATGATTATGTCACAATTCCTTCTCTTCCACCTCTCCCTTCTTTTGGAATTTTGGGCATGTATGCACATGTGCCTGATGTATTTCTCAAGCTGTTGCATCTGAGACTCCAACAGTGCTTCTGCCATGTGGGATCTAGTTGTCTCAACTACCAGGCATGGAGCCAGAACTCAATGTAAATTCTTCCTAAGATTTCCAGTTCCAGTTGACATTCACACACAGGGTGCCCACGTGTGCCTCCTTCCCCACACCCTTATCAGCACTACATCTGGGTCTCTGGTTCAAACTCACAAATGGTGATCATGAAGCCTAGCACAAGAGAAGCAAGGAGAACATAGGAGGAAAAGAATAGCAACGAGACATAGCAACACTGAGGAACAAAGAGGTGGAAAGAGGAATTTAAAAAGGAGAAAAGTGGTTGAAAATAAAGAAATGAACAAATAGGGACAGGGTTAAATCTAAAAAAAGTTGAGTGTGTTTCAAGAGCATATTTGTTAATCAGGTCATAAATCCGAGCCAAGTGTACCAAAGGCATAGTTTGGTTAAATGTCAATGAAGGAGGGTTAGAGTCAATCCAGTTGATGATCAGAGACCGGATATATTAACCAAGCTCTTCCTTCTAACGACTTAAAAGTTTCCTTTAGATCTTTCCTTTGGAGTTTGAATTTTTTCTCAATTTTTACTCAGTTTTTTCCCCCAAAGCTAAATGTTATCTGAAGAAAATTCCCAAAAGCTCACTCAGAGTTTTTAGAGCAGAACAAAGTACATGTTTCACACTTTCAAAGAAAATATTCAGACTTGGTTACAGTTGAATAACTTCAAAATGGCTTCATTTTAAAACCTAGGAGAGAGAGAAGTATCCAAAGGAAATGCACAGTCTAGACTACTTGTTTTCAGACAGTTCAGAGTCAAACGAAGAATACAGAAACTCTGAATTACTGGGAAAGGATCTCTGGCCGGTTTACTGTCATCTACAGTAATAATAGGAGCTTAGAGGTAGTGGAGAGGATTTACTCCAATTTCCTCTTGAAAGGGCAGGATTTTCATTCCACTTCCGTGTACTTGTCTGCCTCACAGCTTCTCTTGCCTTTTCTCCAGGTTTGAGTCTAGTTTCTAGAGGACACGGGGGTGACGGTGGGGGGAGGGGAGGGGAGGGAAGAAAGCTGGTCCAGAGGGAGGCAATCTGGTCCTGGGTGAAGGATAAATGTTTATGGGAACTGATGCTGGGAATCCATCTTAGTCTGTGGAGGGCCCGGGATAAGACAGAGATCTAGTTTGATATTTTAATACAACTACAGTATAATTTATCATGACTAGTTCAAGAAAATTGGTTCATTAGGAGCTTACATTCAAAAAGGAAGCAGAGGGGAAAAAAGCTCTCAGGCTTCGAGAGTCTATAAAGAAGTTGGTCAGGAAGACAGTCCCTGAGACAAGGTTAGAGAAAGTACTTGTACGGGGGCTGAGATAATCATGAAACAGAATAACAGACAAATAAAGATGAAAAGGTAGTGTTTGGAGACAGACAGACAGACACACATACACACACAGATTCGGAAAAACTGAAATATGCCATGTGAATGCCTCATTGTGTGCTCTGGGCTTTCACGGCACTGAAATAATCTACCCATGAAAGAATCACAGCATTAAGAGTTGGCTTCACGCTGGTGCATTTCCACAGGGAAAATAAGAAAGCAAAGGGAACACACCCCAGCGGCTCTCTGTAGCCCTGCCAATTCCGGCCCACGACTTGATCGTATGTTTCCTTCTCTGGAGAAAAAGAAATACGATCATTCCCTAAACCACAGGATGGCTGAGGATCTAGACAGATAAAAGCAGACCTATGTAAAATTGGGAAGATGGATTCGGAAAGGTTTAGAAATATCAGAAGCAAAAGCAAAAGGAATAATCTCAGCTACTTCCCTGAGCTGCCTTGGCTTGTGCTGTGCAGTGCATTTTCCAAGTTCTCCAGGACAGAAAGAGGCTGTCAGAATCCATATCCAGGTTTTTCTCACAAATATATACAGACAAAGGCACAACAGAGTCTGCTTTGGATTAAAATTACGAACATCAAAGATTAAAACCAAGAACAAAATGTCTCAGTTTTCTTCAGTTTTGTCTCACCGAAACTAGAAAATTGGGAAAGCTCAAGTCTGTAGTTCTGAATTCCTTAATGACTTAAAAAGTTGGAAAAGCAATGACAATTTTTATATAATTAGTACATCTGAAATAAAAAAGAAGATATTGCAACTGCATCCAATATTAACAAATATTTTTGATGGTGTTTCCTAATTACTAACAGGGGTGGCTGTGGCTAACATGAATGAAGTCATCAATGAGCAGCATTTTTCTTATTATGCTTAAATACTTAAGATCATCTCCAATACCACCACCAGGCTTGACTTGAGGGCTGAGAAAAGAACACCATATACCTTGACTTTTACATCGCAGAATTATAACCTTAGTTTCCAAACATTCACAAGTGACCGGGCAGTGACCTAATGAAATATCTTTATTATTCTAGCCTGCAGTTATGCAAAATGAGCATAATGCATTACCATAGGAACTGAAGGAAGTAGACACAAGTATTAGATGTACTTAGTACCTATGCATTGAACAGTAAGTTTCTGTGGAGACTTCAAGATATCTCAAAACAATGTCGCTTTCTAATTAGTATAACATACTTTTGGGCTGGCCCCATGGCATAGTAGTTGAAGAAGCAGAATCGCACACTACCAAAAATGCACAGCTGGAGTCCCAGACTCAGCAGTTTGAAAGACAAGCTGGGCACATGTATGTGCATGCCCAGAATCCCAAGGAGATGGAGAAGGAATGGTGGCTGTGACCAGGTCCTGCATGTGTGTGTGGGGGTGCCTTCTCCCTTTCTCTCTCTCTCTGGCAAAGTATATGTGCTCTCTGGCAAATGAAATTATATATATACTTTTATATAAAAATTGAATCTCTACTTGCAATGTTCACGTGAAAAGTGGGACAAATGTTCTATAATGTCCAGATAACAAAAGAAATAGGTTTATGTGCTATGAGTTTATAGCAAATGAGTTGCCTGACAAATCTGTTTTCTTTCCTATTCTGCTAATTTCACTTATTTATTTATTACAATTTTTGATGTACATGTTATCAGTGTACATCTTTTTGGAGCATTGGATGATATTTAAAAACATATATATAGTGTATGATAATCACATCAAAGATATTAACAATCCACCATGTACAATTTTTTTTAATTGCCAGAGGGCATGTGCACTTGCCCGAGACAGAGAGAGAGAGGGGAAGGAGAAAGCACTCCCCAGTGGGGCATGATCACACTGCAATCCTCTTCTTCATTTCTCCCAATCTCATTGGGATTTTGGGCATGCATGCACATATGCCCAGTGTTCTTTTTTTTTTTTTTTTTTTTTGGAGGTTTTTTTGTTATGGGGTGCGTGCACTAGCCAGAAAGACAAAGAGAAAGACAGAAAGTGAGAAATCACCCCCCAGGAGGGGATGGCCATGCAATCCCTTCTCCTCCATTCTCCTCTTGGGATCTTGGGCACGCACGCACGCACATGTGCCCGGCGTGAGTTTACGTCGCCAGGTCCAGGACTCGAACCACAGTCGACTACATGAGAGTTCAGCGACATAGCCATTATGTTAACTGCTGGTCCCCCCAGTGTGTTTTTCAAGCGACTTGGGCCACCATTTGAACCAGGGTCAACCATGTGGATCCAGTTTCTTTAACCACTAGGCTACATACAAGGTCAGCCCCATTTTCAACACTTAATATTACAGTATGTTGCATACATTTGAGATCTGTTCTATTTTTATTTGGAGATATAATAATTGGGTTGTTGGAAAAGTCATGATGCATTTTTGCATAGGAAAAGAGAAAAAATTTGTCTTGACTTTTTCGGCAGCCCAATAAATTGTCAATGACTATTCTGCTCATTTTAAAGTGGTGTACTGATTAGCATTAAATCGCAACATATAATTTCTTTATAGATATAATGCATTTATCCCTTATAAGATGTGTATTGATAATAATCTTTTTCTAGCTAGAATGTTTACAATAAGAAATAAAATTTCAATGCGCTTCTGTCTTCTGTGTAGTTGATAAATGTGAATTTTATTTTATTGGAGCGCAAACGAAGAAGAGAAATGGTGACAAAGACTTTTCTTCCCCACAATGCCTTAATCTGACAAGAAGTCGATTTCTTTTATTTTAGCATTCCTTTGGTATTTTTCTCTACAGCTACAGGGGGCAAGTGGCTGATAAACAAGCTTCATTTTTTTTTTTTTTTAAGCTCACTGGTGAACTCTAAAGCCCATATACGTGCAACCTGGGAAGATTCTAGAATGTATGGATCGGTAACTGTCAGCAGTGAGACATAGGTTCACGGAAACTTTATCCATCCTACACACACAAAATGCTATAAAGGACTGACATGCATTTTAATAGATACTAATACTTGCAGAAAAACAAAATATTCAAAAGAACCAAGAAGCCAGGAATTCTTGTATAACTAAAACATGTACAGTATTTCATAGTGGTACAGTATATTTCAACATGCCAGATCTTATTTTAATCAGCTACTATGGATACCTCACTCCATTTTCAATATTTTCTTCCCTATTAGAAGGATACTTTTTATTGGCTTATCAGTCTGCAATTTCTGCCTCTTACAGGGTATCTATGGCATCTTTTCCACTCCCCCAACACACACACACACTCCAGTTCAATGACACAGTTCTCTATACCCCTTAATTATCCTCTGTAATCAACTGTGACTCATCCTCAAGCCTTTACCATCCCCAAAATCTGTATTTACACCTGTTAAGTTTCCCCATAATGGGGAGATCACAATGCTGACTCCGTTTTCCAGACAGGCATATTATGGACGCTTCTTCAATCACTCACTATTAGTAGAGACAAAAGTATGTCATGGTCTATAGAATTCTATGAGCAGAAAGACCACATCGCCAGAACCCTTCACGGCTGTGCAATGAACTGATTTAGAGCCCAGCTGCAAAGTCATTCACATTTGCCAAGAAAGGTTCTGAGTACTCTTCGGGACCCACCCATCACACAAACAGCGATTTAAACAAAATGAAAACAAGATGAAACAGGGTGACTCACTCCAACACTCCCAATTCTAGCCTATAGGAAGAAGGCTATAAAATGAACTGATGATTAACCTATGGATTTCCATGTTTTCATTTTCAGAACTTCTGCCTAGTATTAATAGTATCAAATAGGACCTAATTAGATGTGAACACACACACCTGCTCGTATATCTGACAGAAGAGCAAACCGCTGTGAATGAGCCACAGAGTTATTTTAAAAGTCCTAAAATCAACTGTGAAACAATTAGTGAAGTCAGTTCACCCCATCTCCCACATTCTACTTCCTATCACGTATTTCTATCAGATGATAATAGACAACGATACTCCATCGCCTACCCAGAGAGCACTTACCTCATTGTCTGATTCCACAAGAACTTGATCATATTCACTAAGCGCTACTAGAAACATGATAGAGGTGACATTTTCAAAGCAGTGTATCCATTTTCTTCTCTCTGACCTTTGGCCCCCTACATCCACCATTCTGCAAGGTTAACAATAGTCACATTAATAACATACAAGGAAGAACTAAATTTTAAAAATTAATAAACACAGAACACATACAAACTTAGAAAAAAAAATTCTCAAGACAATGGTTAAGTCATTACAGCTAAGACTTATTGAGTATCTACTAAGTTCCTATTATCTAACATTCAAAGTCAGGATATTCTGGGTAATAAATCATTGTGGTTACTAGAAAATTAACAATGTATATGAAAAGTGAAGCTTTGTAAATGAAAAAAATCCTGGCCAAGCAAAAAGGTATGTTATTAACTACCCATCAACTGGTATATTATGCCCTAATGCAAAACACTGAACTTGTTCTTTGGCCTATGAAATTTGATTTTTGGAACTAGCAGATGGCATAGTGGTTATGTCGCTGGACTCTCACATGGGCAACCATGGTTAAAGTCCCAGACCTGGTGGCTTCAAAATCACACTGAGCATGTGTGCATGCGTGCCCCAGATCACGAAAGGAGAATGGAGGAGAAGGGATTGTGGCTTGGCCATCCCCCAGGAGGTGATTTCTCACTTACCCTCTCACTGTCTCTATTTCTCTCTGGTAAGTGCATGTGCCCTAAGGCCAAAACCTCTTTAAAAAAATTAGGTCTTCATGTATTTCTTGTGGGTGCTAGAAATGACTACGAATACATTTAAAAGACATAAGATGCTATTCATTTCGATAGGGGTAGTTTAATGCTTCAACAGAATGCAAACATGACTCCACTGGTCCTCTGTCAGTAGGGTAAGCACTCTGGGTTATTTTCTTCCTCCCAGGAAAGCTTTGCTGTGTACAGACCAATTTGCTAACTTGCTGAAAATGAAGTGTCACATAAAACACCAAGTTGTTACCAAGTAGTACACAGAAGCCATAGTTCAAACTATTTTAAGTGTGTGTTCCTAGTTTCTTCACTCCTGAATTACTGATTAGTAACCAACCCTGACACCAACTAATTTGAGTGACAATATATATAGGAAAATACCGAGCAGTGCTGGGCACTGAATTAAAGTTTCTTCAAACAGTTCAGTCCTATCTTGACTGTAATGTATACAGTTTTCATGAAATACATATTCTCAGAGGAGGAGAGGTTGAGGCACAGAAGTTGGAAGAGGGCTCTGAAAGCATCAAGCTGAGAACCTGCAGTTACTCCTGGTGTTTTCCTCTCAGCATTCAACCTCCACTCAGAGCTCAAGGAGCTTCGAGTGCCTGCTCTAACGTCTTGAAGGTTACAGAAGAGAGATCTAAGGGACAAAACGAATGGACCCAGGGAGACCTATGAACTAAAGACATCAAAATAGGAATTGTCAGGTCTTTAGAAATACTAAAATGCTGACAGTTCTCTAATGCCACTGTGAATAATACACTACTCATTTATGTCATATCTTCATTCCATGAAATCCTGTCACACTAGGCCCTGCAAGATGCTTTTGATGGTGGCAGGAAATTATACTTCTAAGTTATCACATTTATTGAGGTGGCAAAAATGTCCTTCAAAAGCTAGAGCACAAAACATGGAACAAACAAGTGGTGATAGTAACGTGGGTGCAGAACGTACTAACTGCAAAGTAGTGAGGAGACAAAAATTCCCATGAAATGTTCTGTTTTCTGGAAATATTCTGAAATATGGCTGTAAGAGGAAGGAAATTTGGTGTGTTTCATTATAGATCTCTACATGCTATAAACTCAAAATTCAAGCAATATAGAATGCTGGAACTACAAGGCACCTTCAAGATCATCTCATGCAAACATTTTGTTGATTAAAAACACAAAGACTCAGAAATATTTCCAAAATGTCACCCACATGAAGGTTATGTCTTTTAAAGCAGTGTGTGGCTGGCAGGTTCAACCACAGGTACAGAATCCTTTGCTCTGGCAAGGAGTGATGGAGGGCCCACTGACAAGGGCCACCTGGCAGAGTTATCCAGCAGGCGTTACATAACGTCTACTTCCTAACCTATCAGCATCCAATGTGTCTTCAATGCGATGAGTTCTCCTGAGGACCCAACACTGCACTCCAAGACATAGTCACATGGCTTCATTTCTCACAGCACTGTGCTTTGTATTCTAACCCAAAGTACAACTGAGTGACTGTGTAATAAAAGACTAAATGAACATACATTGGTATTATTTTTTCTCATCTAAAAAACCCCCCAAAAAACGAAAAATTAACAATGCTTCTGTTGAAGTGTTATCCAGACAGAACCGCAGTGGTGAGAGGGAGGCAATACATTTTCATTCTCATTCTATTTTGCTATGCAAATTTAGATTAGGTTAATTAGCCCATTTTCAAAATCATGTCCTTTGAAAAATTTCAAGCAACTTGTTTGATGAATATAAAAACATCACAGGTTTTTATTGCTACTGAAAACTATTGCCGTGGTATCAAAGGACTAGGAAGAGCAATCAACATGACAGTTCTGACAACATCATTTCCACCCTGATAGGACCATAAGGTCGTTTATATCTTATTTTAAAAATACACTCATTGTCCTCATGGACAATGTTGCTAGATTCCAACAAAATTATAGTTAGGACCAATATCTGAGTAACTCATTTTGTTCAGCTACCAACAAACTAAGATTTTATTGATTTATTGGTGATTTAAATTGAAATGAGAAACCTTCTGTATATCTTTCTGCAGCTTCTTCTTACAGGGATACATTGTTCCATTTGTGTATCTAACGATAATAATCACTAGAAAGGCTAGTGATTTCAATATTTATAGAGTTCACAAAATGTACTCAAGCCATAAAAGCTGAAGTAGGTTTTAAGGACTCAGTTACTACCTGAAAATGACACTTTGTAAGTCAAAGGGGTATTCGATGATCCCTGTGGTGGGGACTCGAACTCTAAGCACATCTTGTTGCGTAGGCAGGTATGCAGGGTCAGCTACGCGGTCCAAGTCATTAAGATAGCTGGAGGAGAGAAGGAAGACACAACGAAGAACATCAGTGACATCAGCACAGCAACTTTGGCTATGGAAACAGGTGCATAATGAGCCAGAGGGGGGAAGTGAAGAAAAGACACTCCTCTATTACCTAGAGGAAGGTTACCCATCTATGGAATACCTACTTACTACATTTCTTATTTCTTCTCTATTAATTAGAACTCATGCCAAAAATAAAGGGGGGAAGAAAAGAAATGGGAATTCAAATTAGTTTCCTACCTTCTATTTGTTTATCAAGTCTGGTTGGTAAAGCAGGAGTTTAAAACAAATGGTTTTTAAATTATTTACACAAATTTGTTTATTCATGCATTGACAATATGCAGACACACGTGTATATAGGTGTGTAGATGGACATGCATGTGTGTGTATGAATACATACTGGCTCATCAGGAATGTCATGATGCATTTTTGAATAGAAAAATACATCATGACTTTTCATAGTTCTATGAAATTTGATCCCATGTAGAGATTCCAACTATCAAGACACCGAACCATCACCATAAAAAAACTGCCTTGTGCTATCTCTGCCCACCCTACCTCTTGACTATCACACATACCCACTATCCCAAAATCTTTTATTCTAATCACTTTTCAGTCTCTCAAAATGCAAAAATATATACGCAAATTTAATTTGTATAAATAAATATAACTTGTATAAATATGCAGATAACAAGAGTCATACATAAAGTCAAGATACATTATTTTATTCCCTTTTAATAGAGTATCAGTCTTTATCTGGAATGAATTTTCTTATTCCCTAAGAGAAGACAACAGGATACCATGTCCTAAATTCTGTCCAAAGCCTAAGTCATCCATGATCAACAGCCATGAGATTTCTAGTTACTGCAGTAATAATGTCTAAGGTCAGATATTCCCAATGTTTAGTCACTATACTTTAATTTATCTGGTTATAGGCCAGTTTGCCATTCCCTTAAAAAAAATAAACCTTTTTATTTTAAGTAATTTTAAACTCATAAGCAGTTGCAAAATATTACAGAATTCTGCTGTACCCTTCACCCAGCTTCCCCCAGTGAAAACATTTCACATAACCAGAGTACATTAATGTAACCAGGAAACTGACTTTGACACTGTTGACTAACCTACAGACTTCATTTGGATTTCACCTACTGTCACACGCATAAACACACAAATGTTTGTTTATGGAAATATGTGTATGTATATATTGAGGATATATGGTTCTATGAAATTTGATCACATGTAGAGATTCCAACTATCAAGATACCTAACCATCACTACAAAGAAACTGGCTGTGTCTTCTCTGCCAACCCTACCTCCTGGCTGTTACACATATGCAGTTCTAAACTGTCGTACTCTCTTCGCTTTTCATTCTCTCAGAGTTCAAAAAAGTGATGCTGAGAGTGACCTAATTTGAACTGATGAAAACCCAGTAAAAATGACTGTTCTATGCAGTATCTTAGTAACTTCAAAGAGCTCTCCTTCCCCCTGGAGAGGATGGGACATAGACATGGTTTCAGAATACACAGCTTCAAAGTTTATACACAAAATAAGTAACTTATGAGTAAGATTTAAAGAAAATGTGGAACCATTGACATAATTGGAAGGAGTTAGACCGTCAGGTCTTTGCCCCCAGACAAGAGAAAGTGAGTACTCAGATACGTAACAGGGAGTGTCTGGTGCACAGCATGGTATAACTTGGCAATAACACCAAAAAACTCAGGTGACAGGACCTACCTAAGTTTGGGCCTCTACCTTCCTCCTTGACCTTTCTTTTTTTTTCTTTTTTCTTTTTTTTTAAATTTGAGAGAGATTTTTACTATAGGGTGCATGTGCTCACCAGAGAGACAGAGAAAGACAGAAAGTGAGAAATCACCCCCTCCCAAGGGGGAAGGCCATGCAATCCCTTCTCCTCCATTATCCTCTCTGGATTTTGGGCACGATGTATACATGCATGGTGTGAATTTCAAGCCACGGTGTCCAGGATTCAAATCGCAGTCACCTACATGGGAGTCTACCAACGTAACCATTACACGATCTGCTGGTCCCACTCATTGTTATTTCTACCTTAGTACTAAAAGTGTGCCGAACAGCACTTAGCAAATATTTGCAGGATGGACAGATGGATTTCTTACGCTAAGATTTAGTCTTATAGTCATAGCATGATTTAAATGCCATTCTTACTAGTAGTGTTTCCATATGAATAATATCCTTAAATACAAATCTGAAAGTTATAAAGAAATATAACATTGAGTCTATGAGATGCAGAAAATCATAAAGTAGTAGGGCTAAACCTGACTTTTACAATGAAATTACTGCCTCTTTGGAAGTCTATCAGTTCTTTAAGATGAAAATGTATCAGCTATAAACTCCTACTACAAAGCAACAAATTCATATTCTAGGGGGCCTCATCCCAGAAACATCAAGGATGCTCAGAGGACAATTAGCTCTCTACTAACTAATAGAAATCAGCCCGATATCCTTTTTTGTTTTTTTTTTGGGGGGGAAGAGATTTTTGCTATAGGGTATGTGTGCTCACCAGAGGGACAGAACACAAGAAATCACACCCGGGGGAAGGGGAAGAGGGGGGAAGGCCAAGCTGCAATCTCCTCCATTCTCCTCTTAGGATTTTGGGCACAAACACACACCATACCCAGCATGAGTTTCAAGCCTCCAGGTCCAGGATTCAAACCGCAGTTGGCCACGTGGGAGTCTAGTGTTGTAACTATTACGCCATCTGCTGGTCCTGATACCTTTAATATTATAAAATTGGCTGGAGGATTAAGAGGGAAACGTTGGAGGGAATGTGGGTGTGAGAGGCAGGATAGAAGTGCAAAAATGGACTGGACCCCAAAGTTTAGTAACTATTCTTGTACAGTCTTGGAGTTATCTGATGGGGTGAACAAACCCATGTTTGGGCAGTTGATCTGTAGCTCCTCACATCACATACAAAATCAAGTAGCTACTCTGTATAGATGGAGTTTTCTAATTTATCAGCTCCTTGATTTGAAAACCTGAAGAAAGAAAGAAAAAAAAAAACAACTTTAAACTCATACTGGTAAGCCTGCTCTGAAATATGTTACCCAATAACCCATATCTACTTACTGAGCACCACGCACAGAGACCAGACAGAGGGGCTGTTCATTCTTGAACACAATTGTGGTGCTCCTGTGTTAAAGAATCTAGTGGCTTTCTGTTTGCTAATCATGAATCGGATTACTCATTGCCACTCCATTTAAAGCACGGATGTGTTTGAACAGGAGCATTTAAAGAACCAGGACACAGAGCTGGAAATTACCCTGTTACATTGCACAGTGGGAATTTCGGTACTTTCCATTTTAGGTAGAAGATCTGAGCTCCCTAGAAAACATCCTCAGGTGTGAGGAAAACAGGATAAACACCTGCAGCTGAAACTCACAAGTGCCCAGAGGCTACCCTAAGAAAATCGTCAGTGGGATCTCTTCGTGAATCCAGGGTATTACAGAGATGTTCGCTGAATGTCTACATCCCACATGGCCAACTCTGTGATTCGAGTCCTGGACTCAGCCCCTTGAAAGACATGTCGGGTGTGTGTGCATGCATGCCCGAAATCCTGAGAGGAGAATGGAGGAGAAGGGATGCAGCATGGCCATCCTCCCTTGGAGGTGATTTCTTACTTTCCCTTTTTTAGTGTCTCTCTCTCTCTCTCTCTGGTAAGTGCACAG
Organism: Tupaia belangeri chinensis; assembly: GCF_000334495.1. Lineage (NCBI taxonomy): Eukaryota > Metazoa > Chordata > Mammalia > Scandentia > Tupaiidae > Tupaia > Tupaia belangeri. Next base: position 7,201,538 of record NW_006159617.1, on the reverse strand, counting down.
GCTCTATAGCAAACAACAAAAACAAAAACCCAACAAACAAAAGAAAAACAAAAACTACACATTCCTCTTCATCTTGATTTTGCTCCTTTTTGATGGCTATATATATATAACCATATATCTCATAAAGATTAATGGCATAACAGCAACAGCTCATATTGAGTGCTTACTGAATGCTGACTCTATGTGTTCCTTGCCCAAGTATTAACATATTTCATGGCAAGGAAATGGTCATTAAAAATGTTCCATACACTTCTGTTGAATTTAGAAGCAAACTACAGTTCTTGCTTGATACCGCTTTTACTTTGCATCAGTTGGAAGATGGAGAGAAAGACTCACTTCGCTTGGGGCAAAAAAGTTACATTCATCTAGTACTTTTTCTTTCTTTAAGGTTTTATTTATTTGTTTATTTATTTTACCATAGGACACATGCACTTGCCAAAGAGAGACAGAGAGAGAGAAAATGAGAAATCACCTCCCTCAAGGGGGCATGGCCATGCCACAATCCCTTCTCCATTCTTCTCCTGGGATTTTGGGTACACATAGACATGCGCCTGGCATGAGGTTCAAGTAGCTGGGTCTAGGACTCGAACTGTAGTTGGCCATGTGGGAGTTCCGTGCTGTAACCACTATGTTACCTGCTGGCCCTAATCTAGCTTAACAAAATAAAAAAAGCTGAAAGGGACTGTATCTAGCTCTGCTAGATGCAACTCACATCATCTAGAACCAAAATTAAACCCAAAGGAACCCAAGACGAGGCAAAGAAAAACAAAACAACATATCCAACCGCATCAGAGACATACACACTATTTTCTCCTAGAGGTCTGGGTGTCTCCAAAGCTACACAGGACAGAAGATATGCTGCAGGTGATTTACGAAGCCAGTAAAACATATTGACAATCAAGAATTGCATTTTTCAGTGTCAAAGAAGGGCCAGTGTAGAGAGCTTCTGCTTGCAAAGTCCCCAAGTCCACACCACCACCACCACCACCACCCCCACCCCCCAGCTCATAGCACCTTCCACATTTCACATTTGCTTAGGGAAAAAAGCCACTCGCCTCCTTCGAAATATAGTTTCAGCATCCTAAGACTGGTGCATCCACACTTGTTGATCCTTGTCACATTTGAGAAAAGGTAATAGAATAACCGTTCAGCTGAACTGCACTTTCTCCTGAAGCAGTTCCTATTCTGAGGAAAAACTTTGGTGGAATATGGGGGAGGGGTTCCTGCTGGACAATTCCATTCATTTCAACTTTGACAAAGCGACATCAAGGTCTGAACAAATTTATATTGCACAGTAAATTCAGAGAGTTAATTATAGCCATGATTTGTTTTGTAGGAATGATTCTGAGTGGCTGCTGAGGTCATCCTCTGGGTGTTGCTATGGTGACAGGCACAGGTACATTTCCAAGGCAATGTATGTGTAACAAGTGGCTGCAGGAGCTCTCTCCTGATGTCAGAGCCAACGCTCCGTGGTATACATGGGGCTTATGTAAGTCTGTGGGAGACTGTTAGACAATGGGGGTTTTGGCCACTTAAATTCACCCTATTCCATTTCCTTCATGGGGATTGAATGACTTTCCACTGCACTGAGACATTTAATAATTGATTATTTGAAAACGGATTTAAAAACAAACACACACACACACCCTCCAGGGTTTTCTAGGTGTAATTTATTGTTGGTTCCGATGCTCCTCCTTGGTGGGCAGGGCCCAGGACTTCCTTTACCCAGGGCTGTGCCACCAACTTAGCCAAGGGCCCAAAACATGGCAGGTATTCAACGTGAGGCCCAAATTAGAACTACTATGTAGAAAAATGCTGCAGTGTTTAGAAAGGCAGGCTATACCTTTCAGGAGCAAGGAGGAGTAAGGAGGTTGTTAACTATTTTTATGTAATTACCTCTTGGGGCTGTTATTGGCCTGTATTATGTAATAACTAAATTCTGAATTAAAATGCCTCTGACAAAATTAAAGACAACACAGAGAGGAAAAACATTATTTGTTTAACTTCATTTAATAAATGTGTTTCCTGCTCTTCCTCAGATCCTGGACATAAAATGATATGATTTGAATGACCATTTTATATCCATCAGTTTTGAACTTTAGGCTTTGAGATTCTCTCTAATTCAGTACAAAGTACTGAGGAGGCAGTACCTTATCAGTAGATACTTCTGACAAAAATCTCTTTTTTAAAAAAAAGAATTATTTTATTTAATATTGTTGTTAGTATTATTTTAATTTGCTATATGGCTGGTGATCTCATGAGAGAGACAGAGAGAGAGAGAAAGTGAAAGAGCAAGCTGCCAGATCTGGGCTTTGAACCATGGTCAGTCATGTGGGAGTTCAGCGCCCTAACCCTCACACCACCTACTGGCCCCAGACACGATCTCTTTAATGAAGGATATTTTAATGGAAAAAAGGCTTTTAACAGTTTTCAATGAAAAGTGAAACAAGACTTGGACAGAAACATTTCAACAATTTTCTTCCCTACTGTGAGCAAAATTCCGAGTCATTTGAAATTCAACACATTTTGACTATGACATTACAGTAGATGCTAAGGATATGAAGACTTATTGGTTATATAAGATCCCCGCCTGCAAGAATTTTACCAACTTGTGGGAAGGAAAGGGGTACAAATAGGAGTGAAATGGTAGCTTTATTAGGGATGGACTGGAAATTCGCATATTTTAGATAACAGTTATTTATTTGAATAGTTCCTAATCTTTGGTGATAATTCATAAAACATCCTTTTGAAATAAGACTGAGTAGCATAAAAGACTGAAGGAAATCATGCCCACTAGCTTATATTTTGTAATATTTAAATATTTATACATTTAGCTTCAAGACTGTCTCTGTCTACAAAAAAATTAAGATTTAATCATTAAAATGATTGAAAACATATGAGAAGTGCTTAGACTTCACTAAAACAATATGCCTCAATTAAATTAAATACGGCATTTTTCTCTCTTGGATATGTTCTGGAAAAGAGACTATTTCTTTTCTTTCTTTTTTTTTTTTGGTAGAGAAATTCTTGCTATACTGTTCGTGTGCTTGCCAGACAGAAAGACAGAAAGCAAGAAATCACCCCTGCTCCCCCCCACCCCCCCATGGGGATGACCACTCTGCAATTCCTTCTCCTCCATTACTCCTCCTGGGATCTTGGACACGCACCCACATGCACCTGGTGTTTTAAGCTGCCAAGTCTGGGACTCAAACTGTGGTTGGCCATGTAGGAATCCAGCAACACAACCATTATGCCATCTGCTGGTCCTGAAACTAATTATTTCTTAATTAAAAAAAAAAAAAAAGTTTTTAAAATGTTACATAAACAGGTACTTTCAACAGGATCTCACCACACCCCATCCTCTACCCTGCAATTAGGATCTTGGGTGCATGAGCCCAGTGTGTTTCAGGTCAACCAGGGGTTTGAACCTGCAATCAGCCATGTGGCTTCCAGATCAGTGTACTGCAGATCAGTACACTACCACCTGCACCTCTGCGGCAAGGCCTACTCCTTAATTTTGACAATAGTTTGTCAATAATGGTTTTGAATTCATCTTCACATTCATCTATGCTCCAATTTGACATACGATAAAAAATTCTTTTTTAAAAGATTTTCATGTTTTAGAGGGGAAAAACACCATCCGTGACGAAAAGGGTAATCAAAATCTAAACCAAGAATAGCACAGAAATAAAAAATTCAAATGCCTTTTTTTAAATGAAGTAAACAGAATAAAATTTAGAGATATGTTTTAGCAAATAAAATACATAACATGAATGACAGGCAGGATTAAAAACAATCTACAAAAGTTAGAGGCATACAACCCTCAGCAATTTTACCCAAAGGAAAAATGTATCAGTGGTAATATAGAAAATGAAATCCCTGATATTTACTGTAAATCCAACCAATATAATAAGAAAAGTGAGGACAGCACCAACGGACACCGACTGTACTAGGTCGTTGGGAAAACCATGATTATTTTTATATGCGAAAATGCATCATGACTTTCCAGACAGCCCAAGAGCATGCAATGGGGTGTGTTAGGGTGAGAGAGAGGGTCTTTAACCCAGTGGAAGGGCCTCCTACGGGTATGCTGCATTCTAACAGATTTGTGGTTCAAGTCAACGATGAAGTTCTAGCACAGAAAATGATTCTAGGTAGGTTTTCACATTTTTAATTATTAAAAAGAAGGTTAGAAAAACTAGGTCGACTTCATTAAAAAAAAAATTTAGAAGACCTCATTGTGAGAGAAAGAGTCTTCAGGGAGTTGAAAGCTAGATCATGCCGTGAGATTGTATCTGATACTCAAAAGCAGTGAAGCTAAGGCGAAACCAGAAACATGTGGTCATTGTACAGTTGCTATGTGACCAAAGCAAACTTAAAGAAATAACAGTTTTGCAAAACTGCTACCCTGAGGGGAGAGTTAAGTAGAGGTTCTGGTACTATGACCCACCCCCACTCCATCCTGTTGCTGATATAAACCTGGCAGGTAATCAATCTGGTTAGGCTGGTTAGCTGTATGGGATTACTCATTCATTACACAAACACTTCCATCTCGCTCCATGGAGGGCAAATCAACTTCCGCTTTCCTCGTTTAAAACTTGGCACACGAAGATTAGAGTTCAAGGAAGTGCAGCATCTATGACGCTACCTTGTTCATAAATTGTAAAAAAATCATCCAGCGGAAGTAGGTGGGTTAAAGTCCTACCACTAATGAAAACTGATCAAGGGAGATGATTCCATGGGATGAAAAAAGTCTTGGGGATCATGCACTTCAATTTTCCTTTGCCAAATAACTAAGCCAATCTGGACAGAAACTACATGTAGTATCTCCTAAAAAGACAGCATCACTACATTTGGCAAATAGTTTCAGTTTCTTATGAATCTTATATTTGAGAGTTGTTCTGCATGTCTAACATAAAGAGACCCTTGTTGCCAAATGGGGAAAAGGGCCTGGCAACTGTGTGTCTGTCAGACAGACTCCAGGGTCAGGGCCACAACTGGGCTCACGGCAACAGATGCTCAAGTGTATTGCTTAAACAAGTATATCAACCTTATATTAATTACAAATAAAACCAAAACAACGAGAGAGAGAGAGGGTGGCAGAGAAAGGAAAAGAAGAAGGCCTTTTTTCGATTGGCTATTTGGCTTTGTTAAACGGATTCATCTTTCAGATGATGACTTTCGGGGTTGTTAACTAATTTTGACACAATTTTAAAACATTATCAAAAAATACCAGAAGACTGCTTTTTAATCTCAGGCTGCCTATCTTAAATGTAATGGCAATGCTTAGTTTGCTTGATTCATTGAGAATCCCTTATATGTTAAGTTCCAATACAGTGTGTGTGTGGGATGGAGGTGAGCTGGCACAGGGAACTGGCACACTATACGTTAAAATATATTCTTCGCCCTCGGGGATGTCAGGCTACCTGGGAAGCAAAGATAGCGCAGATGAATCAATTAAGAAACAATTAAGTGCCAAATTGTGAGCTGCTAACTACAAGTGCGGAAAGAAGGGAGAGAGGATGATGAACTGCAGTCACCAGGGAGTAGTGTAGAGAAGAGGGGGCAGGGAGGGGGTGAGTTACACTGTGCAGGCAGATGGGATCCGAACAGGCAGAAGGGGAGAGGAGAGAAGAGAGAGAAGGAGAAATTACGAAAGGCACAGAATTTCCTTATCTTTAAAATTAATATTACTTACTCATTCCACTACTTTTACATAAGCTTGGCACTGAGAATGAACCACAAAGTAAAAAAAGACACGAGTCCTGTCCGCAAGGAGCCTGTACTCTGGAAATGAAGGTACAGGCACTACAAATAACCATTTTACAAGGTAGATCCAATGTGGGTTCCAGTGAGGACAGCCGAGTCAGCCATGAACAAAAGGTTTCAAAAGATTTAAGAAGGTTCTCTGTGGTCAAGTCACTTAACTTGGATACTGGGTCTGTAGACTCAGAACTTCCATTTTGACAAGGATGAATAAAATGAAATCTGGAAACTGGCTGTGTTAATCTGACTTAGTGTGAACTAATCATAAATCAAAATTTAATTCGAATCAGAGATCAAAATGCAATTCATTACCTTAAATTAAAAAAAAAAAAACGGTAATGAACAAGAACACTATCATCAGTCAATCTGCATCCGAAAACTGGTTGGTAGGCAGGGCATCAGAAAGGAAGCTGACTGGTCTTAAGGTCACCTGAAAGTAGCAAAGTTCCTCGCTCACCTGTGACTGAAGTTGTGGCTGTCTTCCAGGCAGGTGCATGTTCTATTAGGCCTATTACAAAAGCCTGCCAGGCCTAGCTCTGCTTCAATTGATTGTCAAATCCTATTACATTCTCCTTAACCAGCTGCAACATCGCACCAGATGCTTTGATGGGGCAAAAGCAAGACACATGAGACATAATGCTTGCCTGCAGAGGCCAAACCTACTCAATGAGCATTTCTGGACATCTGTATTAATACCATTTAGGCAGTCTACCTACTAGACAGTATTTGCAAAGTATTTAGAGGTACTGCAACTCTCTGCTGCTCATCTTCTACCAAAAGTTTCACTGCACTGCATAGCAGTATTTCTAGAGGACTGCAGGAGGATATAGGCCATCCCTTCTTTCAGTATTCTAAACTATCTCTAGGCTAATTCAGAGCTTAAGAATCTTAAACCAGATTCTATCTAAATGTTGGAAGCAGAGTGCTGACTGCCTTTCAATAAATATTTTTCTCCTATAGGAAGGGTTTAAAAGGGCTTGTGTATGCATGAAAAAATCAGATAATAAATATTTTAGACTTCATGGGCCATACAGCCTCCATGGCAACTACCTGACTCTCCCTTTAGGTGAAAAGTGCTATAGACAATTCATAAATAAATGAATGTGGTTATATTCCAATAAAACTTTGTTATAAAAATAGGCAGGCCAAACTGGGCCTGTAGGTTTGCTGGTACTTATTTTATAGTAATAGGGAGTCTGTGGTTTTAGCTGCTGGGCAAAATATTGTCCTGAGTCAAGACTGTGAAAAGGTCTGGAAAGAAGAGGCCAAACTACTGAAGCTGCAAATGACCAGTTAAAATGCGAGTGAGCAGCAAACTGACAGAGTGAGTCTGTCTCCAATGCCCACTTGCCCTTTGGCAAAATGAATGAAGGCAAAAGCTGCTTCTCGGTGTTGAAGTTTAGAGAGTGGCTAAGCAAATCTCAGCCTTATCTTTTATCTCTATGAACATTCTGAAAAGAATCACGTCCACATCTTAGAATCATGGGCATTCACTGTGGAAGACAACTGCATATTTCAAGAAATTTTATTGTTTGTCTTATTTAAAAAGGTTAGTAGATGGTATAACCCACTAGATAACAAAACAGAATAGAAGTAAATATTTCACTGAAGTGAAAAAATGTCATCCTGTGTTATTACTGTCACTCTTTAAAAAAAAGTACAAACACATTCAAGATCAATGGCTTCTTCTAAAGTACAGATAGTATTTTTAGGAATTTTAAGCATGGAGAGAATACTTTATCTGTTCATTACATTTTCAGGTAAATTTGGGAATGCCAGGTTTTCACTTAACTGCACAGTTAATGATTACTCAGACAAAGGCAATCTACTGTTAAGAATCAAAAGAATCAGAATGAATTTGGAAGAGACTTTAAAAATCATATGTCTCATATGTGTCAGAGGGAAGTGAGGCTTAGCTCCACTTTCAAAGCTTCCAAGATACTGAGGTAGGGAGGGCAGAAGGAATGCCACCTAAGCTGGACCATGAACTAATATTCGTAGCATGTACTGGTCTTATCTGTCTTCAAAAGCCCTGAAGGAAGCTCCAACTTTTTTTTTTTTTTTTTAGGTCATCACATAAACAACATAGTCAGGATGGTGGCAAGGGTCAAGCCAATATATCACAGGGTTTAGTGTTTTACTTATCAGTTGGCAACTTATTTTTAAATGTTTTTTCCCATTGGGCGTGAGTGCCCACTGGAGAGAGACAGAGGGGGAAAGTGAGAAAGCAACCATTAGGGATGGGAAATGGCTGCACCACAATCTCTTCTCCTTTATTCTCCTCTTGGGATTTGGGCACACACGCCCAGCATGTTTTTCAAGTCACCAGGTCCAGGACTTGAACCATGAAGTCAGTTATGTGGAATCCAGCACCTTAACCACCATGTCAGCTGCTGTTCCTCAGTCGGCAACGCTTTAGCAAGGTACCTCCTCAAGAAGCATTTGGCCCTTAACCAGGTGTATGTGCTCTCCTCCCTCTGGTATCCCATTTGCATTTTAAATTCAACATGGACACTATATACTGAAGCAGGGTAATCATCAGGCCCAATTAAAAATTGAAGCACAAGGTTAGAAGTAAACTCCGATGCTGACTAATGCTAAAAAGCCAATTGATTCAAGCACTTTGGCCTTAAGGGCTCTGGATTATGGACCATGTCAAGAAGTGTCTGATTTACGAAACTCTCTAGAGGGGAGCTAAGTAAAGTGAGGTTACAGAATTGTTTGTCCCCTAGGCTGAACAAGGATAGAGTTTTTAGTCAAAGCCTGCAGTGTGAAGACTTTTCTCACTATATGCCAATGTGACTGAGATTCGTGTTCTCTGGCTAATGTCAGGGAGCTGTTGGTTCCGTAGGCAGTGAACTCATCTGACTTGATGCTTCAGTGTATTAAAGCAGGTGGTGAACCCCAGGAAAAAAAATAAACCTACAGCCATCTGTTTACTCTGCTCTTTATCTAAGGATATTCAGATCCCAGAGGCTTTTTAATCAATAACATAAAAGCTAATAAAGGAATCTACAGAACTCTCCAGGATCTTAGAATGTTTTTTATTCTTTCATTAAATAGAACTGGAAGAATGTACCAAATTAGAGCCAATTTTAAACTTTTCCCAAACTGCTTCTCTATTGTCTAGAACTTCCCATCTCCTGGTTTCCGCCATTGCTGCCTGTCCTTTGAGCCATCTGATTGCTTATTATGATAGTAAATGGGCTAATCAAAGTGGAGAAAGGGAAGCACACACCATTTTTCTGCACTCTCCTCACTGGCTCCAGCAAAAAGTGATGGAGCGGTGTGTGTGAGGATGTGTGGGGGAGTGGTAGGTTAAAATAAAAAACATTTCTCAATTACCTGTGCTTTAGAAAATCCTCTATACTAGTATGAATAACTGACGCTTAGCTAAACATGGCTAAGTTTTCATGATGATAATCAAAAACCTGGTTTGTTTTCCAGAAAATTCTACATCATTTTCCTCTTGACCTGATAAATAGGAAACTACTTGTAGACAACACTGATAAAGATTAAAAAATAATTTATATCTTTCCTGGGAAGTGACTTATAAGACCTCTAATAATAGATATTTACCTGTTCATCTATTTTCCCTAAACCTATTTATTTAACAACTATTAGTTATCCATCTAGCTTACACTCATCCATCCATCTATCCTCTCTGAGGCTGTATTTCACAGAGGTAAAAGCCTGGACCCTGGGATAAGCAAATCTGAATTCAACTCCAACTCTTATCTCACTCACTAATTACATGACCCTGAACTAAGTGCTCAATCTTTCTGAGATCTATTTTCTTTCTGTTAGATAGCGATGCTAAGAAATATCTACCACTATGGTTGAGTAGCTTTGAGGATGAAATGAAATAATGCATGTAAATGACTAAGTACAAAATGGAACATATAGTAAGGGTTCACTAAACAGTAGCTTTTCATTATTTGTAACAACACAGTTTTTCAGATCCCTGACCTTCAAAAACTGCAGAAGACTTGAATGGCATTAGTTCTGAAACTTCAAAGTTCATTTAAAACAGTTAAAGAGTGCCTACATGACGGTCATTAAAATAGTGAAGTTACTCATCTATTATTTCATAGAACAATCACTTGTGAAGGTCAAACATAAGCAGTTGCTGTGGAGTGCCAAGGGGAGAGGAGAGAGACGTGCTAGTAAATGTGAAAACAGATATAAAAGAGATACATACCAAGTGTTAAGATCGATAACCCTAGTAACTCACTGTCTTTGGCACTAGGCAAGGTTTTCAGAGGGTGACTGCTGAGCTGGGTCTTGAAAGATGAACTGGAGTTCATCAGATAGCAAAGAAGAGAGGTCTGCCAAGGCTTTGCTCTTGGGAGCCTTGGTAAGTGGCTTGCAGTGAGTCTCCAAATAAGCAGAGACCTGGAGAGAACAGTGGCAAGCCTGAAATCTTCAGGAAGGTGTGTGGCAGGCCTTGATTCTCACAACTGCTAGCAGGGAGATATCTATGTAATCCCTAAATCTAAACCGAGGAACTGAAACCTTCAGGAAGGTGTGTGGCAGGCCTTGATTCTCACAACTGCTAGCAGGGAGATATCTATGTAATCCCTAAATCTAAACCGAGGAACTGCCACTAGAGACAGCTAGCATGCAGAGAAGTTGGTCCTAAGCACAGAGAGATTTCTGTATGGTAGTGTTATTGTGTAAGAGTAAGGCCCAGGGATGGTGGTACAACAGTAAAACATAACATTCTGCAAGGATGATCCCACAAGAAGGTTCCCCGTTGGCATCCAGAGACTTTCCTAAGTATGCCTGCCATATGCATGCCCATGAAGCAGGTTCATGAGGCTGATGGGGGGTGAACCATGGAATAAAGAACATATTGGGGGTGCTGCATCTTTGTCTCGCTTCCTCATGGAATAAATCAATAAATAAACTTGAAATAAAGAAATCAGGTGCAGAGTATCAATGAAGTATGTTTTTATTTATAATGATAGAACAGAAACTTCATTTGAAAGGAAGGAGGCAACAGAAAATAGTGCAGATATGCAAGGGGAATGTACACCCAAACATTCAGACAGGAAAGGGGCAAGAGCTACCTTAAACACAGATAAAGGGTTTATTTTGAGTTATTCTGTGAAAAGGAGTTCAGTGTTGGGAATCAGTGATGTCCATAGAGGACCCGCATCCTTGCCAGGGCAATCTCTGTAGTTCATAGAGCCCCTGCTCTGAGCACACTGGATACGTGTGGGATACTGCAGAAAATGTGGATGCCACAGGCCTCTCTTTGTTGAGGATTTCCCTGGCTAAACAAAAGGTAAAATGCCCAGCAAAAGACCAGGAAGGATGAGGCAACTCTAGTACCCAGGCCTTCTGATACAGTGAGATGAAGGTAGGCTGGCCAGGTTGCTTGGACATGGGTTCAAAAGAGCTAAAACATGGGAACCAGCAGTTAGCGTAATAGCTATGTCGCTGGACTCCCACGTAGTCAACCGCGGTTCGTGTCCCGGACCCGGTGGCTTAAAACTCACGCCGGGCGCGTGTGCGTGAGTGCCCAAGATCCTGAGAGGAGAATGGAGGAGAAGGGATTGTGGCATGGCCATCCCCCCTGAGGGGTGATTTCTCGCTTTCTGTCTCTATATCTCTCTCTGTCTGCCTGGTGAGCGCATGCGCCCTATAGCAAAAACCTCTCCAAAAAAAAAAAAAATCCAGAAAAGAGATAAGAAATATGGGCCGGTCAACTCAGGTTTCTCCATAAAATCCTTTACATAACTGGCAGGAATAAACTGACTCTACTCCCTTTGGAGTAAAGAAAATAGTCTAGAGAACATGGAGATAACAAGGAAGCAAGCAAACTTCCATAAATCTCACTTAGCTAAAGTGACCAAATGTCTCTGCTTGTCTTGGAGAGTCCCAGTGTATGTCTGCTACTTCAATGTGATTATTGGGAACAAGCCCTTCCTTCCCAAAGTGTGCTGGTCTGGACGACAAATTGTAAGTCACTTCTGAAGCCCTCTAACAAAGGACTGATCATCAACAGTAGACTGAAACACGGACCTTTCCTGCAGGAAATGTATTTCAGGGTACTCGAATAGCACTAGTTGGAGAGAAAACCTGCTTTGACCGATTGATGAAAGTAGAAAATCATTCTTTTACAAATCCTAATGGCTTATTATATCAGTCAAGAATGATCAGTTGGAATTAAAAGCATTAGGTAAAGTGTTAATGGAGAGCTGGAGGATTGTTCAATGACAAAATAAGTGCACATGGGAAAAAAAAAATTCTGAGTTTATAATAGAGGACTCTACTATCCTACTGCTATCGTAAATCTTCATTTCAGCCACCGTAGGGAAACCAGCCTACGCCATCACTTACGATGGATTCTAGTCACAATGTGTAATGTGTAACACGAATCTCATCAAGTCTTGAAATGTAACTTTCAGTTGATAGTAAATCCATGAGATACGGGAACAAGCTAAATCACACTGAGAAGCAATCAGGCGAATCTAGGCCAATCTCTTGAAGACGCCAGTGAAATATAAAATGGGACTCGACTAGATTAAAGGAGCCTTCGGGGACCTAACAACCAGATGCGATGTGTAGACCTAAATTCAACCATCTCTGTTTAGGGAGAACTTGGCAAGTGTGAATATGGACTGAGTATAGAATGGTTAAAAAAAAAAAAGAAAAAAGACTGATTATTAATCTTAGGAATATTACTGCATTATTACTAGTAGCAAAAATTTCTACTTCTTTAAAGAGATGTGTACTCCAATGTTACTATCTGTAAGGACATATTGCTATCAATCATCTTATTAGATTGGTGCAAAAATGTGGTTAAGTGTGGCAGGGTTCTGTGAGGCTGGGCCACGGGGGAAGATGGCCGTTTTGCATCCAGATATTCCGAGTGCACTGGGCTTGTGTGTGAACGTGACCTGGGCTGTTGAGACCACAGGTGGATCTCAGCATCATGACCTTTGGGGGTTCTGTCTCTTTCTCTGTCTCTGTCACTTACAGAATAAATAAACAATAAAATACAAGATTAAAAAAGTGAGGTATATGTGCACACGCATATACGCACAAATACCTACCATTTAAACTAATTTCATCCCCACCCCACTAGGAAGAACAGAACTATTTACAGAATGATCATTTGAAGGGGTTTGGGGCCGCTTGTGCCAGGGGCACCTCCATGTGCACCTGGCCCTATCACTGGGGACATACTCAGATAGCATGCATGTTTCAATGGCGGACTCAGCCTGACCTGACATAATTCGAAGTAGGCAGCTTTCCCAGGATCACAGCACTGACAGCAGCGTGGAGAAACTCTCTGGGGTTTCTCTTACCATAAAGTGGCACCCAGTTCTCATGTAATGGGTACATGTCTAGAAATCCACGAATCTCAACTGAGGAGATGTCATCAGAGAGGTGACACATCCACAGTAGCCAGTATAAGGTCCTTGGTGCACAGAGGAATCTGTCAGGGGGTCCACTCCAGGAGCAGGAGGCAAGCCCTAGGGGTAGCCCCATCCCAGGAATCCCATAATTGTTAGATATTGGTGCCTTGATTGTCCCACGGCAAGACCTCTGTAGGGAGAACAGTTATGGTTGACATATCAAAAACAGGACAGGTAGGGAGGGGAAAAGGGAAGACTTAATAAAAACAATGGGAGATGGAAGAGTCATTAGTGAAGGTAACTCTACCACAGGGGACTGTCAGCAAGCCAAGGCATCCCAGTGGCCAGGTGAGAAGTGGAGCAGGGGAAGAAGAGAGCCAGGGAGAGCTGACGATGAGGGTGGAGGGGTGAATAAGCAGAGAGGAGAAGGCGTCATGAGCAGGAAAGAGGAATGATGGGTAAAACACAACAGCAACACGGGAAGAGAGATGAAATTTGAAATGGCAGAGGAAACAGAAGGACAGAGGGGGCAGGAAGTTACAGAGAGACAGCTGGTCAAAGGTTGAGGGGGAAGAACTTGGAACAGACCGGAGCTGAGTGCATTTTTTATCTCTGTACTCGCAGATACTTACCCCGGAGTGGGAACTCAGGGGGAAGAAGGAGGAAGGACGGGTGGGAAGAGTGAAGGCAGGCAGGCAGAAAGGCAGAAGAGAAAGACTAGGAGCAGTGTGAAGGTGTAGAAGAAGGAAGATCGGGATAAGGAATGAGTAAGAACACAGTTTAGAGACACACAAGGGGCTAATGTTACTTAAAACCTGATGGACATCATGTTTGTGAGAGTGTTAAGTCATACCCCAGAATCATGTCATTCAAATTCAGCATAAGAATGCCGAAAATATTTCATCAGGCCACATTTCTGTGGCTGATCTGAATCACAGCTTATCTTATAGAAATGCCTGAAACTAGAATGACAGCATGATAACTATATGGCAAAGGAGAACAGCAAGCTCTTGGACCTCTGACATACTATTGAGTGATACCAACCAGTTTGCTGGGGCCCGTATTTGTCCCCAAGACCCTGCTCTGTCTAGTGGGTCATTTTATCTTATGAACTGGCCTCAGACTGCTGAATATGCTTCGCCCATCCTTCCGTCTGCCCAATACCAAAACAAGAGGCAACTGCTGGATTCACATCATTAATGTAGACAGAAATCTGGCTAAGGACTACAAAAAGACCCTATTTTTCAGGCACCTGATTGCTGGCTATGTTGATTGCATTAATCCAATGATTGCCAAATCTTTCTGTTAGGGAAGATGGAATCTAGAACATTAACAGATCTCTCTATGACACAAATGATTTTCCTTCCCAGGAAAACATGAGTTTGATTGACAGTTCACAAAATAACTCGGGAATGCATGCACATGTAAACTCACATAATTTTCAGGCAAATGAAAACCTATCCACCAGCCTGACAGTGGCTCTCAGAAAGCAGTGAAGGTTCTGAGTTTGAAAACTGACAACTAGAAGTTTGATGCTCTAGGAAGCCATCATCAAACAGTTTTGTGGGCAGTCTCTAATGTGTGTAAGTGACTTCTAGCACAGGAATAAGATCAGAATTTGTATGAGAAATTATTATCACAAAATCTCAAGTCAAAATGGCTTACGTGTGTAAGAAACACTGCTTTGTAATTTAGGGGAAGAGACAGGTTGGTGAAATCAGATTCCCAGAGTCTTCAGTTTGTTTATCAAACAGAAAACAGTAAAAGAAAGACTCTCCCTGACTCATGATACCAGTCCCTTATCATATAGTTTTGATTTTCAGCTCAGCACCAGTTGATTTCTGTACTTTGTAACACTGAAGTTTGAATGAGCGATTGTATACACAGCATAGGACGTGGAACTTCTGATAATCATGGAGTAAAGAGCAACATCCAAAGAGCCTCCTGGATGGATACTCACTATTTGGTAGAGTCGGATAACTGATATTCTCGTCGTCTATCGTAGCACTCCTGGATTCCAGGATCATTCCATAAACTCTTTATTGCATCTACATATGGATTCTCAAAAGCAGACACCTTCTCCACATCCACTTCTCGAACTAACTGTGCATGAGCCTGTTTCAAAAACAAACATGGCGGTGGTTTTAATACACTGGTTTTGAACTGCTTTATAACAAAGTAATGCTTCATATTGTTGTTTTTCTCAGCCCCAAGTTCTTCCTGTGTAGTAAACCTCGAGGCTACTAAAAGCTGATCAGAGGAAAGTGGACTGTGCAGCCCTCCCCTCAGAATGACAGATGCCATGCTGCCGAGACCACTGTTCTTAGGTGATACTCGTAACTCTAAAACAATAAATAATGTTAAAGGGGAAATTTTTTATAGTTTATTATAATCCAACACATAATATACCCAGCCTATGAGTGTGCTATGCCTTAGCAGATGCTCAATCAGAATCCTTAACTAATCAGGTTAAGGTCTATAGTTTACTTTTAGCATAGGGTATAAAACCATTAGAAGAACACCTAATATTAATGACTTAATTTGAACAATGACAGTTCCTCCACTCCCACACAGCCCAGCTTCCAAAATATTTATATCTGCCTTATTTACATTTTCAGATTGTGGACCTTACTGATTTTTTAATTTAAAGAACTAATTTTTATTTAACGTTATTACTTATATATTTATTTAAATTTGATCAGAGAGGGACAGAGTAAAAGAGAGAGAGAGAAAACAGCTGCCAGATCTAGGACTTGAACCGAGGTCGACCACGTGGGAGTGCAGCACCTTTAACTACTATGCCACCTGCTGTTCCCCCATTCACTTTTTTTTTTTGGAGAGGTTTTCACTATAGGGCACGTGCACTCACCGGACAGACAGAGAGAGACAGAGAGACAGAAAGCAAGAAATCACCCCCCAGGGGGGATGACCATGCCACAATACCTTCTCCTCCATTCTCCTCTCGGGATCTTGGGCATGCATGCACACGCACCCGGCATGAGTTTAAGCCATCGGGTCCAGGACGCGAACCACGGTTGACTACATGGGAGTCCAGCGACATAGCCATTACGCTAACTGCTGGTCCCCCCAGCCCCATTCACTTTTTTAACAATAGAAAAAGATGGTCTTTTCATCATACTACATTTAACAGGAACGAGATTAAGATATTTGAAACTATTATTTTTGTTGAGAGGTTTTGCTGTAGGGTGCATGTGCTTGCCAGAAAGACAGAGAGAGAGAGATAGAAAGCGAGAAATCACCCCCCAGGGGGGATGGTCACACCGCAATCCCTTCTCCTCCATTCTCCTCTCGGGATCTTGGGCACACACGCACACGTGCCCGGCGTGAGTGTAAGCTACAGTGTCCAGGGCTTGAACCGCAGTCGACTATATGGGAGTACAGCAACATAGCCATTATGCCAACTGCTGGTTCCAAGATTTAAAACTATTTTTTAATAGAATAGAAATACAAACGTTTTATGGTCAACCCTCAAATTACCCAAAATGCACCAATGCCTAACAATCCCAATCAAACTAGGTTTCCCAGAATGCAGTGCATATGCAAATTATACATATACACATATGCAAATAAACATAAATACAATACTACCTTGAAAATTGGAGACAGATGGCTGATAAATATTTAAACAGTCCTGATTTTGTACAGAAATACAAACTGTTAAATAAGGTTAGTGAATAGCTATCATGATTACATCATGGTCAAATTATTCACTTCAGAGTATTAAGCAGATAGAATGTTAATAATTTAAACCATGCTAGGTCCTGTCTAGTTCCTAATCTTTACTTTCATTTTTTTCCTCTAAGTAGAAAAACCTCATGTCAATAGACTAATCTTTTTTTTTAAATCAATAGACTAATCTTGACTTAAGGTTTTAAGAAGGTCAATACACTGAGATTGAAGAAATCACCTTTCTTGTTAGTTCTGCTCTGCCATCACAATCGGATCTAGCAACTGAGAAACCCTAGCTCCATTCGGTACTCTGATCTTGAAAAGGGGGTCCCTGTAGTTACTTTCTGTAATCAATCCCTGTCCAGATGATTTGTCTTGTTTTTCCAGCAGCAATCTTACTAGCCTGGAATCTTGTTCCTGAATCCCACTTCAGAGCGGGCCTACTTTAATCATAGCTCCCTCTTGAGACTCACCTTTTGAGAATAAACCCCACTGGCTCCTCAATGAATCTCTAAGGCTGGGCTCTGCTCAGCACATGTTAAACTTCCTGGATCCCAAGGACTATTTTGGACTCGTCCGCTCTGCCTGCAGAACCAGACTCCTCCAAGCTTATGCGGCTCCCTCCATTCTGCAAACCTCAGCAGGTATGCCTAACGTCAAGTTGCAACCCTTCCCTTTTGCCTTTGCTCACTAAATACAAACAAATTCTAACTCTTTGTGTCCTGAGATATGAGAATGATCACCCTTGATACAATCCCGAATTAGATTCCTCATGGCTCTCTCTCCCTTACAGGGTTCTCTAGAGGGCTGAATCTTACAGAGTCTGGGGTGAGTAAGAAGCAGGAATATACGCAGACTGCTGGATTCAGTCTAAAGTCATGGTTTTGAACCTGACTCTGCTTCTTCTTGTGACCCTAGGTAAACTGCTGCATCTTCCTAAGTGTTATTTCTGGAGGGAAGCATACTGTTCCACTCCCCCCACCCATCACCGCCACCATCACCAGCCGCAGCCCCATGTGACTTTGTGCAAATCAGTCATAGCACTGTTTGTCAGGGGTGCTTAGGAGGTGGTCTGCAAATCAGCAGCATCAGTGACATCTGGGCATTTCTTTTTTCTTTCTTTCTTTTTCTTTATTTTTAAGAGGTTTTTACCTTAGGGCTCGTGAGCTCCCATGAGAGAGAAACAGAGATAATGAGAGAGAAAGTGAGAAATCACACCCCCCTCCCCAGAATGGATGTCCATGCCACAATCCCTCTCCATTCTCCTCCCAGGATCTTAGCCATTCACCCGGCATGATTTTCAAGCAACCAAGTCCAGGATTTGAACTGCAGTCAGCATGTGGGAGTCCAACAACGTAACTGCTATACCATTTGCTGGCATTGGTTAAGAGATGTAAACCCACTAATGTCACCACAGATCTGTCAAGTCACGAACTCTGTGAGAGAAGGCTTAGCAATCCTTACTTTCAGAGGCCCTGTGGGGCTGGCCCCATGGCCTTGTGGTCAAGGGAGCTGGATCCTACATGGCTGATCAAGCAGTATGAATCCTGGAAAATGTGTTGGGCATGGGTAGATGTGTGCCCCAAGTCCCAACAGGTCAGACAAGAGAAGGGATTGTGACACGACCATGCCCCACGAGGAATCCCCCCCCTTCTCTTTCTCTCTCTCTCTCCCCCTGGCAAGCACGTTTGACCTCTGGCAAAACTTTTTTAAAAATAAAAAAGGAAGTCCTTTGAATGATTCTGATGCATGCATAAGTTGGAGAACCACACAGAGTATAAAGCACCACACAGACACAAGTGTCTGTGATGATAATTAACAGTCTGGTTGGCCACAGAATTACTATTAGAGACTGGTCCACAGCGGCAACTGTCATTCCTAAGCAGGGACCATTAGCAGACTTCCTGAGGGCCAGAAAGCCACAGAAGTGAGTCAAAATGGCTAGATGTAGGCAACAGGGAGAGATGGGGACCACGGCACGCTGAGGAATACGTGCCCTGATGAAAGCTCCAAACGACTGTTGCATAGGTAATGTCAGCCCCTCCAACTTTTTTTTAAAGGAAGCCAAAAATCTAGATATTTTCTTCTTTAAAATATCCCTCATTTCAAATCTTGGCAATTGTCTAAAAGATAAATATGGCTTAACTGTCCCAGAGCTGGACAGGACAGCACTCATTTGCAACATCTGCTGTCTAAGTCTTTTCTAGTTGCCCCACTAGTTTGAACAATAATACTGTTTCTACACAGAACCTGGAACACGGTGTGGGGGTACTGGCGAACACATGCTAACGTAAGGCAGGGACCCTTTTCCAGTACTTCGCTACAGTAACATTTAGACAAGCTATTCTACTATGCATAGGAGAAGCAGTGGACCTCCTCCTTAGATCAAAGCTACACGGTGACATAGGCTAGCATAGGTATTCTCACCAGAGAATGAATGTGATACTCGCTATATAGGCTGGCTATGCCATTTGGAAGGAGTTCTGCTTCTGCTTCTGGAGCAATTACTTGTCTTTGCCCAGAAAAAGCAGTTTTAACGTACCAGCCACTTTTCACTATTGTGATTAAATGTTTACTGGACCCCAATGAGATGGCAGGCAATACCGTGCAGCAGTTAGGGAATGAGTCCCGCCCGGGGCGTGTGTGTGGGCATGTGTGAGTGTGCGCGTGTGTTCATGCATGTGTGTGCATCACAGTTCCTATACATGGCAACCAAACAAAGCACAGGATTATGAGTTCCAGTAGTAGGAAAAAGAGAATATTTATTTCCCATCTTTCATTCCAGTTGACTCTAAGGGCATTTAAATAAAGACAATATTCTCAATGGTATGTAGGTTGTAACTTTCCACAAAGAGCCTGCTTCTGTGAAATGAAACTACTTTCTACTGTCTGCAACCCCCTGTGATTTCCAACTTTGCTCTCTCTCCCCTGGTTTTTTCTTATATCTAGAGGCTTTACCTCTTCCTTTTTGTACTTTAAAGAGTTTTTGTTCAAGGACTGTATCATAATTTGCCATCTCTTAAAGAAAGTTATTCTTGAGTTTTATTTCCTCAAAAAAGAAAAAAGGCATCTTTCTGTCTTCTAAGTCATGGAACGTCTACATTTTGCTTTGTTAATAAATACATCTTTTTTTAAAAACGATTTAATTTTACTATTACTGTTATTATTTTAATTTGCTATAGGGTACATGCACTCACCAGAGACAGAGAGAGAAAAGGAAAGTAAGAAAGCAAGCTGCGAGACCCAGGACTCAAACTGCAATTGGCCATATAGGAGTCCAGTGCCTCAGCCACCCTGTCACCCGCTGGCCCCAATAAATATGTCTTTACTTACCCCTCTTATAGACTATAGACTATATGCTGATGAAAAGGGCTGTGGTTTAGCTTACTAACTCTAATTTCTTTTGGTGCCCAGCACAGAGGAAGCACACAGCAAATATCTGTTCGATTTAAGTCCATTTTAAAGGGGCACATAAATATGATGCCAAGTCCAAGTCCAACAGTTATGGTTTCTGAAGGAAACCTTCCTTCCACTACCCACTCGCATGGAGCTACGTTGTCTTCACTAACACTTGTTCGATAGTTGTTTTTCAAGTGTTTGTATGATTTTTGTCAACATCGTCCTCCCTGATCACAGTATACGCTTGAAGACAGAGTCAGCACTGCATGACCAAGGCCTAGCACGGAGCTGCCAGTGGGCAGATGCACAATAAATATTGCTGA
This sequence comes from Tupaia belangeri chinensis, assembly GCF_000334495.1. Classification (NCBI taxonomy): domain Eukaryota; kingdom Metazoa; phylum Chordata; class Mammalia; order Scandentia; family Tupaiidae; genus Tupaia; species Tupaia belangeri. The sequence goes on along the minus strand of NW_006159617.1, from coordinate 7,180,990 downwards.
ACAAAGGATGCAAGGAAGGAATGAAGAGTAGAAATTTAACGAGGCTGGAAATCAGGATATCTAACTTCTACTTCTGGCCTTGATGTACAACACCAACACAACTCTTAAAAGAAACTACCTATTAAAAACTTAATTTTCTCTGTCCGTAAGATAAGACTATTGAACCAAATCACCCAAGGTCTTATCTAGACATTAACTATATAACTGTAAATATATAATATATACAAGTCTAGAGCAGCAAGGAGTTATTATGACACTGTCCCTATAGGACTGCACAATGTCATTCAGAGAAACCAGATCTTACTATTTCAAACAATACCTGACATGATAGGCCAGAATGTATGTGAATTATGCACATGAGCAGCACCACATGGGGATACAGCAAGTATGAGAGTCCTCAAAAAGTTCCTGGAAAATGGGTACTATGAAACAGCGATGCATGGATTTCAAAACTTTTTGCACCAAAATAAAATTGTACTTTCACTGCACTTTTTCATGAACTTTTTGAAGTCCCTAAGTGCAACTCAGTAGACTGAGGTCAAACAAGGTGTTGGAGAAAGGATATAATTCAGCTGGCAGGTGAAGATGAAGATGAAAGACACTTCCAAGGAGGAGTTACTGTGAACTAAGGCTCAGTGGACAAAATATACATGGTGCTTCCTTTTTCAAAAAATTTTGAAGAACTATTTAATTTCTCTTATTATTATTTTTCATTTGCTACAGGGCACATGCACTCACTAGCAAGGCACAGGGGACTAGGAGGCAGGAGAGAGAGCAAGCCCTAGGTCTGGGACTCAAACTGCAGAAGCCCATGTGGGAGTTAAGTGCCTTAATCACATGCCACGTGCTGGCCCCAACATGGTGCTTTCTTTTAACTGGAAAACCAGCTTTGTGAGAAAGTTTCACAATGACTCGAAACTCAAATTAACCTCTACAGTGAAAGCTGGAATATTTGTCTTAGCTATGAACCCATAACCCAGAAATCAACCTTCACCATCTAAGAAATACTGCCCTCAAAAATCACACTGATCACCATGTGACCTTCCACTCAGGTAAAAAATTCTAAGTCATGGTCACCGCCTAAACTTCACTGTTTAATTCTATCCTTGATGTTTTGAAAAATGATATTCAAATACAATCAAGTACGATTTGCATTTATGTAGGAGCTTTCATCTGAGGTCCCCTGAGTTACTTAAAAGTATGACAGTATTTTACAAAATATACACAGAATTATTTAATTGTTGATAACAATGTCCCTGGCCGAACTGCGTCAGTTTCTTTATTAAAAATATTCCATATGCTAAAAGAGTATTTTTAGTATGTTACTATATAAAGATAAATTAGATCCTTTTTTTTTTGTCCAAATGTCAAATGTAAAATAGAGGTAAAAACTATCGCTATGCAAAATTAAAATCTTACTAACGACAAAGGCTATGATGAAAGGGAAAGAAGTCACCTCCAAAATCCTAACTAGTCAATTATAATCAACTACCCTGTTTATTTAGAATGTTGCATGCGGAAAAGCAAAACAGGTATGAGTTAATCTTATAAACAAAATGTAAGGCATAATTTTATTCCGTGTTAAGTTACAGTGGAGCACACTGGAAATACTTAATGATGAATGCTAGCTTTCAGAATTCTTAGCAAGCTGACTGCGAGCCTCAAGGGAACATTGTGAGAACTACTAAGTAGCTACTCGGGAACTTTGGCAGAAGTCTAGGGCAGGACCACATGGAAACCACAGGATGTGCCAACGTGGTGAGGTCTTGTTTTTGTGAATCGGTAGTCATAAAATTCAGGTAAATCTTGGATGTGTTGATATTTCCATGGTTGCTTCTGTAAACGGAAGGAGGAATTGGGATCCCACCGCAGCAGGTCTTATGTTGCCCACAGAAGGCCAAGCCTTCAGGAGAGATAAAAAAGATCATATAGTTGCTTTGGAAGGATTTTCCAAAACCGTTAACAGCTCGAGGTGGCTTTAGACTGGAATGTCACACCTCTTCTGGTTCCTCTACTGCAGTAGTAGGAAACCAATGGTAACTTCCACATTTGCTGAAGCTCTTAGACACACATATTCAGCTCATAGGCCTGCTTCGTTTGAAGAGATGCCCAAAGCAAAGAGAGGCGCTCTAAGTCAGAGGTTTGCAAACCACTGTCAAGGCCAGTTTAATTCCAAACCCAGGGCTACTATCTTCCTACCTCTTGGTTTTTGATGTTTTGTTTCCATTTTGGCATTTAGTTCTAAAGAAAAAATTGCAAATGCCTTAAACACTAAAGAAAAAAAAAAATCCCAGCTTTTTTTCATTTTGTTTTCTTTTGCTCACAGGAAATATGGAACACACTGACAGCCCAAGACCAGCTCGCTTGTGCTGCAATCCCACGCTCACACAGCACTCACTCAGAGTGACCTTGTAGTAGTTACCTCATCCTCCTACCCTTTTAAATGGGGGCAATAATAGCAACTAATTAATCTTTAAACTGCCAGAGGGCACATGCACTAGCCAGAGAGAGAGAGAGGGAGAGAGGAAGAGAGCAAGCCCCCGCAGTGGGGTATGATCATGCTGCAATACTTTTTTCATTCATTTTTATCATCCTGTCAGGATTGGGGCACACATGCACACATGTGTGTTCTTCAAGCTGCCAGGGCTGAGATTCGAACAATGGTCGGACATCATGGATCTGGCTCCTTTATCTATTGTGCTATGGGGCCACACCTATCATTTATTTTAGATGGTTAACTTAGGAATGCCTATAAAATACTTAAAGGCAGAACCTGACACTTAAAGTTACTAGTTATTTAAAAAGCAAAAGAAGGAACCAGCAGTTGGCATAATGGCTATGTCGCTGGACTCCCATGTAGTCGACTGCGGTTCGAGTCCAGGACCCGGTGGCTTAAACTCACACCAGGCGCATGTGTGTGCGTGCATGCCCAAGATCCCAAGAGGAGAACAGAGGAGAAGGGACTGCAGTGTGGCCATTCCCCTGGGGTGTGGTTCCTCACTTTCTGTCTCTCTGTCTTTCTGGTGAGCGCACGTGCTCTATAGCAAAAACCTCTCAAAGAAAAAAAAAAGAAAAGGAAAAAAAGAAAAGAAAAAAAAACAGCAAAGAAAACACAAATCATGATACCTACACTTAATAGCCTTGGTTTGCTCAAATGTAAAATAACGTTTTGGAGGCCCTAACTGGATATGCAATCTCTGAGTCCTTAATTTGCAACTATGCCCTAGCATACAACTTCCGGCAGAAACTTATTTACCAGACTGCTTCACCTGGCCTGAGTTCATCAAACCTCAACAGATGACCTTCTTTCAGGCGCATTCCACACGGGGCACTAGTGGTTGTCGCTGTATCTTTATGAGTATTACTGCATAAATGACAAAAAGCAGCAAAGTCACACTGCGCTGCTCTGCCTGGGTTCAAGTTGTGAGTGACTCATTCCCACAGAACAGCATCTCCACACTTACGATTCAACTCGTGGCTCAGCAAAATTGCAAATTATTCTATGACACAGCCTTTTTTTTTTTTTTTTTTGGAGAGATTTTCACTGTAGGGCGCGTGCGCTCGCCAGACAGACAGAGAGAGACATAGAGGCAGAAAGCGAGAAATCACCCCCCAGGGGGGATGGTCACGCTGCAATCCCTTCTCCTCCATTCTCCTCTCGGGATCTTGGGCACGCACGCACACGCGCCCGGCGTGAGTTTTAAGCCACCGGGTCCGGGACACAAACCACGGTCGACTACGTGGGAGTCCAGCGACATAGCCATTACGCTAACTGCTGGTTCCCTGACACAGCCTTTCGAAGTCTCTCAAAGAGAGGACAGATCCAGTGTGTAGAGCATGTCAGTGGTAGGCATCTACTGGGTCTTCTTTGCTGAGTTGTCATGTCCCTCTTAACCTTGGTATTAGAGAGAGATGATGAATCTCTCTTTCTCTCTCTGTTTCTGAACATAGTAGTAAAGAGAAAGCACTTCAATGACAGACCAAACCAGGCTTCCTAATTCTATCATGTACCAACCCTGTCTTTGGACAGGAAACTCAACCTTCCTAAACATCAGCGTCCTCCTCTGTAAGATAATGGTAATGATTCCTTGTAGGATTATTTGGAAACTTAAAGGAGATGTGAGTAAAATGCCTAGTCCAAGTATTATAATACTATGCAATCTTGCAGTATCTCAAAGTTACTATGAATAGTTATTTCAGTAAATTCTTATCTCCCGTGTCTCAAGCAAAGCACAAGACACTGATAAAGTGCATGAAATGGAGAATTTATGTTAAATAAAATGTTCCAGGTAAGAAAGCATTAGATAAGAAAGTTTATTAAAATGCCCATATATTATTCTTTCATTAAGACTTTACCAACTGATTTATCAAATCATTGTTACATTTGCTCTTCTACCATTAAATTTTTATTTTTCATCCCATTATGCTATTATTCACAGAGGCAATCAATGATAATAAAGCATATTGCCTTTTCCCCAAAATTAGCTGGAAATATATTTTTCCTTTTGCTCTAGTTTTCTTATAGGCTATACTTGCTTATTCAAACATAGAGTAGACTCCTTTCTTTTTTTAAATTATTATTTTTAAGCTTTTGTCGGAGAGCATGTGCCCTCATCAGAGAAAGACAAAGAAAGAGAAAGAGAGAGAAAACACTCCCACAGTGGAACATAGTCATGCCACCAACCCTTCTCCACCATTCTGCTGAGATTCTAGGCATGTATGCACATGTGTCTGGGGTGTTTCTCAAGCGGCTGGGGCTGGGATTTGAACCACAAAGTTGGCCAAGTGCAATCTGTCCTTCTGACACTAAGCCGCGAGGCTGACCAGAGTGGATTCCTTATTGAAGGGTGGAAATACTCCTTCATTTAATTTTTTTCAAATAACTCACTTATTTTTTTCACCCTACCACTACCATTTTCCATGTAAATATTCTTGTATTTAATTCTTGGCTTGTCATCTTCCTTTCTCATGTTTGCCTGTCATATCACACTGACCAGCGTCAATGATACTGCAGGTCAGATGCTTGCTGTGGCCTAACACAACATACACCGAACAGCTCCAGAGAGTGTGCTGATGGAGGTAATTACATGGTTGCGTGACAAAGACTCTTGCCTTCAGGTCTGTAATATCTTGGGATGCAATATAAAATGTGCTCTTGTTGACCTGCTACTTAGTACCTGTATGATTATGAGAATCATGGCACGGGTGTGTGTGTGTATACATGCAGCATGAATATGACCAAAAGCCAGTTTATTTTCAGAGTTTATACAAAGTTACAGAGATAAAGAAGAAATGGGTAAGGGATATTCTTTGAGAGAAGGGCACATTAAGATCCCGCATAATTAGGGTTTGTCTGTATAGCTGAGCATATTTGAGAATCATTAGTTATTTGGTTATTTTAACAGCTATTTATTAGACAAACAGGTTGTAAAGTCAAAATAAGAGAAATGTGCAGAATGGTGGTTATAAAGAGCTAAACAGATGTCTGTACTGTAGAACTCAGAAGCTTTAACAGCGTCAGGGTGGTGGGAGAACCCATGAGTGAAGGTGGGAGATGGTCCTGGGCTTCCCAGTCTTCTCTGACCACTGATGCTCCTTTCCCTTCAGATCCAGGATGGGTGTTTCAATGGATCACTTTTTTAAAACAATGACTGGGGACCGAGACCCCCACTGACTACCTGGGAGTTGATTTTACAAAAATAAAATAATTCACTGACTGATTCTACCCCACTCAGGCTTAATAGGTAAATGCCTGCTTTATAGATGCACGTCATCTTCATTTCTGAGATCACATATTATATGTGGTTCATTTCCTGACATTACGTCTCAGAAAAAACCTAATCATTTTAGGCCTGTGTAATGTCCGAGCTCTCATAATCTTATTAACCAGAGGAGTCCGTGGCTGCTTGTTTGGGATTTTATTTTCTTTGACAACAGGAAAAATAGATAAAAGACGCCCCTGGCTCAGCTTGGTGGATGTTCAAACAAAGCTAAAAAAAAATAGAAGGAAAATGTCCCTTAATGCAGACAGGTCCAGATGCCCCCCTGGGAATTCCAGAGTCCTGCAAAGGGGATATTATCTTTCTTGAACTTTCCATGTGAAACCAGGCCACTGTATCTTCAGACAGTCAAGAAACTGTGCTTAGGAGAACTCAAAATGTAAAGCTTGTGTTCCCCAAATCTTGGAGAAGTAAATGAGTTTTAGGAACACCTGGTTCAAATGTCCCACTAACTCAGAAAATGACTAAAAATTCAAAAAAACTCCCAGTAATGACACCTTTTTGTCCAATGAAAAAGAGAAATGAACCATGTAAAATCTGAGTAAGAAGAAGGGAAGGGAAATAGAGAAATTATATCCCAGGAGGCATGGTTATTATTGTCGATAGTAAGTTATATATTTTTTCACTCTCAGTAACAACCCAAATTTTAGGAAGAATATAGGCAAAACTAAACCAAAAAGTTACATAGCCTGGGGCTGAGAGGCTGGGAACCTTCAATTTGAGAGTACAATGGTATATAGTTACAGGTTTCATACTAGGACACTTTTGAGTATGAATAAGGCTACTAAAATAGTTAATGTTACATACCTCTGAAATGTTTATTTATTGACTGGCAAATGAGTTTTAATAACCTGGTATTTTTCAAGGAAATGTGTGTATTTAAAAACTTTTTTATTTTTATTTATTCCTTTAAAAGAACAAAACTATTCCATTTCATTTATTATCTTTTTTTTCTTTTTAATTTACTATAGGGAAAATGTGCTCACGAGAGAGAGACAGAGAGACAAAGAAAGAGAGGAAAGGAAAGTGAGAAAGCAAGCCACCAGGTCCAGGACTCGAATAGCAGATGGCCATGTTGGAGTCCAGCACCTTAACTACCAAATCACCCGCTGGCACCCCCAGAAAATTTGAAATATAAAACATTCTTTCTAAAAAATTAAAATTTCATGTATTCATGGAAATTAAAGTTTTAAAAGTAGGCAGAAACATTTTCTTGGTACATTCATGAACTTTAGTCATATTCATAGCCACTATCTGTTTCTAATATCATGTCATTGACATGTTTCAGAAAACTATTTTTGCATATACTACATAACTGTTTAATAAAATTGCCTGCAATATTCTTAAAAAATTGCATTGACAGGGCCAGCTGGTGGTGTGGTGGTGAAGGTAGCTGGATTCCATGTGGTCAACTACATGGTTCCAGACCTGAACTCAGGAACTTGAAAAACATGCTGGGCTTGTGTACATGCATGCCCAAAATTTTGAGAAGAGAATGGAAGAGAAGAAATTGTGGTGTGATCATCCCTTGGATGGGGTGCTTTCTTACTTCCCCTCTCTCTATCAAGTGCACCCTCCAGTAAATTTAAAAACAAGTTGTATTAACAATTTTAGGTAAATAAATTTGAAATTGGTAATATTTTCAAATGAGCCCTCCATTGCAGAGTTTTGTTTTGTTTTTAATGTTATTGCCACAGGGTGAGTGCACTTGGTCAGAGAGAGACAGGGAGAGGGAAAGTGAAAAACCACAATCCAGGGGAAAAGGCCATGCTGCAATCCCTTCTTGGGATTTGGGGCATGCCCATACACACACCCAGCCTGATTTTCAAGCCAGGTCTGGGACTTGAACCTCTGTCAGACATGTGGGATTCCAGCACCTTAACTACCATACTATTGGCTGGCCCAGACCGTATGTATGTATGTATGTATGTATGTATTTATTTATTTATTGGAGAGGTTTTCGCTATAGGGCGTGTGCACTCGCCAGACAGAGAGAGAGAGAGAGAGAGAGAAACAGAGACAGAAAGTGAGAAATCACCCCCCAGGGGGGATGGTCACGCTGCAATCCCTTCTCCTCCATTTTCCTCTTGGGATCTTGGGCACGCGTGCACATGTGCCCGGTGGGAGTTCCAAGCCACCGGGTCCGGGACACGAACCGCGGTCGACCACGTGGGAGTCCAGTGACATAGCCATTAAGCTAACTGCTGGTTCCCTGACCGTAATTATTTTAATTCAGAAATATTCTCCTTTTAGAAGATGAAGTACTTTGTAAGCTCAGAACAAATTATGTTAAATGAAAGATATTCTTGCTCTATTATGTTTTTCAATGGAAATACATAAATATTTCAGTTCAAATATTTTCATAGGGATGATCTTTTTGTATCCATTCAGAATAGTACGCTCTCACACATACATTTCAGGAGATGAAACTCATGATTGGTAGATTATTATAGTTTGTTTGGACAGAATTTGATTTATGTGTGAGCCACAGCTAATTCCAAGTATATTTCTGCTCTGTAGGCTTAATTTAATACCTAGCATTTTACTATGGCACTATACTCAAGAACTATATTCCTATCATTATCACAAAATGCTTTCAACATTGACTTTCAGAACTTTTTAAAGAAGTAAAAGCATTTGCTGTAGCACTCAGAACTGTTACGTATTTCACTTTATCAGCATAAAATTCCAAAAGCTTTACCTTGATTCCATGATTTTAAAGGGGGAAAACCAAAATCAAACCATCAATTGTTTGCACAGTTTCTTCTGCTACAAAACTTACTAGATTATTAGCTACTGCTTAATTTCTTTGTTTCCAGGCTGCCATGAGAAGACCGCTCGGCCTTGGTTTTCCACACACATTTCACGTACACTTAGCCAAACTTCCCACTGCTGCTGCTCAGTGAGGGTCTGGTGTCTCGTGGACCTTGTCACCTATGGAGGAGACCACACACAGCATGACTGCCGACCTGAGTAGATATTAAAGGCAGCAGTACCACCTCCTTCTCAGTCACCCTGAGACTGGAAAAGGCTGGCTGTCTGTAGCCAATCTTGAACAAGCTTAACCTGGATGGGCATGATGCACACGTGCTGACTTTGAAAGGGAGATGTGGGGCCAGCTGGTGGCATAGTGGTTACATCACTGGGCTCCCAAGTGGCTCACTGTGGTTTCAGTCCTGGATCTAGTGGCTTGAAAATCATGCCAGGTGTGTGTGCATGTGTGCCCAGGATCCCAGGAGGAGAAGGGATATGCCCAGGATCCTAGGAGGAGAAGGGATTTCAACATGGTCACCCACCCTGGAGGGGTGATTTTTCACTTTCCCTCTCACTGTCTCTCTCCAGCAAGCACACAAACACCCTATGGCAAACAAACAAACAAAACAAAACAAAAACAAAACCGTTATAAAAAATTAAAAACAAAAAAATGAAAAAAGGGACATTTGGGAAGCAGGTTGGAATATGTTTCAGATTTTACCAACTGTTAAAATGAGAAATCTGTTCCAATAGTACAGGATGACACTGGAAATACAAAGTGAAGGTCTATCAAAACCATCTTGGTTTATGTTAAGGCAGCTATTAATAAGAATGCTTCATTAAAAATTGAAAAACTGGGCCCACTGGTGGCATGGTGGTTAAGGTGGCTGGATCCCACATGGCTGACTGGGTAGTTCAAGTTCCAGACCCAGTGGCTTGAAAAACATACTGGGCTCACGTGCATACCCAAAATCCCAAAAGGAGGGAGAAATGGAGGAGAAAGGTTTGTGGTGTGACCATCCCCTATGGATGGGGGGTGCCTTCTTACTCCTCCTCTGCACATAGCCTTCTTACCCCCTGTCTCTCTCCAGCGAGCACTGCTAGGACGCTGGGACTACAGGTGTAAACCACCAGTGCCTTGGACAAACTGGGGCTTCCAATCAATGCATGTATAGGAGACACTTGAGCTAGGGTGGCCAGGTGGTGTAGAAGTGAGATATGGTCAGCGTGTCTACTTAGTCCAGCATAAACTACTGTTTTAGGAAGTCAACATCTAAACTTGAGTGCTTTTGCATTAACTCTACCCCTGCAAAAACAAACAAAAACACAGATCCTACCTCCCTTAATAAACGGCAAGACCTAGCATCACTGCACCTATATTCTGAGAGGCCAAGAAACCGCACCTACTACACTGTTACCAGTTGCCCTTCCCTGCTGTCCAGAATAATGGGAGAATGCACAGTTCTTTATGGAAGTGAAGGATAGTCTATGTCATGTAATGCGAAACTATGCTGCATTGAAGAACAGAACCCGGCCAGCTTCACTTTACCTGTCTGACCCTGAAGTAACCTGAGTTTGCAGTCTGCCCACACTCCCAACTCCCTGGCCCCTACTATCTGCGATGTAACTCTTGGGTTCATTTTGTGATACGGAGGATTGCTTGCCTCTTCTCCAGAAACTGACTCCTACCAATGGGCAGTTTCTTGGCAAGGATCCATTAAAGAATGTGCGCCTGTGATCTGCCAGTGATTTCCCCTCACCTGCTCTTGACATCTTAGGCATTTGTAAGTTTCAGTGTACTCAAGTCTACGCATGGGAACAAAGGCTTGCATTAGGTACCAAATGCTGCCACATAGTCTGGATGGATGAGGATGACATGCAAGTGGATGAAGGCCTGTGACTTTGGAAAAACACAGGGAGTCAGAACACACTCCCAATAACCTGGGGCTCCTCCAGACCTCAATATTCTTTCCCCTGAGGTGAGGTAATGATAACTATGTCACTATTGTTGTAAAGATCAGATGGAGTAATAGACATAAAACAGCATAGTAACAAGCACACATTCATCAGTCAGAAAATAGAAGCGATCTTTGGTTTGTACCTCAGGTATGACCCAAGAAAAATGATGGCAACATACCCTCAGTCATTTTTTTGTATTCAGTAAACCAATCTTGTGTGTGTGTGTTTGTTGGGAATCTGTTCCAAAAAAATTACAAAATCATTTCTATGGTTCCGACTAACATACTGTAGCACTATCAGTTTTATTTCTTAGGAAAATGCTGTTTGAATCCAGCCGATGGTGTGGTGGTTGAGGCAGCTAGATCCAACGTGGTTGACAGCAGGTAGGAGTCCTGGACCCAGCTGCTTGAAAAACACACTAAACTTATTTGCATATGGGCCCCAAATATAGAAAGGAGAAAAGGGACTGTGGTGTGGCCATCCCCTACTGGGGGAAGAGGGTGCTTTCCACTTTCCCGCTCTCTTTCTCTCTCTCTGGCAAGCACAAATGCTTTAGACCAAAAAAAATTTTAGTGCTATTTTACATTCTTGAGTAAATACAATACTTAGAGTGACCACTAATAATTACTTTACAGTCACAATTTTTTTTTTGGAGTGAAAGTATGTTGACTTTAAGTAACACATAAAAGGCTTCTTTCTCTATGGAAAAGCCCATGTCACTGTACTACATTTGTCTCAGTGACGCATTTTCAGAGCATGTAGAACCTCATAATCTGATCCCAACCTTGTCTAAGATACCCACGCTGATGGGCATGAAGATGTTACCAGATATCACATCAGGTGCATGTGACGTGCTCCTCTCGGGAGCTCCCCTAAAACGCTACAGTCTGGTGATGTGATGGCCGTGAAATCAAACCGAACCACATCCATCTTTCGTATGACTCAGAAGGACTTAGCAAGTTGCACTGCTTTTTCAGGAAGATAAAAATGCATATTCCCTCTCTTATGTGTTCTTAGTATATATCTATTTTTGAAAAGCTTTTCATGTAATTTCTAAATTTAGCTCCTACTTCCTTTTCACTGTGTCATCTGAGCCCCAGCCTGTCTCTGATAACATTCTGATCTTCACTCCAAGGAACCTACATAGAAACTGCCTCTCAGAAGGAGATAACCTTTCACTAACCTCTTCTGTGCTCGCAAACAAAGGGTGAACTGGCTGGTGCAGCACGACCACTTCCTGCCCTTCTCCAGTTTCTATGGGCACCACTCACATTTCAAATAGAGTAAAATCCTCTGGCTGTGGTGGCATAAAATAGCAATAGTCCAGAGCATCAAAATGTTTTATTTAGCAAATCTCCTGGTAAGAAAATATGAGTTATCTATTGCAACCCAAGAGAAAGGATTGAGACAGGAGAAAGCAAAAAGAAGGGGTAGTAGAGACTGGGCTGTTTCGTTAGATAGAAATTTCTGAATCATTGGCCTGGGTTAATTACCATTGTATGAAAATGCTCTTTCTCTCTCTCTTTTTTTTTTTTTTAAAAAGAACTATTTATTTACTTTTATTTATTATTAGTTTAATTTTCCAGACCAGAAAGAGAGAAAATGAGAAAGCAAGCCTCCAGATCCAGGACTCAAACCACAGTCTACCATGTGGGAGTTCAGCACTTTAACCACCATGCCATCTGCTGACCCAGCTCTTCTTTTTATTTTTCATTCCTTAGTATCAGATGTAAGATGGATAAGTTATAGACGGCTGAAAAATTTTTTGGTATGAAGACAAAACTTCAAACAACATATTCAAAATTTCAAGCAAAAACAATCTGGGCACGTAGCCAGAAAACATGGCATAGGAGTGGAATGTATGGAGTGACAAATCGCAGCGACCCCTAACTACAGAGCTAACCTCTAGGTCTGGGGAAGAACGGCTGTGTAGTAGGCTCTCAGTCTTCCCAGAATCCTCTCCATCCTCCCATTTAAGCTTTTCCCAATGACTCTTCTCTTTTCAGGCCATTCATAAACTTCCTAACACACAGGTTAGGCCACGCTGCACATAGCCTGGCACTCCTATCTTCCTGCTCCATGTTCGTATGGACAGAATTTCCAGCAATACTGAAAATTACTTTAGGTCAAGGACTGGCGAAAAGCTCTTGGACTCAAGCACTATGTGAGTGCTAGATGAGTACATATTTCTACCATGGAACTGAATTGTTCCCCTTCCCAGAAACGTGATCTAACCCGGAGGAGGATAAGACGATATAATGACCAGCCCTGGACAGAGGAAGCAGTCCTGCCAGGAGGACTGGCTGGGCCTCGGTCTGACGTAGGTCAGTCTCCTAACCCTTTTACGATCCGGCCTGACTTCTGTAACTGGATAGAAGAGAATGGCTGAGATGCCCTGCCCTTATGATTACACACTCACACAAGAGCTGGGTGAAATTAAAATATTAACCAGTGGCACAGAAACAGACACTGACCCAAGAGAACAGAGCAGGGCCCTAAACTTTCCTCGCCATGCCGCTCACCAACCTTGTACGTGCGAGATCACGAAGAGGCCAGGGAAGTTCTGGCGTTGGAGGAAGCCTATGAGGTCATTCAAGGAACGTGGGGCAGCAGCTACAAAGGGGTTTCATATTTTCACACTGGTATCCTGTTTCATTCAGTAAAGGCTGAAAACCAACCCAGCCTGTAAGCAAGACCTTACAGTCACACCAGCGTTAATTCTATTCAAAAGTTATTATTCTTATCTGAAGGTGTACAGTTGCTTCCAGAGCCGGAAATAAAAAAGAGAAAACAGAAATTGTTACCGACGCTGACAATGATCTATCTTTTTGATTCCTCTCCCTCTCATCCTTCTAATTCAACATTGGGGGAGGATGCAGTTTGATCCTTTCTGGCTTCTCCAAAATAGTGTCAGTTCACCTTGCGGTAAAGAGACAGAACCACGCTATGTTCCCTGCCTTGCTGAATAAATAGAGTGGAAAGGCCAAGAAAAATCTAACTACTATGTTGGGTTCACAGATGAGTAAAGTGTTAGTTTCTGTCCACAATCAAATTCCCAGTGACATGCAGCAATACTGGCCCCATCTCGGAGCTCGAGGCCAGTCCTGACAGCTACGGTTCTGTGGTCCACCTGCAGCCTGGAGAACCCAAGACAATGATAATGAGAACAGCAGGGAGGGCTGACAGAGACTACGCTAAGTGGTAAAGTCTAGATAATAACTTTCGGGGCTGGCAGGTGGCGTGGTAGTTAAGGCCCTGGACTCCCACACGGCTGACCAGAGTCCTGAACCAGGCAGCTTGCTTTCTCACTTCCCCTTTCTCTCTCTGGTCAAATTAAAAGTTAATCATAAATAAAATTGAAAATAAAATAATTCTTTTCAAAAAAAGAATAACTTTTGAATACAACGAACACTTTTATGACTGTAAGGTATTCCTTACAGGCTGGATAGGTATTCAGCCACTTCCACACTGCATGGGAGTGTGTAAGAAATGCCAATTCTTAGGCCTTACTGCAGAGCCACCAAATAGGAACCCCCAGTTTAACAAGAGCCTCAGGTGAGAAGCTGGAGAAGCGCTGATCAGCTGGTCTCAAATGTGGCTGCACATTGGAGTCAACTGGGGGCTTTGACAAATACTGCATGTCTAGATCCCGCCCTTGGGGATTCTGATGTCACAGGTCTGGGAAGTGACAAGTTTGTCCCATGTCCCCCACACCCCTGGTCTATGCTGGTGGAGACATTGGTCTCTGACATGAGGGGGCACAGAACCACAGGGTGCAGGAAGAAACTATCAAAACCTGTGTGTCACAATCTTAAGGTTTTTTGAAGTTAATTTTATTCATAACAGAGTCATTTGTGCACACGAGAAACAGAGGGGCAGGAAGGAAAAGGTCACTCCCTTTGCAGGGTCTCTTACATTATGAACCCCTTTCCTCAACCTCCAGTTCTTCAGAGATCTTGGGCATGCACAGGGCTGGCATGTTTTCAAGGCAACCCTGGGACCCAAATCCAAGGTTGGCCACACGGCTTCCAGAGCTATAATCTGGTGCCAGCTGGACCGGACCTTATGCCCTCTTTAATGTATGGAATACTGATGGCACCCTCACCTGGCTGGTGGCCACCTGTGGCATCCAAGACTCCTGAGGGAAAGACAGGTGGTTCTGGAGGAATCTTCAGTGCTAAGTATCTCCCTTAACGTCTCCCCAGTTTCATCAGTTATGGCTTCTACTACAGTAAATGGCAGAATGTTGGCAGCTTTATAATAAGAGGAACAACCATGAAAACATGGGAGACCCACAGGTTTCTGAGCTACGTGAGGCAGGCTACCAGTAAGAACTGAGCAACTCAAAGGCAAGTGTACATTTTTCCTTTACAAAATGGCATGTGTTCCAAATACGCTTTTTCCTCCCCCTTGTCAGGACAAGGGGCTGAAGGAGCAGCCTATCTGGCAGAGATTTTTGTAAAAATAAACATTTAAGCTATCCCTTCAAGGCCAAAGAGCATTTGAACAATGAGTGGGAAAGCAATTGTTAGGAAAACGTGTACTGTGGAAAGAGCATTTTAAAAATGGATACTTGGAAATGTTTTCACTGTGATGTGATCTTACTGTCAAAACCATTACAAGGTGTTACACTAGGAAAAACAACTACGGATACACTTTAAACTTGGGGAAA
>NW_006159617.1:7141085-7165794 GCF_000334495.1 Tupaia belangeri chinensis | reverse complement strand
GAAAGAGTCTTTACACAAAACGTTTCAACTTCATTTTTTAACTCAGTTGTTCAAGGTGAACACTGCAGGACCTTTCAATTAGTTTAATAGAACAGCTGAAGATGGAAATTTTCTAGCAAAATTTCAGTTAAAAACCTTTCCATTCCATTGCCAGTGAATGGAACTGAACAGGAGTATCCCAATCCGGTAAGCACAGTCAATGATACATTCCTTCCACAGAAAGCTACATATCTTGTGTGGTGACTTTTTATTTGTTAAGATGCTAAAAATAAGAACTGACTTCAAGAGAATTTGTCTGCCATGTAACCTGTAAAATGAACAAGCAGATGCTGTAATCTTCACTTAAGCCACTTACATTCAATCTTGTAAGCTAGCTGAGTGTATTTAATACAGCCAGTAAAGAAAGGACATGACTGGGGATCAGCAGTTAGTGTAATGGCTAAGTCACGGGAATACGATGTAGGAGCCTGGGGGTTGAGTCGCGGGACTCCGATGTAGTCGACTGGGGTTTGAGTCCCAGACCCGGTGGCTTAAAACTCACGCCAGGCACCTGTGCGTGAATGCTCAAGATCCCGAGAGGAGAATGGAGGAGAAGGGACTGTGGCGTGGCCAAAACCCCGGGGTGATTTCTCGCTTTCTGTCTCTCTGTCTATCTGGCGAGCGCACGCGCCCTATAGCAAAACCTCTCCAAAAAAAAGAAGGGAAAAAGAAAAAGAGAACTTAAAGTCAGATCACTGCATTACTAATGCAAAGAATCAAATAGAAAGAAAAATATTAAAATGGTTTATATCACACAGGACTCAAAAATTTTATCAAGCACAATTATAATAAAAGCCACACAAATGTTTATTGATGGCTTACATGATCAAAACAGTCTGGACCACACTCAGTGTTAACAGTGTACCTGGGTATGCAGGAGTGTGCCTCTCCAAAGCCAGGAATCCATGAGGGCAGAGGAAGTTCGCGTTGCTTATTGTAGACACTGACTACCAGTTGGGCTAGTGGTATAGGAGGCAAAGATAAGGGAAAATTGAAGATTGTGTGCTAGAAAGTGAGCTATGAAGAACATTCTGGAATTCTGTTGAAGATTTGTTTGGAGATCAAGCCTGGTGGTTAAGGAAGTCAGATACCACATGGCTGACCCCAGTTCAAATCCCATCCCCATGCCTCCAGTAATACGGGTGTGCATGCGCCTAAAATCCCAACAAGAGGAAGTGATGGAGGAGAAGCGATTGTGGTGTGACCACACCCCACTGTATGTTGCTCTTTTTCTCTCGGGCTAGTGCACATGGCCTCCAGCAACTTAAAAATCAAAAGATTTGGGACCAGCAGATGGCATAATGGTTATGTTGCTGGACTCTTCACATAGTCAACCACAGTTTGAGTCCTGGACCAGCATCTTAGACCTCACACTGGGCACACATGAATGAATGCCCAAATCCCAAGAGGAGAAAGGATTGTGCATAGCCATCCCTCCTGGGGAGTGATTTCTCGCTTTTGGTCTCTGTCTCTGTCTCTCTGGCAAGGACACATGCCCTATAGCAAAAATCTGTCTTAAAAAAAAAAAAAGGTTTAATTGCACTAGTAGTTAAGTAAGGATTTCATCAACTCAAAGAACCTGGGGAGAGATTTCTGCCTCCTATTTTTATTCTCTTAATGTCTCTCTCAAACCATGATTTTAGTACGGTGAGTGCTCAAGAGATGTTGACGAAAGCCAATTTCATTGTTTTATGTGCAAAAAACCTGCGGCCTATTAGCAGTATATTAGCAAGGTTCGTTTCCACAAAGGCAACATAAAATCAGCATTTATATCATCGATAATGTGTTCTATCTATGATGATCAGCCACCGGGAAGTGGAAAAATTATTAATTGGTATCACTGTATTAGAAAAGGCTTCTGTTAAATATAGTACAGTGGAAAACTACTAAGACAGTGTTCTGAGCACCAAAGACACCCCCTTTCAATGTGTTAAAATGATCTGTTTCATCTTTCATGTATTAATATTTGGTTTTGTTGCTAGAATCACTAAATATCTTATCTTAATATTACTGTGCCCATAAGAACGCCCATGTGAAAGAATGGAAACTGGTATAGAGAGATTACATTGTGTCTGATCACGGAAACACTGCCCCTGCTTCTGTGAAATCTTATTCTTAAATGCAAATCTTTAAGGAAATGGAGGCCATTCTTGAGAAGAATGCAGGAAGTACTCCAGAACATTTCTAAGAGAGTCTCAGGGTCTCATGTGACCTAAACTAATTGTATGTAATTGCCCTCACCAGCTCACCTCTCCTCCCCTGGCTAGCATCACGTGCTCCTCCCACCTGAGGTGCCTTTGCTCTGGGTTACTGAGGATACGGCCCATGTAGGTCAAAGACGTCCTTTGGAGAGACTGATACTGATCCCACCCCTCAGGCAGCCCTTAGAGCACTTTTTAATTTTTATTTTCATTTTTTTCCCGGTTCTTCCAATGCTTTTCTATTTTTCAATATGGGGCACAAAAATCTGAATTAAAATTCAGAACAAAAATTAAAAATGTCACTAAATCTCATGTTTCTAATGTTCCTGCTGCTGAATCATCACGGACAACTGTTCTACTCCTTCCACGGGAAGTGTCTTTTGCTCTCTGCTTGCTGATTCAGAGTGGAGAGGAGCTAGCGCACGAATAAAGTACATCCAGGCTAAGCTTCAGCTATCAGGACATTTTATTTTTCCTGAAATCCAGAGGTCCAGTAACCAAGCTTGTGCTTCCGTTCTCCACAAAGTAATGTGGTTTGAAAACTGCGACAGTTGACGTCTGACTGCAGAGCTGTAAGTGCCTGGCTGAGGAGCTAAACTACGGGGTGGGGAGAAAACGATGGGGACCACCAGGCAGAGGTGCTCGGGGTTAAAGTAAGTGGCAGCGTGCTATTTTACCTGGGTCCGTGAGAAACCACAGTGCACATGATGCTAACACTGACACATACACTTAGACACGCCCCCACGAAACCCCAAGAACATGACCCTAAGAACACTCAAGTCTATAATAAGCAGGTATCATCTGTCCCCTTTCTTGTTAAAGTTACCTGAAGAGTCTTATCTAGCATTCTTCTTGTAACATTCTTCTTCTGCCTACTAACAACTGTGTGAGCACCTAGTCTGGGCACACAAGCACGACAGGCACATTAGGAGATAAAGATGCAGATGGTTCAACGATGACAACACAAAAGAACACAGACAAGAGGATTCATTTCAAAGGTATCCTTGGCAGCATGGGGGTTAAGGTTTGGACTCCCACAGGGTCGACCACAGTTTGAGTCCAGGACCCAGCAGTTTGAAAATCAGACCAGATGCACGTGTGTGTGCCCAAAATCCTGAGAGGAGAATGGAGAAGAGGTTAAGGTGAGCCATCCCCGCAAGGGGTGATTTCTTACTTTCCCTCTCTCTGTCTCTCTCCAGCAAGCCCATAGACCTATGGCAAAAACCTTACATGTACCCTATGGCAAAAACCCTAAAAAAAAAAAAAAAAAAAAAAGGAAAAGAAAGTCTCCCCATAATACACTACCTTGAGGATATATGGGAATCCTCTGGGAACTATTCATATGTTCAGCTCAACACTTACATGCACACTGTGAGGTCTCAGGGGAGAAAGCCAGGCGAGTCCACCATGCTGTACAGTTGTCAGGCCATTCCTGCACGAGGCGCTCAGCCAGGAGGAGAGCAGGAACTGAGCCCGAGGCTGCAGGCTGCTGGCCAGGCATGCACGGGCTGTGTCCACTCACAGATGGCCTCTTCTACTTCACACGAAGGCACTGCCCCTACTGGGCACTGGCCTGCAGTACCCGCTCAGAGATGTCTCTCTCTACTCCAAACAGATTCACAGTGTATGCTACACATCCAGAAAGCTAACTGTATACTTACTGCCTGTGCTGTTCTTGCTTTATTTTATTTTGTAAACTATCATTTCCTGGCTACATTCTCCCTGAGGGATAGCAGGATCTCTCCCTTGGGCAGTTCAATTCCCTGCCTTTCAGGTACGTGTCTGGCTCAGAAGTACACAGCAAGCAACTGGTTGGTTGGAATCCTGCCACTGGAGATTAAGGACAAGTCCCCAGGGTATGTGGGAGAAACTGCTTGATTTTTAGGGTTATCTGGTTCATACCTCTGCCTTCAGCTACGTATAGATATGAAGCCATTCTTGAGAAGATCAATGTACAAAGATACGTTTTATCCTAGGCTTAAAGTTTAGTTTCCACTTCCTCAGACGCTCATGCTGCAGACACATTTGGAATGGAGTTTTCCTGTGACATCTCTCTCATATTAACAATGGCTTTGAAGAGTCAGGAAGCCTGCGAGCTCCATTTCCTCTTTAGGCAGTGAATCTAGTCACACACACACCTATTTTTAATCCTGCATTCTACTGCTATGCAGGCGATGTGCTCAATAAGGCAAATTGCAAACGTTTTATGTAAATCCTACAGTTGCGCACCCCTCCCCCGCTGTTTTGTAGAAGTGGACTCTCCACTAGGAGAGTGGATCCAAGAGTTCAAGTATGAAAGACTTGGCTGTTCTCGAAAAAATATTTTCTTCCAACATCTAGGCAAAGACAGTTTCCAAAATTCCTGCAGTCTGATAAAATTAAAACCACATGGAAAACAGTGTTGAGTTTTTTTTTTTTAAACAAAAATGTTTTAAACTATGTAGTAATACAGTTAGCACTTGGGTATTGGGAACCCACGAATACTGTCCGTTTTTGAAACAGAATGTCAAAATGTCTCGGTGTTACAACAGGATAAATGAGTGATAATCATCACACAATAATGACTTCATGTCCCCATGACAAGTGTTTATTTGTACCTGCTGACACAGCAAGAGCAGGTGGAGATTTTTGTCTTAGCCCTTCAAGGCACAGCAGGTGAGCTGGGATGGAGGGAGCTCAGTGATTACATTTTTCACTTTCTAACCTTGGCTCTCCTGTAGTTTACAACTATTTTCGAAAAACATTGGCTACTGAGAGACTCACGGCACACAACAGAAACCGTCCAGGAGGAAAGCAGTGTGTTGCTTTTGCATTCATTTCTTTAACGTTTGGGACACAGCAGTTATTTTATATCTTTAGGTCAACTTCAACTGAGATTCATGACTTAGATAATTTTGGATGAAGACTTGTTTAAACACTGGGACCAGCAGTTGGCGTAATGGCTGTGTCACTGGACTCCCATGTAGTCAACCACAGTTTGAGTCCCAGATGGACCCAGTGGCTTAAACTCATGCAGGATGCATGCGCATGCTTGCTCAAGATCCCGAGAGGAGAATGGAGAAGGAATTGTGGCGTGGCCATCCACGCTGGGGGGGGATTTTCAAGCTGCCAGAGCCAGGACCCAAACCATGCAGTCAGCCATGTAGGCTCTGATCACTAGGTCACAAAGTCAGGCCCTGATTGACCTTGTGTGTGTGTTTTAAGGTTTTTTCTTGTCTGTTTTGTTTTGTTTTGTTTTTGCATGTGTACTCACCAGGGACAGAGACAGAGAGAGAAAGTGAGAAATTAACTCCCAGCAGGGAATGGCCACGTCACAATCCTTTTATTCATTTTCCTCTCTGGACTCTGGATGTGCGTGCACACCTGCACAACATATCTGGGTCTTGAACCACAGTGGGCCATGTGAGAGTCCAGCACTTTAACCACCACACCACCTGCTGGTCCCACCTGACTTGGAAGAGGACTACTGGTAAGTTCGTTATCATATTGGTTATTTGAGTCTTCAACTTCAGATTTGCAGTACAACATATTATTGGGTAATGTGTTATTAATACTTTTTCAGATTAAGTAATGATTAAACATTCATCAAAACAAATATATACAAAGAATCTTTTTAAAGTCCATGAAATGGACCAGCAGGTGGCATAATGGTTATGTCGCTGGTCTCCCACATAATCGGCCACATTTAGAGTCCCGGACTCAGCAGCTTAAACTCATGCTGGGTGCACGTGTGTGCGTGCCCAAGATCCCAAGGGGAGAAGGGAGGAGAAGGGATTGCAGCTTGGCCATCCCCTGCTGGGAGGTGATTTCTCGCTTTCTGTCTCTGTTCAGTGAGCGCATGCACCCTATGGCAAAAACCTCTCTTTAATAATAAAAGAAAAAAGTCCATGGAACATGTATTATAAATAAACTGTGTATGGATTCCATTTTTCCCCCAAATAAACTCATACTTTAATTCTAGTTTTCCACAAATTTTTTGAAATCCACTCCTTAAATTTATATAGTTGCTATTAACCCTGGTGACCTCTTCAGAGTTGACAATTAAGAAGAGAAAATACTACTTTAAATCTAATGATTTCAAATACTGGGATAGGAATATAACTTTAATAGTGCCACGTTGAACCAAACTAGGTAAAAATGTAATAGAATATAAAATTATATATGAATAACCAGATAAAATAAGGACAGAAAAATAACTGTCTTTGAGTATGGAGGGTATGTCAATCAGTTAGTCTAAGAACATTACACAGAGTATACATTTAACCTTTATAGTAACAATTTAAAGCAGGCATTATTAGCCCCATTCACAACTATGAAGACTGAGGCATAAGGGGAAATTGTTAAATAACCTGCCCAAGCTCAGTTTATAAATGACAGAGCAAAGACTGAATCCAAAAAGGCTGTTTCCAGAGTACCTGCAGTAAAATGATACAGTAATGAGGCCAGCAGGTGGTGTGGTGGCTTAGGCACTGGATTCCCACAGGGACAACCACAGTTTGAGCCCCAGGCCCCGTGGCTTAAAAAATCATGCCAGGGGACCAGCAGTTAGCATAATGGCTATGTCTCTGGACTCCCATGTAGTCGACCGCGGTTTGCGTCCCGAACCCAGTGGCTTAAAACTCACAGTGGGCACATGTGCGTGCGTGCCCAAGATCCTGAGAGGAGAATGGAGAAGAAGGGATTGCAGCGTGGCCATCCCCCCTGGAGGGTGATTTCTCGCTTTCTGTCTCTCTGCCTCTCTCTGTATGTATGGCGAGCGCACGTGCGCTATAGCAAAAACCTCTTAAAAAAATCATGCCAGGCACATGTATGTGCATGCCTAAAATCCTGAGAGGAGAATGGAGAAGGGATTGTGGAGTGTTCATCTCCCCTGGGGGATGAGTTCTTACTCTCCCTGCCCGCCCCCTCTCTCTGTGTCTCTGTGGCAAGTACACATGCGCTATGGCAAAAACCTAAAGAAAAAAAGATATCCTAATAATGGAAGCTGGTGGGAGATTTACCTGGATGTTTCAGTTAAAGAAATTAAGATGGTCATTCTACATTATCTAGATGATCTAGAAATGTTTCCAAAAGTGATTGCAAAATAGGCTTCCTAATAAGATGGCTTTAAAGTATTAAGAAAAAAAAAGAAAAGAAAAGAAAAGAAATGAGAGATCTATGGTAAACTTACAGCCCAAATAACTGCTCCGGGCAGCTCTATATGGAGAAGTATGGTTGAAGAACTGTTCCCTGTATCTTCCCTCTGAATTCCTTATTTTCCCAGTCATCATGATTAGACACATGTCACACAACTCTCTCCTCTACTTTCAAGAAAATCCTGTTAGGCATTTCCTGACTATATGCTTGCTCAAAGGTTTGAAATTCAGGGAAATAAGGAAGTGGTAGAAAAACAGAGCTTGCATGTCTGAAAGTGTGAATACGCTCACAGTAGATTCTTCAGAGCAAAAACCATTGTTCCAAGAATGTTATTATTTGAAATCATCTATCTCATTTCTTCTTTTAAATTACATACCAAACCTTTACACAGAAAAGACAACCAAGTTGAAGGGGGGAAAAAAATTCTTACTGGCCTAGGGGTCAAATTATGGAACATGATGCCCCGTGAGGCAATCCCACATGGGAGGGTCCCAGTTTGGGGTAGAGCCCTCCCTGAGTATGTGGAATGCAGGTTGCATATGATCTGGGCCAGGCTGGCGATGGATCATGGCATCAGGGCCCTGCGGGAAGGTCTCTCTTTCTTCCTCTCTCTTTCTCTCTCTCTCTGAAGAAATAAATAAATAAACTTAAAAAATAAAAATCTTACTGGCTCCAGTCTCTATCAATCCCAAAGACACTAGAGCAATATTTACAAAAGAAGGAACTCAGCAAAGACTCTCAACAGGTAAGAAAGCATCAACAGTTCTTGAAATAATGAAAACTACAAGCGGATGAAGTTCAGTGGAGCTAAGAACCAGTAGTAAATCCTGTACCTATTAGATCTAGTAGTATCTATCTAAACTATCATATATAGAATATATATATTTATACATAGCTTAGTCACATGTAAGCTATTTCTACTAACTGGTATCTATTTAAACTAGTAGTACCTACTATATTAAATCTAGCCATATCAATTTAAACTATGATATATAATTTATATATTGTTTACGTAGAAAGTATTGCTTTAAACTAACAGTAAATCCTGTATATAATTAAAATGGAAATTATGATTATAGAACATAATTTTTGTAAACTGTGTCTGTAATTTTAATATTGTTCATCTCAACAATGTAAAAATAATAGTAGAGCCATCACGTATTGAAGGTGGGTGAAGGAGAGACAGATATAAAAGTTTTCTAGTTTCCTTTCTTTCTAGGCAGCACATAAGTAGGTGAGCTCTAAACTTCAATGTACACATTTAAGAACTACAACGATTTCAACATTATAGTGGTATTTTAAAATAATTTTTTAGTTACAGAAGGAACTTTCAGAACTAATTTCTTTTAAGAAGAAATAGGTATGTTAAATTCAGTGATTTTTCTTCCATATCACCTTAATTTCTTTCAATTACTTAAAGCAAGTAATAGAAAAGAATTATATATATATATTTATTTATACAAGTGAACATGTTAGTCAGTCTTTCTATTTGGAATGATGCTCACATGCTAATAACAGCTATTTCTCAGGGGTAGGATTTTGAAGACTATTTTGTTTTTTCATTGTGATTTTTTTTTAAATACACAGTGGATATAATTTCTGAACTTTCTTTCTTTCTCTCTCTCTCTCTCTCTCTCTTTTTTTTTTTGCTATAGGGCATGTGTGCTCGCCAGAAAGACAGAGAGAGACAAAGAGAGAAACCATCCCCAGGGGAGATGGCCATGTTGTAATCCCTTCTCCTCTCAAAATCCTGGGCACACAGACATACATGCCCAGTATGAGTTTAAGCCACCGGGTCCAGGACTCGAATGGTGGTCAACTACATGGGAGTCCAGGAATGTAGCCATTATGCCAACTGCTGGTCCTGACAGTGTATATCATTTTCTAATAAAGGAGTAAAAATCATATTCTAAAACAAGCATCAAAATGACTTCTAAATACATTATTTGACATGAAATGATGCTTTAAAAAAGTAATTTTGGAACCAAAAAGTAAACTGTAAATAGTAAAATAGCATTTTAATTTAAATAATCTATATAGATAAAATAAATTCCCAGAAGAAATATAGCTAAATATTATGAGTGATTATATCCAGTGGGATACTGGGTGATTTTAACCTTTAAATTGATCTTTACCAGCATTTTCTGATTTTTCTACAAAGAGCTGCATTATTCATACAACATAACATATATAAAAAAAAATAGAACCCCAGGGGCCGGCAAGTGGTGTGGTGGTTAAGGGTGCTGTACTCCCACATGGTTGACCACAGTTCGAGTCCCAGATCTGGGGGCATCCTCGCTCTCGCTCACTCATGCGCACGCGCTCTCTCTCTCTCTCTCTCTCTCTCCCTCCCTCCCTCCCACTCTGGTCAGATTTAAATAAATAATAAATAAAGTATAATAAAGTAATTCTTTTAAATAAAAATAGGACCCTAACAATTTTCATTGGGTGTTGTTGAGATTTATAGTGGAAGTTCTGAAGGGAAAATGACTTCTAGACTGCACTTGTGACCAGAAGAAAAAGAAATTACTGGCAAGGTCAGCAGATGGTGTGGTGGTTAAGGCACTAGACTCCCACATGGTTGAACACTGTTTGAGTTCTGGACCTGACGGCTTGCTTTGTCATTTTCCCTCTCTCTATCTCTCTCCGATGAGTCCATGTGCCCCATAGCAAGTCTAATAATAATAATAACGATGATAAATTAAATTAAATTAATAATTCTTAAATTAAAGAAATAATTCTTATTTTAAAAAAATTAGTGGGTGGGCCTCCTAACCTAGTGATTAAGGGAGTCGAGCCCACATGGCCAACCATGGTTTTAATCTTGCCCCAGGCCACTTGAAAAACACAGTGGTCATGTGTACAAGTATGCCTCAATTAGTAAGAATGTTCTGGTGAGTGCATGCACCCTATAGCAAAAACCTCTCCAAAAAAATGGAGAATTAAAGAGACTGCAATGTGATCATGCTCTGTTGCAGGGGAGTGTTCTCTCTCTCAAAAAAATTTTTTTTAAGTAACCTTTTTGATCTGTTGTTATTATTATTATTACAGGTTTTTGCCTTAGAGTGCACACACGCACAGAAGAGAGAGACAGACAGTGAGAGGGAAAGTGAGAAATCACCCCCCAGCAGGGATGGGCACACCGCAATCCCTTCTCCTCCATTCTCTTCTTGAGATCTTGGGAATGCACATCACATACCTGGCATGATTTTCAAGCCACTGTGTCCAGGACTCAAACCACAGTAAGTCATGTGGGAGTCCAGCGATACATCCACTTCGCCATCTGCTAGCCCCAAGCTTTACTTTGTAAGGACTGACTGTGCACTAGGAGACGTGCGGACTGAACTTACCCGGCACCCTCTTCACAGCCCTTGCGCTGGGCTCCACTCACTGAGTTGGAGACTGTGCCTTCCCACGCCTCTGCTGCGCTGGGGCTCCGGCTCTCGGGCTCTACCTCCGCTTAGACCCCTTGGCAAACAGCACAACGCTACTGGCTGCCACAGCAGCTGGTGAATAATCCGAGTTCTTCCCAAACCATGTGTTACCCAAAAGTGGAAATTAGACTGCATTAAGAATTCATCAGGAGTTTTGATTTTTACAGTAAAATGCTATAAAACTGTTGCTTTATTTCAGATGATTTTTCATTACCTTGCTTGAGACCAGGCAAATTAAGAAGGGTTGCTATGATACTTTCTGAATGGACCCAGATCTACTCTCCATTAATCATGGTGCTTCTGAGGTTAACCAGAGACCCTGAGCTATCAAGTACCCAGCCTGGAGCTGAGTATGCTGGGGAGAGGGCAGTAAGAAATTCCACACTTCCAGATTCCAGCCTTCATACTAGGGCCAAACTCTGTTTAGGATTCCCCATTTGATTTGATTCAAAACACAGGTTTCCTGAGAAAAGTCATGTTTCACTCTCCAGTATGTGCCATTCTGTTATACTAAATCCTGCCGGGGCTGCCAGGGGTATGACAGCAGAGGGGCAGGATGTCTGAAATGTCACTGGCACTGGAACTTGGAGAGAACCAGGGCAGGAGGGGACAGTTTTGTTTTTGTTTTAGTTTCTTTAAGAATCATTTTATTCATCATTATTATTATTTAATTTGTTGAGAGAGAGAGAGAGAGAGAAAGTGAGAAAGCAAGCTGTCAGGTCCAGGACTTGAACTGTGGTCAGCCACATAGGAGTCCAGCACCTTATCTGCTACACTACCTGCCAGCCTGGGACAGTTGGTTTTTGTCTTTTAATTTTCCAGAAAGCCTGTACACTTGCCAGAGAAAGACAGAGAGGGAGAAATTATCCTCCATGGAGGATAGTCAGGCCAAAATTCCTTCTTCTCCATTTCTCCTTTCAGGATTTTGGGCACCCAAACATGCTTGGTGTGTTTCTCAAGCCACCAGGTCCAAGACTCAAACTGCTGTGGGAAACTGGCTCCCTTACCCTGTGGGCCACAGGGCTGGCCCTAGGGAGGGACAGGATGATGGCCAGAGTTGACTCTATTTTCATCTCAGAAAATTTTGGGTGTGGCCAAAATTTTCCATTTAGAAGCAACTACCTTAACTTCATAGCGGTTTAAAACCTGAAAGTTATTCTCACCTTTCCAGTAAGAGTAAAAGCCCTGAAAAACACTCAAGAATGATGTACTTAAATAGAACATTAGCCCCCAAATGCTTTCCATAACACTTTAGCATTCTTGTGCCCAACTTATGATGACAGAAAGCTTTGTTTTTTTACACTTCTAAGATTTCTGAGAGGGCCAAGTTCAACTTTTGACTGTCTGTTTTATTTTCTTCACCAGCAACTGGAGAGTGTAACCTTTCCAAGTGACTCAGTGATTCATCTTTAATTCATTTTTCCTGTCTTGGAACCCGGACATTTTTCTCTGCAAATCTTCAAGAAGTACATGTTTCATTTTAAAAGAAAATGTTACAGCTTTTCCTCTACCATTTTGATGTATAGTTTGCTCAATAAGTAGTAGATTTAATAATGGTTTTCTTTCAAGACACAGTCTGGAGATATGAAATAATTTAAGTACTTCTCTTAGAACATTAACTCCTTCCACCGAAAATGAATGAATTAGCATGTAGGTAGGTGGCATGTCATGAACTGTTTGCATTTCTTAGATTGGCTGTTCAGTGCAAATGTGTTCCTTTGATTGTTTTATAACTCACATGAAGGGGATCTTCAAAAAGTTTGTGGAAAATCACATTTTTTTTTTGGGGGGGGGAATGTTGCAACCAAACTAAACTTGTATTTTCGTCCCATTTTTTCCATGAGCTTCTTGAAGTTCACTGATATATGTTATGTAAAGTCTTATTCTACATTCGATGTTTTAAAACATAAAGGAAAACCAAGGGATAGCTTATCAGCTTCCCATTACTGACTTCACACTCTAGGTCAGGGTGTTCGCCTGGCCTCCCAGGGAGGCATGATGGGGAAAAGACACGGACACAAACCCGGAGCTGACAAAGGCAGTTCCTTCATCTTGGAGTGGATCACATTTCACACTCTTCCTTTCCTGTCAGGAGCACTGGAGAGGCAGAATGGGGGGGCAGGCAGGGAAAGCAGACCAGCTTGGCCATGCCTGAGCACTGGACACAGAGCCTCAACTGTACCCTGGGCAGAGACATGAGGTGGCACGCACAGCGCATGTCCCAGTGGCTGCTGCGGCCGTGGTGTTACACCTGGTCTCCGGGCTTTATGTCTCATGCAGCCACGTTTAAAGAAAACTCAGCCCAACCAAACTGGACTGAAGCACAGACATGCATGCACCAAGGATTTTTCAATAATATTTTCTAGCCCCATGGGGATTTATGTTGACCTATAAAAGAAAAAAAAAAAAACTGTACGCATAACACATATATTAGAGAACCATTCTTAACTGCTTTGGTGGTGAGAGACTAGCATTAAAAATAGATACTGGAAGCATTTAAATAAAAAATGATCCAGTATCTCACACTAGAGTCAAATTTTGCATCCACGTTTCCTGCAAGGACAAATGGGAGGAAATAAGCCCAGACCTCTCAGCATATAGTTAAAACAGCATGGTCAGGGAAATGATTGGCAACGGAACAATCATCGCTCGGCGGTTTTCACACGATAAATTGGGCAAAATTCCTGCAATTTGGTATAAATGTTCTCCTCAGGCCTATTTCTCAGAGTAGGCATTCTATTTTATTCTTGTGTTCTTTCCCCCTCTTGGCCTCCAACCGAGTTATATCCTAGAACCTTTGTATAAAAGGAATCTATGATAATCATTAATTTCTGTTTGTTTTAGCTTTATCAAGGATTGTACCCAATGATTATAAGTATTTATATGCATAAACAAAATGAGTAAGCGAAACAAAGAATAAAAATAATGCTGTGTTTTTATAAGACACTGTCTGACACTGGTAAAAGTTTCCTGATGTATGACCTTCATTACGTGACAGCTGTCAAGGCACCAGCCTTCACATGGAAGCTTTACTTTTAAGAGCAAGGGGAAACTGACTCGGGAGTTGGGTCTTAGTGGGAATGCTCAGAGGCTTTTGGGTGAGGTAAAGCTTTCTTGTTCTGTGTTTTCAAGTTGGATGATGTGCCCTCTACTGCCCCAAAACACAGTCTTAGTTGGTTTACCAAGAAGCTTTGCGAGACACATGTCAGGTTTTTTGCTTTGTTTTGTTTTTAGGTTTATGCCGTAAGGTGTGTGTACTCGCTGGAGAGAGAGAGACAGAGACAGAGAGATATAGAGAGGGAAAACGAGAAATCACCCCTCAGGGGAGATGGCCACACCACAATCCCTTCTTTTCCATTCTCCTCTCAGGATTTTAGGCATTCACGCACAAATGCCAAGAATGATTTTCAAACTACAGGGTCTGGGACTTGAACTGCATTTAGCCATGTGGGAATCCAGCATCTTAACTACTAAACCATCTGCTGGCCCTGCCAGATTATTTTTTAAAATGAGACTGCCTTTTTACTCATCTACAGGAGTACAGCATAGAAATCACTTAATGACTATGTGGCCTAGAAGTTCAATTTTCAATAAATCATATCCCCCAGGGGGAGTTCTCTGCCACAGAAATTACATTAAATAGAACTTCTTGCTTATCTTCCCTCGCAAAGAGAGCTCGTAAGAGCTGCTCTGCCCCCAGCCAAGCCGCTATTCTGCCCTGACTGAATTCTAGCCCAACTGTTCTTAGGCCGGGATGGCAGTGTCTTCTGCTGGCCCTACATGGGGACCAGAGCTACCACCTGACCTCAGGGCTCGAGTCACAAGGAGGAAAGGTGAGCCAAAAGCACCAAGTGAGTTCTCTCTGTATGGCCTGATCAATCCCGACAGCGCGGTGTGAGCAGAAGGGCACAGAATCAACAAACAACATTCTTTGGCTAAGAAAACGAATCCGGTTTTCATCAGAACCAGTTCAGACATGCTACTGGGTGGAATGCAGAAAGAACCCCGATCAATATTTGAGGTTAGAAAACAACCCTGTTTTAGGGAAAAAAAGATGTCCATAATTGTGATTTTGACTTGCTGGGTTTGGGAAATGTTTTGCTGCAGATTGCCTAGGGAGACAGGGAAGCTGAGAGATACATGCCATTGTGCTTAGAACACTGCACTTTCTGGCAGGGGATGCTGGTTGCTTACATGCTGCCATGCCCTGGGCCTGAGGATTCTCCCAGCCTTGCAAACCCTGGGGTATCAGAGTCCCCCAGGTGTATGTTCCAACCCAAGCTGAGATGGCTTTTGGATTCCTGGAACACTCAGCTGAGCATATGTGCCTTTTGCAAGACTCTGATGGGCATGCGTACTTTCTGTCAGGTTCTTGGGATTCGAGAGGTAATCTCGAGGCAAAAATATCCTCCATTAGATATGGCACCATACCAACCCACACCAACAGCAACAAAAATGTTGCCAAACTCTCGGACCAGCAGTTAGCATGATGGCTATATCGCTGGACTTCCATGTAGTTGACCACAGTTTGCATGCCAGACCCGGTGGCTTAAAACTCATGCCAGGCGCCAAGTGCATGCGTGCCCAAGTTCTGAGAGGAGAATGGAGAAGGGATTACAGCGTGCCCATCCCCCTGGGGGGTGATTTCTCGCTTTCTGTCTCTCTGTCTCTCTCTGTCTGGTGAGCGCACGTGCCCTACAGTGAAAATCTCTCCAAAAAAAAAAAAAAACCTGGAACCATGGGAACCAGCAGTTAGCGTAATGGTTATGTCGCTGGACTCCCATGTAATCGACCGCGGTTCATGTCCCGGACCCGGTGGCTTAAAGCTCATGCCAGGCGCCAAGTGCATGCCTGCCCAAAATTCTGAGAGGAGAATGGAAAAGAAGGGATTGTGGTGTGGCCATCTCCCCTGAGGGGTGATTTCTCGCTTTCTGTCTCTCTGTCTCTCTCTGTCTGGTGAGCGCACGTGCCCTACAGTGAAAATCTCTCCAAAAAAAAAAAAAAACCTGGAACCATGGGAACCAGCAGTTAGCGTAATGGTTATGTCGCTGGACTCCCATGTAATCGACCGCGGTTCATGTCCCGGACCCGGTGGCTTAAAGCTCATGCCAGGCGCCAAGTGCATGCCTGCCCAAAATTCTGAGAGGAGAATGGAAAAGAAGGGATTGTGGTGTGGCCATCTCCCCTGAGGGGTGATTTCTCGCTTTCTGTCTCTCTGTCTCTCTCTGTCTGGTGAGCGCACGTGCCCTACAGTGAAAATCTCTCCAAAAAAAAAAAAAAACCTGGAACCATGGGAACCAGCAGTTAGCGTAATGGTTATGTCGCTGGACTCCCATGTAATCGACCGCGGTTCATGTCCCGGACCCGGTGGCTTAAAGCTCATGCCAGGCGCCAAGTGCATGCCTGCCCAAAATTCTGAGAGGAGAATGGAAAAGAAGGGATTGTGGTGTGGCCATCTCCCCTGAGGGGTGATTTCTCGCTTTCTGTCTCTCTGTCTCTCTCTGTCTGGTGAGCGCACGTGCCCTACAGTGAAAATCTCTCCAAAAAAAAAAAAAAACCTGGAACCATGGGAACCAGCAGTTAGCGTAATGGTTATGTCGCTGGACTCCCATGTAATCGACCGCGGTTCATGTCCCGGACCCGGTGGCTTAAAGCTCATGCCAGGCGCCAAGTGCATGCCTGCCCAAAATTCTGAGAGGAGAATGGAAAAGAAGGGATTGTGGTGTGGCCATCTCCCCTGAGGGGTGATTTCTCGCTTTCTGTCTCTCTGTCTCTCTCTGTCTGGTGAGCGCACGTGCCCTACAGTGAAAATCTCTCCAAAAAAAAAAAAAAACCTGGAACCATGGGAACCAGCAGTTAGCGTAATGGTTATGTCGCTGGACTCCCATGTAATCGACCGCGGTTCATGTCCCGGACCCGGTGGCTTAAAGCTCATGCCAGGCGCCAAGTGCATGCCTGCCCAAAATTCTGAGAGGAGAATGGAAAAGAAGGGATTGTGGTGTGGCCATCTCCCCTGAGGGGTGATTTCTCGCTTTCTGTCTCTCTGTCTCTCTCTGTCTGGTGAGCGCACGTGCCCTACAGTGAAAATCTCTCCAAAAAAAAAAAAAAACCTGGAACCATGGGAACCAGCAGTTAGCGTAATGGTTATGTCGCTGGACTCCCATGTAATCGACCGCGGTTCATGTCCCGGACCCGGTGGCTTAAAGCTCATGCCAGGCGCCAAGTGCATGCCTGCCCAAAATTCTGAGAGGAGAATGGAAAAGAAGGGATTGTGGTGTGGCCATCTCCCCTGAGGGGTGATTTCTCGCTTTCTGTCTCTCTGTCTCTCTCTGTCTGGTGAGCGCTCGTGCCCTATAGCAAAAACCTCTCAAAAAAAAGGAACAAAAGTTGCCAAACTCTATCCTCATTCAGCCAATCCCAGTCCCTCTATCCACACTGAATGGGTTCAAATGACAGACTATGAAGTCTCTGAGTCAAAACTTTATTAGGTATGGCTGCAGAAAAAAAATACGCAGGAATAAAATGACAGATTAAGGTATGTGTAAATTAATTATATTTTGCTTTAATGCATTACTGCCTTTTTAATATACAGTTTGAAAGTTAAAGACTGGACTTTTCGAAAATGAAATATCATTATTCAAGATGCTTCAACACTAATGTGGCACAGAACAAAACATGTGGTCATCTCCTCAACCTCTTTCTGGACTGTTTTCCTCCCACTAGAACGAGCTGAGGGAGTGAGCTGTAATCACATCTTGAGGAAGACAGTTACAGGCAGACAGGGCACTGGGTGGAGGGAGGCAAAACTGTTTCAGGGGCAGCCAGGTCAGGGCTGCGTGAGTGAGTGTGTGAGCAGGAGAGGCCTGAGGTGGAGAGGCTGGACTTTGCAGGGCTGGCCTGGTTGTACTGAGAGGTCCAGGTCCTTTGCAAGTGATTTGTCTCTCAGAGCCCACCACGTGATTCTGAAATAGCTGGTGGGTGATTTGCTGTAAATGGAAGGAACCAGTCTGAATTCCTGCTTATTACAGATAAGATTCAGTGAAGGGGCTCTGAGCAGAAGCATGGCAAGAAGCTGGAGGTAGCAGTTCAGTCTGTTTCTCCTATGACGTCTTGAGGAATCTGGCCTTAGGGAAACTATTTATTTAGGAATTGATTTTCTAGGTGGAGTGAAAAAACCTCTATAGAGAATCTGAAGGCTTGTTTGGAAATAAAATAGACATTCAAACATGAGAAAGAACTCCCAGGTCACTGCGTAATTTCTTTTTTGGCACAATTTCAACAGACATTTCTAGGTCTGTTTTCTTTATGGGATCGAACCACGGCTTATACATCTGACCTAAGCCACCCAAAACCCTGAGTTTCCAAATGGGGCTCCATCTCAGGGCTTTAATTAAGGCTCTGGATGACTCTGTGGCTCAGGTGGACCCCTCTTGTGTGGTTTCATTATCATACCAAGATGTCCCTATAAATAAAAAATTCTTGTACTGATCACACCCCACCCACTGGCATAATTCAATTAGTTTGTTAAAGAGATGGTAAGGGACATGTCTCCCAGGTATGGTCTCAGTCCGTTTCAAGAGGAACTTAAAATGGTTCCAGGTTTTTTTTTTTTTTTTTTGGAGAGATTTTCACTGTAGGGCGCGTGCGCTCGCCAGACAGACAGAGAGAGACATAGAGACAGACAGCGAGAAATCACCCCCCAGGGGGGATGGGCACATCGCAATCCCTTTGCCTCCATTCTCCTCTCGGGATCTTGGGCACGCACACACACGCGCCCAGCGTGAGTTTTAAGCCACCGGGTCCGGGACATGAACCGCGGCCGACTACATGGGAGTCCAGCGACATAACCATTACGCTAACTGCTGGTTCCCATGGTTCCAGGTTTTTTTTTTTTTTGGAGAGATTTTCACTGTAGGGCGCGTGCGCTCGCCAGACAGACAGAGAGAGACATAGAGACAGACAGCGAGAAATCACCCCCCAGGGGGGATGGGCACATCGCAATCCCTTTGCCTCCATTCTCCTCTCGGGATCTTGGGCACGCACACACACGCGCCCAGCGTGAGTTTTAAGCCACCGGGTCCGGGACATGAACCGCGGCCGACTACATGGGAGTCCAGCGACATAACCATTACGCTAACTGCTGGTTCCCATGGTTCCAGGTTTTTGACATTCTTGAGACATGAAAGAGAACACCCAGCTCAGGTTATCATGGTCTATTCCCCAGAGGTTATGGTGCATAACAGCACCTTCAAGCCTTCACCTGGCAGAACACAGTCCAAAGCACTAAGGGTTTCATTTCAAAACAACAATCCTACTCCTGGTCAAGAGGTCAAGGCCAAGGCAATCTGAAATACAGAATCTACGTGTTATGTATTTTATAATATATAAGATACTCTGGACCCATTGACTCTGGATAACGTCCCCCACCCATTAAAATAAAGTCTAGAGAAACAAACAAACAAAAAGATCCATTCAATTCCATGATCTTCATATTCTTTCTCCCAGTGACATATATTTTAGTTAAAGACATTAGATAGGACTAAAATAAGCCATCAGAATAAACACTATGTGATGCTGGAAGGGTGCTGGCCGGTGAAACAGCAGTAACATCATACAGTGTGAGGCTGACACACAAGGGAAAGTTCTAGGTCTGTGTCCAGAGCCCTCCATGAACACGCCAGGTTTGTGTGCGGATGATCTAGACATGGCTGAAGGTAGGGATGGGGTGAGGAGTCAAGACCCTATGGAGGGTGCTGTCTCTCTTTTGCTCTCTCTTTCACTCATGGAAGAAAGAAGACAGAAGAAGGAAGAAAGAAAAAGGAAGAAGAAGAAGGACAAATAATGCTACTTGGAAGATTCTGGGCTTCAACAAGCTATTAAATGTGAACCAGATCCCTCACATTCTGACAATCACAGGTTCCACGAAAAAAAAAGAGATGTGACTTAGAACCTCGACATAGCACCCGCTCTCTGTGCACCCTGTGGCAGGCCACGGAACATGTCTGAATTTCCCTATTTTTAATACATACAATAAAATTAGAAACCTTTTTAAAAACAATTTTATGAAGCTATAGGAATTAAGTGAGATACTACATATACAAGGGTTTCTCTACTAAAAAGTGCTGCTCTAGTATGATGTTTTTTCCCCATTTTCAGACTGACTGGCTGGAAATATAACTCAAAATACTAGAGACTTTAAAAAAATGATTCGTTCCTGAATTTCTCAGTTCCACTTCTAGTCAGAAAATCTAAAACGGTTTTGCATTTCTTCCCTACTGGTAATGTCAATTGTTTGTTTCTTGTAATGAGCCAGTGGTAAGTGTCAGAAGCAATTGTTGAACCTAACTTGGAGCTGGGCCTTCTTTTTATAAACAAAATT
Organism: Tupaia belangeri chinensis; assembly: GCF_000334495.1. Taxonomy (NCBI): domain Eukaryota; kingdom Metazoa; phylum Chordata; class Mammalia; order Scandentia; family Tupaiidae; genus Tupaia; species Tupaia belangeri. The sequence goes on along the minus strand of NW_006159617.1, from coordinate 7,145,605 downwards.
CTTGGTGGTGAATTCTTTTAGTGTATTATTTCATAATAGACTTGAGATGGAATAATGGAAATTTCTTTCAATCCATCTGGCATCAAGAAGAAATGTAGGTTAAATTAGTAAATACCCACAGAACACATTAGAAAATTTAACAAGTCCCTTAGTGGATATTATTTTTTAAAGTAGTTTTATCTCAACAGTTACAGCCTCACAGGAACCTCCAAAGTTATTTTAGGGGACATAATTTCAAGTTCAATGTAAAAATGTAAGGCTTGCATTTGTCCTTCCCTCATAGTTTTATCTTTGTACTCGGAAAGATGACCTCTTCATTCAGCAATGCTGAAAAAAGCAGAGATGCTTACTGTAAAATTTTACAAGGTATACACCTTTTGAAATGGATAGGGAGTGACTGATATGATAAGTCATCCATCTGCTTGAAGAAAGACAGGAATCTTGCAGGGTCTAGCACAGAGAGCTGCAGCACAAGAGAGATCTAGGCTGGTTTGAGCAGGGAGGCCTAGGCTGATATAGGGTGAGAGGGTCCTAAAAATGTTACCAGCAACTAAAGAAAGTGCTGTGTGCTCGGACTGGGAGCTCTGTGTTATGGCAGATCGGAGGCAAATGTCACTGAGCGCAACCTCAGAGAGCAGAGGCTGAAGAGGCGGAGCTCTCGCACAGTACTGCCCGAGCACACATCACGGTACATTCAGGGATGTACCCGAGACAGTCACCAACCAGCTGCTGCCAGCAAATCACACGGGATCACAAATGATATTGGCCATAGTTTGTTGATTGAACACCATTATTTTAGAAATAGTGATTTAGCTTCCAACATTGCAAATAGGGAAATATCCTGTATTGCTTTCTCCCTCCTCTTGAAAAATCTGGGGACACTGGCAAATCAGGGCTTAGAATGGCACAAGGCAAGAGCTGGCTGAAGCCAAGATCGCCTCGATCCCTCCTGCCCTGCCTGCTCCGTTCACTAGGCTCACCTGCAAGCTTGCCGGGATTTGAGTTGTTTTTGCCAAACTAGGAGGAGTGGGTTGCTTGAGAGAGGCTGACTACATTAGAAAAAAAGAACTAAAATGGTGAGATCCTCACAGGTATCCAAACAGACCTGGGCAGCCCTGGGTGGGCTAAGGAGACCTCTCCCAAAGTATAAGGCAGAGAAGAAGGTATTGCAGTGTGATGCCCACACATCCCACTGAGGGGTGCTCTCTGCCTCTCTGTCTCTTTGTCTCCCTCTGGCTAAGGCACATAGCCTCTGGCAAAAGAAAAGGAAAAAAAAGGGAAAAGAAGAAAGCATAAGGCAGAGAGAGAACAGCTTAGAAGTGCAAGGCAGGTCAGGGAAGGAATAGGGAAATGACTGAACTGCTCAGCAACTCATTTCTCCTTTACATGGGGAGAGAATGCAGCTGAGAGTAAAGCACCTGTCCCTTTTAACCTAAATATAATGAATAAAGCTTTTTCCTTGGTAAATCCTCCGTGGAGAACAGCATCCTCAGAGCCTGATATAAATAACATTTTAAGAACATTTTAGACCTGGCGGGGCACACATACTTGCATCTTCTTTCACTGAACCCTCAACCACAATTCTACGAGCTGGACTAGGCAAACAGTACTCTCTTCTGTGACAGACAAGGAAGCTCGGGAACTGTACCAGATGGAATTCAGCCTGGACTGGCCTGCTGCCAGCACAGCCCGTAGCCTCCCCACCCCTCAGCAATGACCTATCCTGTCCTGAAGGAACACTGGACTGCCTCAACCTTCCTGGAACTGCGGTTGCTGAGCTACTACCAACGCCAGGCTAGTAATTCAGGAGGTTTTTTCCCTTACTAGGATAATCTCTCTCTGAGCAAATTCATCCCCCCAAACTCGGACAGCCAGGAGTGTGCTCAGCCTGCAAGGCAGTGGTCAGTTATGTCTAGAAACATCCCTTATTTGTTCATGAAAGCCCTGCAAATATTTTGGCATATAAATTCATGAAGCCGGAAACGCTAATTATTAGGCAGAGACAAACCCACAGTAATAACATAAACAACAAAGTGCCTTTTCAGCGCTGCTATTCAATGCACCTTCCTGTTGCCAGTGCCACGAAAAACACGATGGGAATGGCCCAGAGGAGATGGAAGAGGAAATGACTCCAAGACCGCGTCCTGCGGACAGAGTGTTGCTCTATGATTTGCTACAGCAGATATCAAAAAGGAAGGGTGGGTAGTGTAATTCAGAGAGAGAGAAAAATGGTTTAAAAAAAAAATAAAAAGAGTTCCTTAAGAATACTGTTGAGGTGGGGCACTTAACAATTAGTTCCGTAATGGATAAACTTGTTTTGTACTGTAAGGTTTTTACCACAGCACATATGCCCTCACCAGAGAGATACGATGAGAGGGAAAGTGAAAAATCACCCCCCTGGGGGGATGTCTATACAATCTTTCTCCATTCTCCTCTAGGGATTTGGGGCACACAAGTGCCAGGTATAATTTTCAAGCTACTAGATTTGGGACTCGAATCACAGTGGGCCATGTGGGAGCCCAGTGCCTTAACCACCATGCCACCTGCTAGCCCTTGTGTTTTTTGTATTCTAAGCTTGGGAACAAGGAGTGGGGAGATAAAATAAGGATTTTCTCATCTGGTTGCCGAGACAAATGTCCGTTTAGTCCCTTCCTATACGTTTGTGCATTTGCGCTCTGTACAGAGGTGCACGCCAAGGTGGGTGACCAGGGACCTGGAATGTAGCTGGCATCTTGCCCATCAGGCTGCATGCCTTGTTTAGCCAGGAAGAAACACCGTTTTTGTCATCTGCTTGCCCAGTGGCCTGGGGATACCTTTTGCACCAAGGCACTCTATCTTAACAGCAGCAAAGGTTTGCCTATTTTGTTCAGGCAAAGGTTTGCCCATTTTGGCTTCTGTCCCTTCAAACCCATGCCATTTTAGGTGTTAGGCGACATACTCATGTTGGATGCCCTGGATTTGAGTTCCAGCTATATGGGACAAATCACCTAAGTGAGTTTCTGCTTTCCTTTCTTTCTATCCAGGTGGCCCTTCCTCCCTGGGGCTTAGGGCCATTGTGAAGCCACTGTCACAAGTTTATCGCAGGTCCTGCATCTTCTCCTACAGAGATTACAGGTATATTCACGCCATTTTCTTCCTCCTCGCTTAAGTTGAAAATTAAAAATAAAGATTAGAATCCAACAATAAGCAAAGGACATACAGGCCTATTTCAGTAAGGCAACTTCCACTTACTTCTCAAGCAAATGACACACTTTCATGTGTGAATTCGAACCACTCTCACAGTTCTTCAAGCCATTTCACTATGGCTTAAGGTGCAATACTCCGAACGAGCAACTCCATTGTTGGCATCTCCGAGGTGGCATTTCAAACCCCAAATTGGCTTGTTTCCCCGGAAAGACTGCTGGGATACAGATCCCTGGCCAAGTGCAGGAAAACTGGCAGCTCGCTACCTCATCCAGCGTCAACTTGGCCGGGGCAAGGCCGGAACAATTGGTCTCGCAGCCTTCTGAGATGACAATTAATTAGTGCAGTGAGAACAAGGAGCAGTCTAACCAGGGAGCCGAGCCTGTGCCCTTCTGAGGGCTGTGGCACTGGTCTCTCATCGGGGCCAGCGCCTGCACTGTGGATGGCTTCTGGACTTCCTCAAAGGCTGAGGGGGCACAGGGATGGAAGACCTTCTGAAGAGTTTGTTCTTGGAGAAAAAGAAAAAGGAAAGAACCCCAGCAACATTAAAAATCCAACTCAGAACCAAAGATAGATTCGTGGCAAAATGCAGTGTGTTAAAGATACCCTTCTAGACACTATAAAGAAAAAAAGGACAAACGCTTCATTGAGAAGTATCTTCCGAGTGTAGCATGAAGAAGAATGTGTGGTGACAGGAATTCAGCCCCATTGAGGAAAAGCCGAGCTCAGTGACAACATCCTTAGCATGCTTTATTAGGCACTAGTACCAAGTGCATTGCTCACCACGCTGTGAATGAGAACGCATGAGTCACAGGCTAGCACCCCCCTCACTCCAGCTGACAGCAAAGGACCTCACTTATCTGACTGCAGAAGAGGAAGACTGATGACTCCCCAGGGTTTTCCACAAGGGAACATAATATCGCACTGCACGGATGAGTAAATTAACATAGCTCTCAAACAAGCATCTGAAATCTATTTGAAAAACAGGAATAATGAATAGTCTTACCAAAGGTTTATGAACTTCACAGTGGACTGTCACTTCTCCTACACCACAGATGAAGCCTCAATATCGGGGTACGCTAGTGACTTCAATGACTAGACACATAGCATCTATAAGCAAAACCTTGCTTTACCCTGACCGCTCAGATCCCTTACATGCCAAAGCTTTTCAAGTTTTTTCCCCAACCAAATTGAATGAAGAAAGAATTTCTCTCCCACTGCCACTGCAGTTCCACAAGGCAAAAGCTGGCTGAAGATGACCAAATCCAATGGGCCCTTTTCAGTTCGACTCCTATTTGCCTTTTTCACAGTATTGCGTAGTACTGACCACTTTGTCT
>NW_006159617.1:7137723-7139910 GCF_000334495.1 Tupaia belangeri chinensis | reverse complement strand
CCCATTCTACAGTACCAGCAGTGTCGCACCCTTCATTTTTTAAAAATAATTATTTTATTGAAATTTATTTATTATTTATTTTAATTTGATAAGAGAGTGACACAGAAAGAGAGGGGGGAGGGGTGAGAAAGCAAGCTGCCAGGTCTGGGATTTGAACTGTGGTCAGTCCTATGGGAGTCGAGCACTCTTAACCACCATGCCACCTGCTGGCCTCTAGTGCCATACCCTTGTAGTCAGGCTGCTCATCTAAGCTCTGGGCTGATGCTTCCATGTGCCTGCTGCACACTCCACCTGATGGCCATGGGCACCTTCTAACCCACTGTCCCAACATGGCGCTCAAAGCTGGTCTTCGTCCTCTTCTGTCAAGTCAGTGCTGCCTCATTCCCAGTTACCTCCTCAGCAAGAGTGGACAACCTTGGCTCCTTCCTCCCTCCCATGTCCCTCACGTCCAGTTAGCCACTAAACACTAGTCAGCAGCCTTCTTACCAATCTCCCGCAGCTCGGGCCCTCTCCCCCTGTACCACCAAGAGGGCCTTGGACCTGGCTCTCTCTTCTCTCCTACTTGGACACCAGCAACAGCTTCTATCGTCTTCTTGCCTCCAGAACTATCTCCTGCAAACCCATCTTCTGCATTGCCAAGGGATGATGTGTCACAGACTTAAACCCAGTCACATCACTCACATATGTAGAACCTCCCGGGCTCCCCATGAGCTACAGGACTGTCTCTGATGTGGACCCTGTGGAACTTGCTGGCCACCTCACTTTCCACTCAGGCCCTTTCACCTTAGCCACTCAGCACTCAGGACTCCTTTCCATTCTCTAAACTTGGCAAGCACATTCAATCCCCCGGGGTTTCGCTCCTGGTGGTTCTCTGTGCTTTTCTTCATCCCTTATGTGTCCTTCAGGCCCAACTTGGACGCCTCCTTTTTCCTGAAGCCTTCCTGAGCCTCCCCCAGGGGTGGTCAGTCTTACCTCTTTTCTCTCTCAGTGCTGTGTGTCTCCATCTCCCCATCTTGCACAAGATCTATGGGTTCTCTGGGAACAAGAAGCACCCCTTTTCTTTCTCTCCTAGTCCCAGCTCCAACTGGAGGGCTTGCCACTTCATAAACAAGCAATAAATGCCTACTGGGGGGTGAGGGGACAGGGGATGTCACACTTCCCAGATTTGTGTGATTTCACACACCCCTTTCCATACAAATCTGTGTTTCTGAATCTACACATACACACTATTTTTACTAACAAGGTCATTTCTAAGGCAGAGAATGAAAACCCAGCCACGTTGTACAGCTTGTCTAAAATCTTAGAGGAAGAGCTTGAGACCCAGGTTTTCAGACAAAAGACTTGCTTTTTTCTCAATGATGGACAAAATGTTTCCATAATAAACCTCTCTCAAAACAGGATCCCTATTCTCTACAACTTACCTCCTACCTCTGCTATGGGATTTAAGTGTTCTGTGTTGTCCTCCAAGATGTGCCATTTTCCGGGTATTCTGCATATTTGGGGGAGGGAAGCCAAGATCATGAGTCCCTAGAAAGCAGAGCTATATTTAGGCTCGAGCTGTGAAAAGGACCCAAGTTCAGTGGGAGAGGAAGATGACATTGAGCCCGTCTTAACATCACCGTCCTGATTGTTCTGACATTGTTTCTATCCCTAAGCCCTTATTATGAATCTGCTCCAGTAAGAAGGTCCCTGTCTGCTCCCTCCTGTCAGCTTTCTACTTGACTCTCCTCCCAGCACCATCCCATCCTGGGGATTACTACAAATGCTGCACATTAGGACGTTTGCTCTGCCTACATGTATTTCTTTTGCTTTACTTGTGCTTGCTGCGAAGACCCACTTTTTCTCTCTTCCACGTGTCAGCCTCATGCAATGCACACTCTGAGACTGGCCATGCTGAGCTGGTTGGCACCTCTCCCCTGTGATGTATGGATAGCAATGTATCATTTCAGAGGAGGAGTTGGTTGGTTCTTTTTTTTTTGGCTTAAAAGGTTTTTTTCTTTTAGCTCTGGATAAAATTCAGTAAAGATTCCTGTTCTTATCAACTGAGTGCTTAAGTACATGGAGCAGGTGCCAAAGTCAATAGGATATGGAAAATCAGATTTTGCTGAAGATTATTTGTAATGGGGATCAACTGCTGACAGAGAATCAGGAGTTCACACTTGATGAGAAAGCATGTGAAAGGGAAAG
>NW_006159617.1:7131855-7137480 GCF_000334495.1 Tupaia belangeri chinensis | reverse complement strand
GGGAAAGAGCCAAATTTCAAAACATGGGGGCAGGGTAGGTTTTGCCCACACGTAAGGGGTGAAACAAGGTCCCTGCTCTCGTGTAGCCAGACGGGGTTTCCTCCTCATGCTGGAAGAACTCTCTCATCTGTATGCCCAGAGGAGAAAACACTCCATTCTGCTCCTCCTTCGTTTTAATAGATTCTCACTGTCTGTGATGCCACCTGACCACTTCACCCAGTTAGGACAGTCCCTTCTTTGCCTGGATTCAGAGCTCCGAGCACAAGTGCTTTGGCAGAGCAATGAAGGGAGGAATGGAGTGTAGCTGTGCAGTGGCAGGATTACCATGGCAACATATAAGCAACCTGTTCAACCAACCCACTTGGCCTGCCAAGTCTCGGATCCCTATGTCTGCTAAACAGAGTAAGCTGCCCCTGACCTTCATGACCCTCCAGCACACGCAGGATTTAAAGGGTGGGGTCATCCAGTCCTTCACAGCAACCTGAATTTATACTCCTGTTCCAGGTATGCATGTATCATCTCTTGGAAGCAACCCAAATCAACTGTGGGGCTAGTGATGAATCTCAGCAAGGTGTTCTTTCTCCTCCTCTGTTTCCTTTGTCCTCCGAAATATAGTACTGCTGGCAAGCTGCAAAGGTATCTCAGTATAAGACAAAGACACTTGACAGTTTTATATTTACAATGACGTCGCTGGCCTGCTACTTACAATTACACTTTGTCTAGGGAGCTGAAAACTTGACATCAATCCTTCCTTAGTACTTTGATGACAGGGTGTGGGGGATTTCATCTTTATCTTACCAGTCGGGAAATGGATGAAATAAGGTTGAATTTATACCCTGGCAGTCAGTGGTAAGACACACTACAAAACACTGGCTCTTCTAGCATACCTTTCAAGCATACTCAAATGGAGAAAAGACCACATATTTTCCCTTTTCGCCTTTGGTAAAGATTGATGGTATTGGGGCTGGTCGGTGGTGTGGTGGCTGAGGCACTGGACTCCCATGTGGCCAACTGTGGTTCAAGTCCCAAATCTTGTGGTTTGCTTTCTCACTTTCCCTTTCTTTCTTTGTCTGTCTCTCTTTGGTCAAATTAAAAAAAAAATAAATAATAGTAACAAATTTAAATAAATAAATAAATCTTAAAAAAAAGGATTGATGGTATTTTAGAAAAGAAGAGAAAGACAAAAGCGGATCATAATTGTTATCAAACAAACTATGTCAATAGGAAGAAAATTCTCAGAGTACACAACATGTCACTTTCCTGATTCAGGGTCTTTCTACTATAAATGAAGAGAATTTCTCAGTTGCAGTCAAGAGTCAGAGCTGAGCTGGAGACATGTAACTACATGGCTCTTTGGACATGTTTTTAACTTCTTAGTTCTTCATCTGAAAAGGAGGACAAGGGAATTTATCTGATGGGCTCTGTGGCACAGTGGAAATGCGCTGAACAGGGAAAGCTGGATTGGGAGCTGTGGTGACAACTCAACTCCTGGCCCAGGCTACCTAAAACATGGTGGGTATGAGAGTGAATGCCAAAGATCTGACTGGCTGGAGGTCTGGAGCAAGGGGATCGCAGCACTGCCCATTGACGAAGGCGATGCTCTTCCCTCTCGTTCCTCCTATACACACACACATGAATAAGCACAGGCTCTGTCATGAAGACAGGCAAGTAACAAGTTCTATTAAAAATAGATGTCGTGGGGCTTACATGAAATCATGTACAGAAATTGTACTGATAGGGCCTAGCACACAGCAAATGGCTCATATGCCTTCTGGCTCATTACCATCATCATCATCATCAATGCTACTGCTATTATTTATGCTACTGGGTGAATGTTCAGTAAATGTGAAAATAACATTTTATTTCTGAAGCCATTTATATGAAAGCAAACCATGGCAATATTCTCTTGACCAAGAACTTGACAGTCTTCCTGACTATATCTAAATGGATCAGCAGAGACGTGGAAGTCCAGATTTCCTGTCAAGCCTCGAGAAATCTTGTTCAATTGGCAGTTTGAAAAATAAACCTGTTATATGTACAACCACAGGTCACAAACAGACATGCTAGGTATAGTACAGGACAGAGGCTACTTCTGTGTGTTCTATTAGTCCATTAAATTAGGATGTGTGAGAAATTACTACCCCCCCCAAAAAAAGGAAAAAAACTAAAGGCACTGTTTCATCAGAAAAAAAGCAATTACCTTACATCCACCGTGTCCCATTTCTAAGAATCTTTTCACTGTTACATAAACCACCCAAATGAATTTTGGAGTGCCTTCAGGCAAGAGGACAGAGCCTGCTGAAATCTGTTGATATAATGAGTAATTGCTATAAGAAAATCAGAGTTAGGGGTTCAAACTATGTTTGAACCTAAATTGAAAGAATTTCTGATTTTTATCTTGTAAATATAAAGCCATTTTTTTCAGACGATACACATGCTTTCCTTATAGGCTGAATATTTCTGTACCTCTAAAATGCATATCTGTAAGTCCACAGTACAGAGGATTATGAAGTTAGCTTTCAGAGAAGTATTCAGCTTTGATTATTAGAATCACTTTTAGCCTAGAAATGTGTTCGAAACATTAGTAAAGATATAAAACTTTAAAACACTGTTTCATGAGAAATAAGAAATGATCAACTTTGAGGTTCAACCTGATGTAACTGATACAGTTTATGTCTTAAAAAATATAGCTTGGGGACCAGCAGATGGGGTAATGGTTAGGTTACATTGGTGGACTCCCACATAGTCGACCATGGTTTGAGTCCCAGACCCTGCAGCTTAAAACTCATGCTGGGCATGTGTGCATGCATGCCCAAGATCCCTAAAGGAGAGAGGAGAAGAAACTGCAGTGTGGCGATCCCCCAGGGGATGATTTCTCACTTTCTGTCTCTCTGGAAAGCACATGTGCCCTATAGCAAAAGTATCTCACCACCCCCACCAAAAAAGAAGCTCAAATAAATTAAATCAGATACGTTTGAGGGTATCAGGCTTTTTTTTTTTTTTTTGAAAAAATATATGTGTGTGTGTGTGTGTATATATATATATATATGTATGTAAGTAATATTTCAAAATAGAAATTCTGGAAATATGTACAATGGAAATTATCAAGAAATATTTAAAACTATGAAGAAGGAAGATTTGTCAAGGGGCAAGATAAACACAGGTTAGGGAGCAGTGATGGGCATGTTTGGGGAATTATCTATTTATTAACTGCTTTGGGTTTGGCTTGTTCATGTTCACTCTCCTTTTAAATGGCCCCCGAAGACAGAAACAAATCAGCCCAAAGTACAAATGTCCTATTTTCTCTGTCCTAGACTGCCCTATTCATTCATGGACAAATGTCTGAATGCCTTTTAAGGAGTTGTGAGCCGAGGTGAGCATATCTTTTTTTCTCTCTACTCTGTAACAGGAGCAGTTTTAAAGTCTGAGCTCTGCTGGAGGGCTGTACCTAAGGCAATCTATGGAGACCAAGCTGCAGATAGTATAATTTATAGGTTGACATGGTTTGCAGGATAATGGTATTGATCCTGCTTTTCTATTAAGAGAGTATAATTACAATATGTAAGATTTGCTCACCTGGAAGTTCACTGTTTTATGTGAAATAGGAAAGCTGGATTTAATTGGAAAAAAAAAGAGTACACTTTTACAGAACAAATAATCAGTTTTCCTGGAAATGAGGCCTTCAAAAATAGGAAGAGAGAGTATTTCATAAAATTATGCTGACAGTTCTGATCTCTTAGCCCAGACATGACTTCAGTGACATCGTATGGAAGCACCATTGTGACCTTAGCTCTAGCCAAAAGACAGTGGACCAACTTGAATCACAAGAATGGCCAAATGGCATCCTATGGAAGAAATTCACCTGGGAGCAAAACTGAAAACTTAGAGGGGAAATAGGAAGAAATGTGAAAACTGGTATAATGGAGAGGAATCAAGAAAAAATTGGGTGAAGAAAACAAAAGAAATTACAGAAGATACAAATAAATTTTTTAAAAAATAGAGAACATGAAGAACAATGAACAGGGTTGTTTTTGTTTTGTTTTTTTGTTTGTTTGTTTTTAAATTTGCTAAAGGGTACATGAGCTCATCGGAGAGAAAGAGAGAGAAAGAGAGAGAGAAAGCACCCTCTATGGGAGAGGGTCATGAGCAAACCCCTTCTCTTCCATTTCTCTTTTCAGGATTTGATGCGTGCATGTAAATCTAACATGTCTTTCTATTTTGTAAAAAGAGGTTTTTGCCTTAGGGCATGCACACATGCTGGGGACAGAGAGACAGAGACAGTGAGAGGGTAAGTGAGAAATCATCCCCCCCTGGGGGGGAGGGGGGAACCACACACATGCACATGAACCTGGTGTGATTTGCAAGCCAATGGGTCCAGGACTTGAACTGCAGTTTGCCACGTGGAAGTCCAGCGACATAAGCACTATACCATCTGCTGGTCCCGCCCCTAGTATGTTTTTCAAGCCACCAGGTCCAGAACTGGAACTTTGCAACTAGACATATGGCATCCAGCTGCCTTTACTAGCACATGACTGGCTGGCCTAAAAGTACCCTTTTAAAAAGAAATAAAAATCCATAAAAGTTGTGAAACAAAAAATAATAATAAAATAAAATAGCACATGTTAAAAAAAAAATCAATGAAAGCAAACTAAAGCACCTGTGGCCTCTTTGCTAGAGACATAACCTATGCTTTAAAAAATTGTATTCCCAGGACCAGCAGATGGCGTAATGGTTACATCACTGGACTCACATATAGTCGACTATGGTTCATGTCCCAGACCCAGCAGTTTGAAACTCACGCAGGGTGCATGTGTGTGCATGTCCAAAATCCCAGGAGAATGGAGGGGAAACAAATGTGGTGTGACCATCCTCCCTGGGAGCGGGGGTGAATTCTTGCTTTCTGTCTCTGTGTCTCTCCAGAGAGCACACACACCGTATAGCAGAAAACGCTCTCTAAAGAAAAAAAAAGTCATATTCCTCTGGAATGATATTTCAGGGTTACAATTTGATTTTGCTCGGTATACCTAGAAAAACTAGCTCATTATCTCTTTTTTTTTTCTCCTTTGAAAACTCTGAAGTGAGGTCTATTTTGTATGAAACATAACAACATATTATACATTAAAATCACGTGGCTAATATGCCAAAACAAACATGATTATTCATAGCAAGAAAGCAAATGCCATTGCAGGAATGTTCATCTCTTAAAGCCTTAAGGATAAAGACGCTGAGTTTTAATTTTCTAAGGAAAGTTCCACTATTTACCAATAAACATTCAATCAAACTCTCAAGAAAAGCTCTCTGCCCTTCTCAATAAATGTCAAGACTGGCTGCAATATGAGAACTAAAAAGGAGGTAAAACCATCAGAAGTATCTCTTGATATTTTATGACTGCATTAAATGCAGAAAAAGTATTTTAAATCAGTTCTTATGTTTCATACACATTAGGATAACATGTATATACATTAAACTTTCTAATCAAAAGAATGATAAAAATAACAAGCTATAGCTAAATTCCTGGCTCATGGCTTGGCTTGTGGATTCTGCTTACTGAACATTTGTTGAATGAATAAATAATTAAACATCATATATTTTGGCATGAGTAGAGCTGGCTTTTCAATGAATGGC
>NW_006159617.1:7105475-7131843 GCF_000334495.1 Tupaia belangeri chinensis | reverse complement strand
CACAAGCATTTTCCTTCTCTGACGGGTGCAGGCAGAGGTTGTGATTTATAGACATGGTTTACCCTCGTGATCCTCCCTCTCCAGAGGAACTGAAGAGGTGCCCACGTCCTTAGCCTTGTGACTTCAGACTTAACTGTCTTGATGAAAGCCAGGGGCAGGGCGATGGACATTTTAAGTGCAAATAATTTGTGTGTTGCATATAGAAAGAACTGAAGATTTTAGAAATGTGTGTGTCTTCTCTGTAGAAAAGAGGATGTGTGTGTCTGTGTATAAACTACTACTAAGAAGTAAATTAGCTGAACATTTTAACCAACTGGGGAACACATGATTTTCTTTTGGAATAAGTGAACATTATGAGCATTTCATATGCATTCATTCTAAGTGTTTATTTTCTGATAGAGAACTTCTTAAGAAGACTGGGCCTGACCCTGGGCTTTAGAAACACAAACTAAACGCTTTCACCATGACTACAGCTGAAAGAAAGGAAAGAGAAAGACTCCTTCCCATATTTAAGTAGAATTTTTTAACATAATTACTTTAAACTTATTTTTATGAGATATTCTCTGAGTACTTCCTAAATGAGTCTGCTTAGCAGGCAATTAAAATTACTCCAGGAATCACCAGTCAATCTGTGTATCAATTAAGCCTTTGTTACGTTTCCACTGTTTAACCCTGCAAAATAATGGCATGAAATAAGAGAGCTATACTACTTAAATGTGTCCTCTAACCAGCAGTTCTTTTGCATATCTGTTTGCTCAGTTGAAAGACAATTTTGTGAAGAGGGTAGAACATTTTGTAGAGTACACAGGTGTTAGCACCATCTGGATTCCTACCTCTTCCAAATGTCCCTTCCCTAGGAGTTGCCCCCTGTCTGTCATCCTAGAAACCTAAGAGCTGAACTTCCTGGTGATAAGATCACAAGATCTGAGAAATTAAGTGGGGCTCCCTAGGCAAGGCCATGGAGTGAAATTCTAGCCATTGAGGATGATGTGGGTGAAAAACCCAAACATGAGATGGACCGGACTTTCTTTTTCACTATTGGCAATAGTATCTTGCTACACCCAACTCTTTCTTTTACCAAACATGGAAAACTCTATTGAGAAATTCAATGACTTTCTTTCTTTTTTTTTTTGAGAGGTTTTTGCTATGCGGCGTGAGCGTTCTCCAGAAAGACAGAGAGAGAGATAGAAAGCGAGAAATCACCCCCCACCCCCGAGGGGATGGCCACGCTGCAATCCCTTCTCCTCCATTCTCCTCTCGGGATCTTGGGCACACACACACACGCACCTCGCCTGAGTTTAAGGCACCGCAGTCGACTACATGGGAGTTCAGCAACATAGTTATTACGCTAACTGCTGGTCCAAAGAAATTCAATGACTTTCAATAGGTATCTCGAACTCAACCTACATCGCTTCCTCTCTTCGCTGTGTAAGACAGTAGTGCAGAGCTTTCCGAAACGCCATTTTTAACACTGCACTTGTCAAGATCTCTGTTTCACCCTGAGGGATCCGGTCATGTGTAGTACACACATACTCCAACCCAAAAGAAAGCAGGGAGGGAGGAAGAGAAGGGAAAAAGGAGGAAGGGAAGAGAGAGAGGGAACTTATTTAAATTTCTGCCCTGAAATGTTAATGCCTACCAATTTTTTTAAAAAAGGACATTAATAGTAAAAGACCTTTCAGCTCTTTCTAAAAGACCATTTTCTTTTTTCCTGTTTAACTTAACGAAAAACAATTTATAGGTAAAAATGTGTTGAGGAGGCAATAAAGACCTTTTTTCCAGTGCTGAATTGAGGTTACATGTTTCACATAGCATTAAGCTTCTTTTTATTTCCTAACAAACTCCCCAAAAGCTTTTTTAAACAGAGCTGTCAGCTCTGTTTGTTCCAGTCCCTGATTTACAAAGAGCCCATGGGTTACAGCAAGGACCAAATAGGAAAGTTACTGCAGCATTTCCATTTCCAGCCCACTTTTCAATCTACCCCTCCTGCTTTCCACAGCTGCCCACCTTGCTCAACCCAACCCTGCCCAGTGGTGCAGGAGTAGAGGTGGGGGAGTCTACAGTTTCAGGGGAAAGGATGGTTTTCATGGGATTGGGTCTCCGCCCAAAGGCAGTGTGACTTCTGTGTTTTATCCAGCATTAGAACACACGATCCAGAGAGTAGACTTTGACCAAGAACCTGGGGGAGCTTCTCAACACAAGAAGTAGCCTCACTCAGCTGGGGTCCCTGGCTCTAACCCCAAGTAAGAGTGCATCAAAGAATGTATGGTTTTCTGCTACTAAAACTCAGCCCCCCTCAGCCTTTTGCAGCAACCACCACTTCTTTTCACTGCCAGACCAAGAAGCGGTGTTTTCTCTTCCCACTGTCCCTTTACTCCCCAGATCTCATTCAATCTCCTGCTGTTAATACACTGCAGGAGGGACCAGCAGTTGGCATAATGGCTATGTCACTGGATCCCATGTAGTTGACTGCGGTTCAAGTCCTGGACCCAGTGGCTTAAACTCACACCGGGCACGTGTGCATGCTAGTCCGAGATTTCGAGAGGAGAATGGAGGAGAAGGGATTATTGGTGTGGCCATCCCCGCTGGGGGGGGGTGATTTCTCGCTTTCTGCCTCTCTGTCTCTGTCTTCCAGGCGAGCACAGGCACCCTATAGAAAAAACAAAAAAAAAAAAAAAAATACACTGCAGGAACAGTTCTTTCAGAAGTCTCCATGGGCCTACCCATGGCCTTTTCTCCTTCTCCATCCTCTGCCATATCTGACACTAGTTACCTCTCCCTTCTCGAAACTGCTCTCCAATTCTGCACCTAACTGTCTTGCCGACCCCCACCCTTCTCTTTCTGGCTGTTTTCTCTCCTTTTACAACCCAGAGTTCTAGGGCTAGCCTGCTATTCTCTCTCCACATCAGCTCTTTGACCACCATGACTATTCTTCGGTTGCACACAGGTAACAGCAAGTCTCCTGCTTCTCCAGCCCACCCCTCTTCTAAGCGCCTGACTACTTTGTCAAATGGCCTGTGGACACCTCAAGTCAATTCACTCCTCCCCTTCCCTCCTCGCAGTGTCTCCATTTCTGTTAGCATCTTTCTCTACATATACTGCCACCCCATCACACCAGCGGTAAATCTCAGCTTCTTGGACTGTCTGTGCCCCTTTGCCCCATGCATTAACCGCAGGAACACAGTCCTGCCTGTTCCTACCCTAAATCTTCTCCCCCAGGTCAACATCCCTAATTGCACATCACCTGTGTGACTGGCAATATCTGCTCCAAATACTATCCCCCAGAGGTTTTCTCCCAGTCTCCTTGGAACACCAGGTCCCTTGTGTTGCCATTGCTATTCTTTAACATAACTGTGACACTTCACACATGGCTGAGGAGTAACAAAATTAAACCCAGAAACTAAGACCTGATGAGGGTGTATCCTTACAATACATATAGAAGAGTTATCACACTCATTTTTAATGGATTTGCTTTGCTTTGACTACAGAAGAAAGCAGATGTAAAATAGTGATAAGTTTAATAATTTCATTAAATGAATTCCATACTTTGATCCATTTATCTGTTTAGCTACACTGTGTATAGTAAAAAGCATATCAAGCTTAATAAACCACTAGCATAAAATCTGATTAAAAAAAAACCAGCTCTTTGCATAACATGTGATCTTTGCTTTAAAGTGAAGAAATAATAGCTACCTTTTAACTTAAGAGTCATGAATCCTAAACCCTGGTAAGTATAAGACCAGAGTTATAAGATGACCCAAAGCTCAGAGAGAGACAGTAAGAGGGAAAGTGGAAAATATCACCCCGGGGGATGGCCACTCCACAATCTCTTCTCCTCCTGGGATTTTGGGCATGTACACACATGTGCCCCACAGGAATTTCAAACCAACAGGTCCTCGACTCCAACTGCAGTCACCCATACGGGAGTCTAGCATCTTAACCACCATGCCACCTGCTGGTCCCTAAAATGGTGTCTTAAAGCACCTTTGGGCTAGCATCACTCATATAGAACACAGTGAAGTATGAGGTCAACTATGTAGGATGAAGAGCATTAGCATCAAAGTTCTTTGTAGCCATTCTGCCTCTTAAAAAGGGTGACGTTCTCATCAGGCTCAATGAGTCCCTTCTGAGCTAGCAAAATTAAAATTTTTTTGTGCTGAATTTAGTTAAGAATGAAGTGGTGGAAATATTTAGGTTCATATGCAAAGAAAATGAAATCCCTAAATAAATGTACAAACATCTATCATTTATCCTTTATATTAAGAAAGATAGGAAAGATAAGAAAGGATAAGTGTGGTTTCATGCAAAAAAATTCTAAAGAATTATTTTAATTTATTATTATTGCTCTTGAATTTGGACAGAAAGAAACAGAGTGAGAGATAGAGAGAGAGAAAGTGAGAAAGCAAGCTACCAGGTCCAGGACTTGAACCATAGTCAGCCACGTGGGAGTCCAGCACCTTAACTACCGGCCAGCCCCCTCATGCAAAATTTTTAAAAAGAGGCTAACTTTCTATTCTTCCCCCACTTAACAGAAGCCAAGAAACATATTCCTAGAATCAGACTGTATATCAGAGTTCCCCTAGAGCAGAAATGGTATTTCTCAGTAGCAGAGCCCAGAGCCACCTGGGCATCTGCAGGCCTGCTGAGGGAGGTCAGCCGGGGTTAACAGCTGACTTAAGGGATGTTTTAGTCTGTTTTTCTGTCACTAACAACTAAATACCACACGGGGTAATTTAGAAAGAATAGAGGCTTCTCCAGCTCACAGTTTTGGAGGTCCAAGGTCACAGGGCTGCATTTGCTGAGGGTGGTTTTGCTGGTGGGAACCTCCAGAGTCCAGAGGCGGCAGAGTGCACCACATGTGAGAGCTTGAGCCGAATGTGTGTGCCTGCTTGGGAGTAATCGCAGGGCCTTACCCCATGACCTCATCATATCCCAGTCACCTCGGAAAGCTCCACGTTGCAATACCTTGTACAGTTTAAATCTTCACCCTCTTAGTCCATGTACAACCACATTTCAATACATGAATTAGGGGGTGGTGGTCCATAAGCGAAGGCAGCAGTGGGCAAAGGCAGCTCCAATGGAGTCTGGTTTCCATGCGTTTTCTGAGTGCTGAGCTAAGCAAGCCTGCCTTTCTAACTGGTTCCTCTGCCTAGCTCGGGAGGAACCTCACATACGTTATCCCTAATGCTGCCACCAAGCTGGAGAAGCAGGTATTACCCTCCGTTTACAGCGGACCAAACCAAGTTTGTCAGAAAGTCATTTGCTCAAGATCAGGGAGGTTGGTCTACTTCAAAAAGACTACTCATCTCACTTCCTGTTGTTCTCAGCCATTAAATAACCATGACGGGGGGTGGGGGGCAGGGGGGGGCATGGTTTTGAACAAACTCCTGTTCTAGGTCCTAGGACCAGACAAAAATGGAACCATTCATGCTAAACTTTATGTCACACCATCAGAGTAAAATGTTAGGGAACCTAATAGGGCCCCCAAATAGACCTTCATTTCTTCAAACAAAACAAAAACAGGAGATTACAGTCCTCCTCAGTCAGTGCTAAGAGGAAATAAAACTTGGGCACAAGGGATGGCTTTCTTAGGAAAGTACACCTGAAACAGCTTAGGACACTATCTAACGCACTGGATCTTTCCTTTTATTATAACATCTTTATTGACCAGTTAGATTCTTCCTTTACCTTCCAGACTTAAGATTAAACAAAGTGACTCCAAGTGACCACGAGGTCATCTTGCTCCCTTTAGCAGAGAACTTGGCCAAGCTTGCTGTACAGAGCTGCTGTTCCTCCCTCCATTCACAGCTTGACCCTTCTCAGGGAAGGCAGTCTGTAACACATCGACACACACTGGCCAGGCAGCTTAGAGGCGATCATCCCAGCCTCGGCCCAGATAAAATTGGTACTTTCCTTGCTCTTCCTCAGTCTTTCTATTAGGTTGACAGATGAAGAATGACTACCCCAGGGGTGTCTTGGTTGTTACAATGACTGTGGAATGCCATCAGCATTGAGTGGACAGGGACCAGGAATTTTACCAGTTCTGTAACATGCTAGACCGTTCCCACTCTCACGCAGCAGTGCCTCTGTCAAAGAGCACTGTGCTATGATTCTCCTGGCACTTTGCCAGTGAAGGTAGAGAAACCCCCTTGGCACCACTGAAGGCCTTGGCAATTAATGCCATCAATAGACTGGGGTGGCATAGCAACAGCAGGGACCTTCCAGTAACACCAATGTCTCAGTGAACAAACGTGAATCTTCTCTTAACAGCCTGGAGCTGACTAACACAATGTAGGACCATTTAGAGAAGACTTAACTAACAAAAGGCAAATAAATCCAGGTAGAAATGTGAAGCTAAATAAAGTAGCTTCTCCTCTCTTAGATTCTAGCCAGGATGATGGATATCTTATTAACACCCCCTGCTCAGGACACCACACAGACAGGTGGCGTCTGGGATCAAGACTGGGAATGCGCGGTCCCTGTGTGGGAAGCTGCAGTCTGGCCCTCCTGGGCCCTCTTTCTTTCCTGTTTCCTTGCTCCTTGTATGGACTTTGGGCATCAATAGTGCCCCTGTTTCCTCTGGCTTCCAGCTGGGTCCAGTCAGTGGGGAGAGTGTTTATTTCCCTGGCTCCTCCCTTGCAGGTTACTTCCCAGTAGATGTAATGGCTC
Source organism: Tupaia belangeri chinensis (assembly GCF_000334495.1). NCBI lineage: Eukaryota > Metazoa > Chordata > Mammalia > Scandentia > Tupaiidae > Tupaia > Tupaia belangeri. The sequence goes on along the minus strand of NW_006159617.1, from coordinate 7,125,174 downwards.
CACTTAAGGCAACAAGCACTACTCGGCTCCCTCTCGGTGGTGGACAGAATAACGGTCCCTCCAAGATATCCATGCTCTACTCCCTAGAACCTGTGCATACATTACTTTACATGGCAAAGGAAAATTAAGAATGCAGATGAAATTAAGGTTGCTAACAGCTGACTTTTTAAAAAAAAAAAAAAAAAGGCTACCCTGGATCATTGTGTGGGCCCAATGTAATCACAATAGCCCTTGAAGAGGAAGAGGAAGGTGGACGAAGTCTGATGTGAGGACTGGACTCCTGCTGCTGGCTGTGAAGATGGAGTAAGGGACTACTAGGCAAGGGCTAGAGGTGGCCTTTAAAAGCTGGAAAGGACAAGATTTCCCCCTCGAGCCTCTGGAAAGGACACAGCCCTACCTACACTTTGATTTTGGCCTGTGAGACCCAGCTCAGATTTCTGACCTCCAGAAGTCTTGTGCTGTTTCGAGCCACCAAGTTTGTAGTAGCAATAGGAAACAAAACCACTCTTCTCCAGTTACCTAACTATTCTTTCAGTTACAGGGGAGGTAACAGACTGACCATAACTGGACTACAGAGTCTCCTTATATCCCATGACTTTTTACCACACCTTTCTTTAAAAAAACAAAACAAAACAAAAAAAAACTTACTCTAGCAAATTTTGAGTGTGTCTTCATTGGCATTCAGAAATGCAGGGACCAGCAGTTAGTGTAATGGCTATGTCGCTGGACTCCCATGTAGTCGACCATGGTTCGCATCCTGGACCCGGTGGCTTAAAACTCATGCCGGGCGCATGTGCATGTGTGCCCAAGATCCCGAGAGAAGAATGGAGGAGAAGGGATTGCGGCATGGCCATGCCCCCCGGGGGGGGGGGGTGATTTCTCAATTTCCATCTCTCTGTCTCTCTCTGTCGGTCTGGCGAGGACATGCACCCTAAAGCAAAACCCTTTAAAAAAAAAAAAAAAGAAATACATACCCCACCTTTCCCTCAGGCTTTCACCTCCTGAAAGAAAATTAGGGATCAGCAGATAGCATAATGGTTACGTTCCTGGACTCCCACACAGTCAAACACGGTTCACATGTTGGACTCGGTAGCTTAAAACTCACGCCTGGTGTATGTGCATATGTGCCCAAAATCCCGAGAGGAGAATGGAGGACGGGGATTATGGCGTGGCCATCCCCCTGGGGGGTGATTTCTCGCTTTCTATCTCTTTCTGTTTCTGTGGTGAGCACATGTGCCCTATAGAAAAATCTCTAAAAAATATAAAAGAAAAACCCTTAATTAAAAAGATCAATATCTACCAATCATATTGATGAATGAGTAACCTAATCAGGAATACTTCTCCAAAAATAACTTAACAGTAACTTCATAGTTGTATATAGCTGTGAGTTATAAAAGGAAAATACAAATGAAAACTGAGTAGTTCTAAAGATGTAACTTAAACATCACTGACTTGAGTTGAAAATGACTATAACTTCAGAAATTAGTTGATATATAATGTAGTCAATAGTCTGTCTAAATTAAAATACTAATTTTTAAAATAGAGGCACATGAAGTTGTCTTTTTATTGAAAGACAGTAGTAGCCATCTAGAGTTCGATACTATCTAATGGAGTAAATGCACCGTTTCTAATGAAATGTATTCATACTTTGCACCTTAACCTGAGAATGAAAAGATGTCTTCCATATTAAATTTCAAAAATAGTTCATGAGCTTGAAGAATGTGCCAGTTGAAAGCAGAGTTCTTTCTGTTGGACTGAGTGTGTTCTGAACATTTTCTCTCCATTTACACAGCAACCTTTATCATTCTCCCTACACTCTACTTCAAGACCCAGCTCGAATCCCACCTCTTCTGTAAAATTGCCTGCACATCCCAGCTCCCCAGGAACTCAATCCTACACTCCACAGCACTTGCTGTGCAGTTCATCTGAGCCAATCACCACAGGAGGACTCTGCTTATCTGGATCTCTTATTCATTTGGATCTCTCCAACTAAATGGAAAATTCCACTGAAGCTGTACTAGATCCCCAAATTTCTTGCATTATAAATATTATATTCCTTTAAAAAACTACTTCCAATTTACATTATTTTGCTTTTTGTAAACCACTTAAAATCCTCTTTGGGTCAAAGCTGAGTAAAAACAAAATAATAAAGGATCCACAACCAAAGACTAGAGCTGTGCCCTAGATATAGCATAGGGTTTTAATAAAAGCATTAGTAGAATGAATGACTTAAGACATTGCAGCCAAATTATCACTTAGTAAATTATATACTCATCTGAAACAAGCCCAAAGTGTCCAAATGGAGCAAAGTCAAGCCAAAGGAGAACATGCTTGGGCTCAGCCCCTTGGTGCAAATCTGTCTCCATGTGGCCCCCAGAAAGACAAAGGCAGTCTTGCTTTTTGATGGGACAAAGCGTGGCAGTAACTGGGTTGGGAAGCATCACATGCAGGAGAACATATGCAGGAGAATAATCCTGACTCTTAACTGCAGTTCTTTCTATGAATTAGAGTTGCATGCCATTGAGAACTGGCTCATCCAGTCTAGATTACTCCTAATCACAGTATTATGGAAGAGAGTTAGAGAAGGTCTTTAAAAAGGCACAATAAGAGAGCCTTTCAAAAGTCCCATGATCACTAAGCACCTTTAGGACCTAAAGGACTCAAAAAAGGCTGTGACCATAAATTACTTAGCAACTTTGATCAATTATTTACCTTTGCAATGTAAATCTATCTAATATCTACTACTTAAGTATAAATATCAGCCCTCCCAGCCAAGACCTCTGTAGAGCCAATTTTGCCAAAGGTTAGTCAAAAGTCATGAGTCACTGATAGTCTGATCTCTTCTCTGGTCAGAAATGCAATAAGGGGAAGTGAGGCTCCAGAATACATTAGGATATACTTTAGACTTTATACATAGATACCATAACATACAGCATCCGAGTATATAATACCCATGTGACATATACTGATAGAAATAACAGCAAATCTTTTTTTTATAACTATTTTATTATTTATTTATTCACTCATTGATTTTTAATTTGACCAGAGAGAGACAGAGGGTGAGAGTGAGAGAGAGAGGAAGTGAGAAAGCAAGCCACCAGGTCCAGGACTCGAACCCCGGTCAACCATGTGGGAGTGTCCAGCGCCTTAACCACCACGCCACCTGCTGGTCCCATAGCAAATCTTGTTATCAGACCAACTCAATCTGATGACAGCTCTATGGTTACATTTTTCAAAATAACCTCCTCCATCCAAACCAAACATTCCTGGTTGCCAGTGTTGAGTGTCACATTTTGAGTGTCTGCCATAATGCTTTTCAAACAAAAAGTCAACCCTCACTGAAATAAACCAAACTTTATGAATTATGAATCAGAGGGTGCTTAATAATTTGTGCCATAGTTTTACAGACTTACCTTTAATAAGGAAACAGGTTATTAAATTTCTTCTTGAATGATATGATGTTTCCCAAAATTAGCTTAAAATATACAATTAAACTCTTCAAGTAATGTGAATGCTAAATGACAGGGGATAAGCTGTATTTACAGGATGAGTCCATATATTTCACGTTATAAACATTATTTTCAATTGTCTCCAACTGTTTTTGTCCAAATTTGACAAGACACTTCATTTCTAAATAAGCTAATTGTGTAAGTAATTATTCATTCTATCATCATTTTAAAAGAAAAAAAAAACACAGAAGAATTAACATTCTGGAGAAGAAATTCAGCTGTACAACTTGTAGGATAAATCTGATAAGGTGAAATAAGTTATATTTTCTCCTCTCCTCCAATGTTAAACCATATTCTTTCACAAAGGGAATACCTAATCCCAATCGCTATATGCTTAAGAAAAAAACATGAAGGGGGAATGATTAAATTAATAGCTTTCCTGTGTTTATCACAGTACTTCAGGGACAAATAAAATATTTATAAAAGATGGTCATCCCATCCCTGTGGCCTCCTGTTGAAGGGAACTGGACCGCCAAATCCCAGCCCCGATGGCTTGACAGACACACTGCATGTGTCCTAAATCCTGACAGAATGGACGAATAGAGAAGACAGGGCTGTGCGTGACCATCACCCACTGAGGGTATTTTTCCCTCTCCCACTCTCTCTGGTGAGTACACAAGCTCTCTAACAAAATAATTAAAACTACATTTACGAAAGAAGACTAGATGTAATCTTTTACATCATTTTTTAATCAAGAAGGTTAAATATGTTTAGTCATCTTATAGAAAATTTTGAATTATTCCCTTTGGCATAACTTACTTACTTATATTGGTAAATAACCATATTCAGGTACTTCAAAATATTTGTGGAAAAATGGAATTAAAGTAAGTTTATTTTGTTTTAAAAAAACTTTGAAAGCCACATATTATCTTTTCATAATATACCATTTCCACAAACTTTTTGAACACCCCCTCATATTTGCTATATAGAAGTATAAGATGAAGACAAAAATTAAATCTTAAATACTACTCTGATGACATCACTGCCCTGCTAAGAAATTTGTGACTGCTCTAAACACTTCTGGGATAAAATCCAAACTTCTCAGTGCAGCCTATAAAAGTCTCCTTAATTTGGCTGCTTCCTACCTGTTTAATTTTATGATCTATTCTCACAATTCATTCTCTTCCAAATGGACTTACTGTGCTCCACCTCATCCCTTCCTGGGGATGTTCTCTCAACTCTCCATGACTCCAGGTATTAGGGCGACCTTTGCCACTAGCTTTTCTGAACACTCAAGCTACAGAGAACATTGATAATACTTAGAATTTTTAATTTGCTACATGCATGTGTGAAAATTTTTATCATATATGTATCTACATGTATGTAGAAACATTCTCTTCTAGGCAGTGTCTTGATATTAATAGTAGAAACTCTGTCTTTGAGGTCTTTGACTTACCGGTAATCAGAAACATAGCCTGAAGAATAGGATAAATAACTGCTTTGATTTGTTTCTTGGTTCTTTTCAATAACTCTTTAAGGTACCAGGTTGATATGGTGGGTTTTTTAAAAAGAAGTGTTTATATAATGTTTCCTTATTATTATACTATTCAATTTTACCAGAGAGAAAGAGAGAAAGCAAGCTGCCAGGTCTGGAACTCGAACAACAGTCGGCTACGTGGGATTCCAGTGCCCTAACTACCATCTCATCTATCAGCCTCAAATATGAGATTTTAAGACTAACACAAAGATGATCTGGGTCAAGAGGCTATGAAAGCTTAATCAGCTAATGCAGAGTGTTTGAATAATTTCCCTTGGGGATAATTTACTTACGTGATATAAATAACATATGTTACATATACATGAGGTTAGAGAAAGCAGTTTGAAACCTCAGAGAAAGTTTAATGCCTATTTTAGGTGCAAGCTTTTTAACCCACCAGCAATTAGTTAGTTACACCTTATCCCGGTCATGACTCCCTTGAGGTAAATAATTACTCTATCAAAAACAACTGAGAACTCGAATGTCCATCAATAAACGAATGGAAAAACTATGGTACATCTCAACTGAGATATTACTAAGTAATACAAAATGAAAATAAACTGACACACAAGAGATAGAAAAAAAATCTCAAACACATTATACTGAGTGCAAAATATCAGACATAAATGAAATGCCCTGGAAGATCCTATTCCTGTGGAATTTGAAAACAGGCAAAGAGAACCTACAGTCACAGAAAGCAGACACTTAGATGCCTGTGGCTAGGAGACTAAAACTGCAATGGACACAGAAACATTCTCTGTGTGAAAAGTCCTACTGTGAATATATCTGTCACAACACCTCAAGCTGTACACTGGAAATGGAGTCATTGTATTAAATATAAATTATATCTTGAATACATTAATTTTTAAATTGTTTAAAACTGGGAGGCCAGTAGGTGGCATGGTGGTTAACTGCGGTTCAAGCCCCAGACTCAGTAGCTTGAAATTCATGCCAGCTGTGTAGGTATGAGTGCCCAAAATCCTGAGAGGAGAAGGGACTGTGGCATGGCCATCCTCCCGCACCAGGGGGTGGTTATTTCTCACTTCCTCTTTCTGTCTCTCTCCTGTAAGCACATGTGCCCTATTAAAACTTAGTTATTACTGTGCTTATAACATTTACAGTATTATAGTATATGTTATATTTTTTGTGGGAGCTAAAGAACTAGAAACTAGTTGACAAAAGATAATTCTAATTTTTCTTCATGTCTGATCCCATTATATGGTCTTTCTTTCTTTTTTTATTTTTTAAAATTTTCCCACAGGGCATATGCACTAGTCAGAGAGAAAGAAAGAGGGAAAGTAAGTAAGCACCCCCACAAGGAATGGTCATGCTGCAATTCCTTCTCCTTCATCTCTCCCTCTTTTTGGAATTTTGGGCACACATGTACACATGCCTGGTGTGTTTCCCAAGCTGCCAGGTGCAGGACTCGAACCATGCAATTGGCCATGTGGGATCCAGCTTGCACAACCACCAGGACATGTGTTGGCCCCATTTTTATTTTCTTAGCACACAGTCCTCTGGGCTCCCAGGAAGACTACTGCAGTTGTCTGTGCAGCACTGCTGTGCTCTTCCCAAATCACAACCACCATCACTACCAGCATTATGCTTAGGAATCAGGTTGAGTAACCAACCCCAGGGTGGTCACTTTCTAAACATCCAGCAAGGCTTCAATTCCTCCTTCTCTGAATTACAAACAGGATTTGTGTTGTATTTTGCTGCTGCTGCTGCTGCTGGTGGTGGTGGTAAGGAGATCGATTATGAACTCGCGGTGGTATTTTTAATAGCTGTGGCCTTTTTCTGGTCCGGTCTAAGGTCTGCTTCCAAGGTGAGGTGTTGGAGTGCTGGTTTTTGCTGGCATCCTCTCTCCCTCCCTTACTTTACTTTGCTCTCAGGTTCTGGCATGACCAGCTCGAGCTGGAGCGATACGGATGTGTCAGTTGTTCAAGGGTGCTATAGAAATACGGTTCTTTTCTGACTTATAAGAGAACTGCAGACCCTCACTAGCTCGGTGGTCAAATATAAATCCTTTGGTTCTTTAGCATCAGTGATTGGCTGCAGGAGGAAAAAAAAAAAATCCATGGTTGCACAGCTCGAGGTTTTTTTGATAATCTAAATAACATCAGGACTGTCCCCAGGTGTGTGCACGTGTGTGGGTGTTTCCATAATGGCCATATAGGCAAGAGGACAGTCACTGCGGACTGTAACTGGACAAAACATTCCATGGCCCACATTATCATCTCAGGTATAATCGATTTAAAGTTTTCTTCTATTCTAGGGCTAAGAAGAAATCGATTTTATAATTCCTTCAAGTCACATAATAGCTAGTACGAGTGTCCAAAAGTTCCTGAACGGCAAATGCTACGACTGCTTGTTCGTCCAAGCCTTCGCGCATGCTATCATCGGTATTTCTTGACCATTTAGTCGGCACTGGGCTAAGTCAACGGAATGCTGTGATATAACTTGCTTGTACAGAGCAAGTGCACCGTGGTCTGGTTATAAGTCAGCACTTTAAAAAATTACATCTGGTCAAAATTATTTGTGTAAATTCCGAAAATCACTGTCAAATGACATTAAAATACTAGGATCTGAGTTCTTGGAAGCTTAAAAGTGAAAATAATAACCATCATCGCCATTTCCTTTGTTTCTGTTAACACTTTGAAAGCTGCAGCTTCCCTTCGCTGGGCCAGTGGAAGCTCAGGTGTAGTTCCCGAAGGACACTGAGTAGGAGACTGAGCTTGCCACAGGCTAAATGTGGCTATGACACAACTCTTCTGTGTTAGACTCTGCACATATAGCTCATGATGGGGCACAGATTAAAAAGCACATTTTCACATATCTTATTTAGCACATTAATTTTTTTCTCGTTTATGATAAAGCATGTGCACAAAAGAGAGAGAGAGAGAGAGAGAGAGAGACCCTCCACAGGCTTATTCACACTGGGATTCCCTTCCTCTAGTCCTCCAGCCCGTGGAATCCTGTACACACATGCTTTTTTTTTTTTTTTTTTTCTTTTTTTGGTTGCTATAGGGCACGTGCGCTTGCCAGAAAGACAAAGAGGTACAGAGAGACAGAAAGCGAGAAACCACCCCCCGGGGGGATGGCCATGCTACAACCCCTTCTCCTCCATTCTCCTCTCAGGATCTTGGGAATACACGCACACGGGCCTGGAGTGAGTTTAAGCCACCGGGTCCGAGACTCGAACTGCGGTCGACTACACGGAAGTCCAGTGACATAGCCATTATGCTAACTGCTGGTCCCCACCCACCATGTTTTCAGGCCAACTGGATAAGGGATTAGAACTGCAGTCAGCTTGTGGCCTCTAGCTCTGTGGTCCAGTATGCTACCAACTGTGCCACAGAGACTGAGCCAGAACATTTAAATCTTGACCACAATTGTATGTGATTGGCATAAAAGGATCAGCCTCTGTTTCACAGATGGGGACATTGGTGCCCAGAGAAATGGAGACAAAGGCTGAGGTCACACACATAGACTCGGGTTTCTGATCTGATTCTTTATCTTTTATAGCATCCTGGCCTCTGCATAGGTACAACACACAGACATATTAAAAGGGGACTTAAGTATACATAAAAATCAACACTATTCATCTAAAGGTTTCGCAAACTGATAGTGCACTCTCCCCGGGTGAGGATGAATGCAAAAAGAACAGAAAGTACAAGGTGGAGTCTGGCAGAAGAAAGGTCTGGCTTGGAAGAGAGTAAGAGGATATTCCAGGTCATGAGAATGTTCCCACAAAGGAACTAGAGGGAGGGAACGGCAAGCAACTTTGCTTTGCTGGAAGGAAGAATGTACTGGAAAGTACAATAGAATAAGATTTGGTATTCATTCATCCCCTGGGGTGTAATCCTGAAGATGTTCCAACACTGGACAACCCACTTAGCTGAAGCTAGTTGAAGAATAGAAATAGAACTGCAATAATGGTGAGCAGGTGTTTGTCAGCACAATGAAGTACCTTTGTCTGTTTTCACATGCAAGGTATAACAGCTGATACCTATTCAGTCGTTGGGTACAAAAAAGAAACGAACCTTATTACATGTATTATCCTTTCTGAGGCTGGACTTTATCCTGAAGGGAAATAAATGTGTATACATTCTCTAACAGGGCTAATAGCAGAGATGCCTATTTATCTTATGCTTCTTTGCAGTGCTGCCCAGAGTTGAAAATTTCACCCCAACTACAAGCATCTGTATGAACCCCATCACTAAGCTGTTCTTCTCTTATTGCCAATAACGCATGTAGGAGTTTGTTGGAAGGTGGTTTTACTTGGTATTTATTTCCTGCAGCATTTCCTGAGCTGTAGGAATTAGGAAAGGGAAGGGTGGGGATAACTTGGAGAAAGCTGAGGAAGAAGAAATGATGTCTGGAGGAAGACAACAAATGTCAGCCACCAACACTGCTCCCGAGCCAAGCAACAAAGCCAGAAAGATATCCCAAAGCAGCTCCGTGCTAGATGCTAAGTAATTAAGGACATAAACAAAACATCTACTGCATTTGTTGCAGGATTTCCAGTTCCAAGATACTCTTCCTTCCCGCTCCTCCAATCTCCTACCCTATCTCAACCCATTCATTTTAATCCACTAGCCAAGGGACCTGAAGATAAAACAACAACAACAACAAAAACTAGTATTAGAAACATCACAAGAAAGGAATTGGTCATTTTAAGAAGGCTGGAGAGAAGCTTTGAGGCCAGCATCTTTTCCTATGTCCCTCAAAGCCCCTTGAACTTCGGTAAGCACCATTTCTACTGACCTTCAGGGAGGCTGGGCTAAGCAGAACAGCTACAGTTTAAAATAACCCCCTCAGATAAGAAAAGCTCATGACCAAGGGGAAGCAGGGGAGGATGAGATAGTGAGGGCCCCCCAACCCCCTTGCCAATTCAGGTCAATGTGATTTGTTTGACCCACCAAGATGACTGAAAACCCAATTATCTGGTTAGGCTTGCGCAAACAGCATGCAAACTGCAAAAGAGAGAGTGAGATCACTTCATCAGTGCTTCAGAAAATGACTCTCACACTCCTCAATCCGAAAAATGATCAGCCAGTTACCCCGCATCTTGGAACTATTTCCATTTGTGTTAAAAATGAAACTGACACAGCGTACGGGAATGCCTTTAGTCAAAGAGAAGGGGGTACATTAGCCCATATCTTTGCCTGAAAATATATAGAAAACTTTAGTATAATTTAAGTTTTTAACCAGGCTCAGCCACTGTCAGCTATGCTAACTCCAAAGATCTCTGACAGGAGCGAAAAGTGAGGCCAACGAGCAACTGGTGGAGAGCCTGGGCAGTCACCACAGGCAGATCCACCTAAATCATCCACTAATCACTCAAGGCTTTGCTTCCTACCAAGATGATCTCCATGGAGCTCTTTCGAATGGGGCAATGCCTTAGAAAATGTTCACTTTCACAGATCAGAGCCAACTTTACTGCCAATAAAGAGCCTCAGAGACTGAGCGCATAAACTGGTCACCCCGTCCCTGGTAATTAGGCAAATCCCAGAAGCCACAACGCGGAAGGCATCCCTTTACACTTGAATCACACACACGGCAGGACACTCTCACCGTGAGTGACAGAACAGAAGGCTCTGCTGGACAGCACAGGTTCACGGAAGCAGAACTGCATAAGAGAGTTAACCTTAACCACGAACCCAGCGCCCACACCACAATCAGAGTAACGACTTGAAGTCACCATTGCTATTTCAGCACAGGGTGCAAGGGAGAGCTCAGCTGTAAAGAGGGGGAAAACAGAGACAGAAACCTGCACAGAGAGGTAGTGACCTGCTGCAGAATCTCTCCCAATCCAGGTACCCACATACTACCTGCACTACACTTTCTGTCACATCTGCATGCTGCTGAGATTACTCACTTCGTGGTTTTAAAAGACACTTTATACCATGGCAATTAAAAGAAGATATATATATATCTACATATATATAATTTACAATATACATCAATGTGAATGTCTTTAGTCTTTAGAAATAAAAAATAAACATAAAATATAACTTTATTTTAAAGGCTTTTGACATACTGCACTTGCATTCCCTGGAGAGAGACAGAGAGACAGTAAAAGGGAAAGTGAGACACCAGCAGTTGGCATAATGGCTATGTCGCTGGACTCCCATTTAGTTGACCATAGTTCAAGTCCCAGATCCAGTGGCTTAAACTCACACTGGGCGCGTGTGCGTGCACGCCCAAGATCCCGAGAGGAGAATGGAGAAGGGACTGCGGCGTGGCCATCCCCGCTGGAGAGTGATTTCTCACTTGCTATCTCTCTTTCTCTGTCTTTCTGGCGAGCCCACACACTCTATAGCAAAAACTTCTCCAAAAAAAGAAGAGGGAAAATGAGAAATCACCCCCTGAGGGAATGACCAGGCTGTAATCCCTTCTCCTCCATTCTCCTCCAGGGATTTTGGGAATGCATGCAAACGTGCCTGGTGTGAGTTTCAAGCCACCATGTCTGGGACTCAAACTGCAGTTGGCCACATGGGAGTCCAGTGCTCTAACCACTGCACCACCTGCTACCCTCTCAAATATAACATTTAAAAAAAAATTTAGACAGGGTCTTCTTGTGTTGTGATCAACCTGCCATAGTGTCCCGGGTTGCTGGGATTACAAGGGTGTGCCACCATGTCCAGCTTTCAGGGTGGGTCAGGAACTGAACCTGGGTCTCCCAGGTAGCCTCAAGGTACTGAGTAGCAGCTTAAATCAACACACTGCCACAGTTGGACTGATTCTTTTTTAAAAAGAGTCAGCCCCTAAAACGGAACAAGAACGGTCTGGAGCTTCTGCAGGGCTGCGCCCCAGTGCTTGGGCAAAAAAAACTCAGACTCACTCTAGGTCCCCTAGGACAGGAAACAGAGCTTGTCTCCATGAGCAGCAATATCACTGACTGATTGAGAAAATGGGCTTCCCAGGCCTCGGCTAACTTTCTAGCACTAACCACTACCTGTCTGGGCTAGTTGCTTAATCCCTCTGTTCTCCAGAGTGACAAGAAACTTCCTTTCTATGGTGGTTGTAAGGATAAGTGAAATAATGTACAATGAGCACTCAGCACTTCCTCTGCTCAATAAAAGACCTATTACAATTGCTGCTGCCGCTGCTGTTACAACTCTAAAACGAGGATAAGCAAACAGATCTCCCTTACAGGATCGCTCTAAGCTCATTGTTTTCACCCGATGCTCATTAAGAGATTGGCTTACTAGGTGTCCGGCATTATTCTAAGCACTGGACATTAATTCTTGTTTGATCCTTATCTCTTTTGAGCCTCCCAATAGCCCTATAAGGTAAATATTACTAGTATTCTCATTTTACAGAAGAAGAAAGTAGGGCTTGCCCCAGGTCACTCAGTAATAAATCAGTGGGCCGGCTTCAACTCTGGCCACTGGGAAAGGTGATTAAAAACCATGGAGAGCTGTAGGAGTGTGCACTAGCCACCACAGCGATACCCTTGACCTGACTTTCATTACCTCTTACCCACAAAATAGGACCTTAAAAGGCCAAAATTCTCCTCACAGAGTAACTGAAGAAAAATCAATTAAAATAGGTTTTCACATCCATTATATCATAAATTAAGTGCAATAAATCCTTACAACTAGATTGATTTTCAGCATACTAGCCAAACGAACCCATACCTGGAACCGCTTAAGCTGAACTCTTCTCAATACTGACACTCCCAAAAATGATGAGCAAGTCCTGCGGAGGGACGGGAGCTGCGGTGACACTGTACTGTTCCTCTGTTCCTAGTCATGCTTCTAAGTCTTCTAAGTTCAGTCCTGGAGACCGACTTCCTCCAAAGAATATTCACACATTCTGTGCTCATGGTATTTGTTTATACCTCCTATCCCATGTTACAGAGGCCGTCATTACAAAGGTTATTAACAGCTTTTCATGAAATTTGTTTCAGGAGCATGAATACCAAGTACAATAATCTCAGAAACAGAAATAGCTCCTTCAACATCTCACATGATGAGGAAAGTAGATAACCCACCAGCTCTTTGCAAGAGACACTCGAAACTTGGAGCTAAATTGCTAGCTGACAAGCAAGTTACTGAGTTGTTGGGAAAGTCATGACGCATTTTTGCATATGGAAAAACAGAAAAATAAGTACTGACTTTTCTGAGACTCAGTATTTTCTTTGTTGAAAAGTTAATTTAAGGAGCCTGCAGGTGGCACGGTGATTAAGGTGCTGGACTCCTGCATGGCCAACCGCGGTTAGAGTTCTTAACCTGGTGGCTTAACGCACAATGGGTACATGTACACACATGCCCAGAATCCCAAGAAGAGACTGAAGGAGAAGGGACTTTGATGTGGCCATCCCCCTTGCGGGTGATTCTAACTTTCTCTGTGACCATCTCTCACTGTCTCACTCTGGTGATTGCATGTGCCCTATAGCGAAAACCTTAAAAAAGAAAGAAGTTTATTATTTCTTCCAGGAGCAATGCACACACAAAGAAGAGAGAGACAGCACCCCCAAAGGGTCCTGACACCATGATTCACCCCCAGCATCAGCCAGCTGCAAATCATGGGCATGCACTTGCTGGGTGTACTTAGGGAGGTCTTAGGACACAAACCCAAAACCCAGAACCTTTCCATGTAGGTCAACCTAGCAGAATGTCACATTCTACCAGCTGACCCTTGACAGAGTTTCAAACACAGGTTCTGCCAATTTGGGGAGTGACTGATGTATTATTTTTCCAATTAGGGTACTCTGTCAAGTGGGAAAACTATAAATGGGTAATTAAATGTTTACCTTCCTCCAAATAAAGCTTACAATTTGAGGAGGAGGTATAATAATGACTGCAATCTACTTTAATCATTTTCCCATAAACATATGATCCCATTTTATATTTAAATAACAAATTCATAAGAATGTGACCATGATGATCTCTTACTGAGACTGGTTAACAGCAGTGACCCATTTTTTATTGCAACAAGGACAGGAGAGAATGGATTTACACTGCACTGTAAACACTGCAGCCCATCTGCAATGCCCACTTCTCTTTGTTATTCTGTGACTCTTTATTTATGGCCCTGCACTTCAGGTTCGATTACTTCCAGCCTGCTTGTCCCAACTACTCCCATAGCTGCATGCCAATGCATTTCCGTTCATTCCACAAACCAAAAGCTTGACTTCTAACTAGCTCCGTCACACATTTGCTTCCCCTCTCCCCTGATGGCCACTTTTCAAATTACCATGCCTCTCTGAGGACAGTAACAGAGGTGCAGTCTCACTAGCCCCTCTAAACCGGCACCTAGTCGTTTCGGGAACGCAGTGTTTTGTTCAATAAATAACTGGTAAATGAAGGACTGTTTTTGTTTAGTCTCTCCCTTGACTGCTAGTTCCCAAGAGTATTAGAAGGATAAACTCCAGGCTCTCTGGTAAAAATTATGCAAAGCAGTGGAATATTTCCTTTTCTAAAAAAAAAAATCTTTCCAATCATGAAACGCTATAATAACCCCAAAATTTAAAACTCAATCTAGGGAAAATGGCTCACGTTAGTGGCAGAAGTGGAAGAAAAAGGAGATTGGAAATTGTGTGCTTTAAAATTCAAAACAGCTAAGGTTTGGATGCAGCTTCTCTGCCTTCCACACTGTGATTTGGGCAATTTAATCTGGGGCTGGATTCTTCATCTCCACAATGAAGATCACACACATACTACACAGGACTTGTATAGCACTGTGCTTTAAATCACACACACATACACACACACCTCCTGAGTCATCAAATGCACCCAATTAAATCATCTTCCTTGCCTTTCCAGCGTCACTGTCCAGCTTCTAATTACTAAAGAAATCAGGGCAACTGGGCCAGCCAGTGGCATGGTGGTCAAAGCAGCTAGGTCCCACATGGCCAATGGCGTGGTCTGAGTCCTGGACCTCAGAAACACACTGTGAGGTGGGGAGGTGAGGGTGTGTGTATGCGTGTCTGAAATACCAGAAAGGAAAACGGAAAAGGGACTGCGGTGTGACGGTCCTCCATGAGGGGTGCTTTCTCACTTTCCCCCTCACACACTCTCTCCAGCGAGTGCACATGCCCTCTGACAAATTAAAAATAAAAAAATCAGGATAATGAAGCTCCTGAGAAGGAAATAAAGAGTAAACATTAAGATGCATTTTGTTCTACTAAGCTAAAGATTTTAGATAAACATTTTGAAGTTTATAAGAGATTTTGGATAAAATTCTTAAGACAGGAAAAAATGGCTGTAAAAAGTAAGAATGAACTAAAAGCACCTAGAAAAAATGGAAACAAATACAGGAAAATGGTGCAGGTTAACTGTCATTCTAAAAATGCCTATTCTTGATTCTGTGTCAAGTTATCCTGAACGGTTCTGACTGAACATATGAGTCGTATCTGTTCAGACTTACAGCAAGGACAAATTCTAGCTTCGATGATTACTTTCTTGACAAACAATGACTCCATACCTAATAGCTAATTATGCACAAAATCTAAAATGCTTTTTAAAATTATACGTCATGCATTTCTTTCTTACAAATGTATTTTACAAAGCAGCCACCTGCAGGGCAGATATGACAGAAAGACTTAGGTTGTAGCAATAGACCAATCAGGCCCAATCTGAAAAATCTCATCTAACCAGCTCACCAAGGCTGAAGGCAAGTACTACCCTCTGGGTTCTGATCTGTGGCTGGACTTGGGAAATGCCACCCAGCTGTATTTTACAGGTCCCATCTGGTTTTCATGACAGACACCTTACATTTTCTTCCCAGGAAAAGATGAAGCTCAGTAATCCATTCAGTGTCTGAGCATGCCACACTGCACATTCACAAGGAGAAAAATCGATGATCGCCTCACGGAAAAGTGATAGGAAGTTATGTCATAATTGATGGCATTTAGAAATGTATTCACCAGTCAGCTTTTCTAGTGAACAAGAAAGCTTGATGGAAACACAGTGGCCCCAGGCAAGACCTACTGAGAGAAAGAGAGACCACAGCTTTGTCCATCAGGCAGCAAGCCTGGGAATAAGTCTCCGAGCAGCCTGGACTCAGTGTCCTCCTTATAAAAGAGGAGAGAGTGCAGAAAGATGTCCTGGGTGACCATTCAGCATTCAGGGACTCATCACAATCCTCACAATTTCACTCAACTCCGAAAGGAATTATACCTTTTCTCACACAGTCTAAATGACCACTAATGGACCATAGTTTCATTATTATTATTATTATTATTATTTTTAAATTTGCCAGAAGGCCCATGTGCTCACCAGAAAGAGACAAGGAGAGGGAAAAAGCATCCCCCAATGGGGTGAAGTCATGTTGCAATCCCTTCTCCCCTTCATCTCTCCACCCTTTCAGGATATATTTTCTTTTTTCACATGGCTGACCACAGTTTGAGTCATGGACCCAGTGGCCTGAGAATCATGCTGAGTGTATGTACATGTGTACCCAAAATCCCCAAAAGAAAACAGAGGAGAAGGGATTGCAAAGTAGCTAACGCTACTGGGGAGGGATTTCTCACTCCCCCCCCGCCCTCTCTCTCTCTATCTCTCTCTCTCTCTGACTCCAGGAAATGCATGCACCTTATGGCAAAAAAAATTTTTTTTTAAATAAAATAAAATAAAATTTGTTGTTGTAAGGAAAAGCGAGCAGGTGGCATGGCAGTTAAGGTGACTGGATCCCACATGGTCTACCATGCAGTTTAAGTCCTGGACCTGGTGGTTAAAAGACAGACCAGGAACATGTGCATACATTCCCAAAATCACAAAAGGAGAATAAAGTAGAAGGCTCTATGGTCTGACCATCCACCCAAGGGGTGATTTCTCACTCTCTGCCCCTTTCTGTCTCTCTCTAGTGAGTACATAGGTTCTATAACCAAGAAAAAAGAAAAGAAAAAAATGAACTAATTAACTAAATGAATAAAATAAAATTGGGTCCATGCACTCACCAGAGACACAGACAGAGAGAAAGGGAGAGTGAGAAAGCATCCCTGTAGAGGGATGGTCATGCCACAGTTCCTTCTTTTCCATTCTCATTTAGGGACTTGGGCACACAAACACCTGAGGTGTTTTTCAAGCCACCAGGTCTGAGACTCTAATCGTGAGGTCAGCCATGTGGGATTCAGTTGCCTTAACCACCATGCCACTGGTTGGTCCCCAAACCCAATTATGAACATTTGGTCTTTGAATTCCCAGATGTCTGTCCTGTAGCCAGCCACACTGATAAGAAAAGTGAGTTCGGGATTCAGTGCAGTTAGTGTAAGGGCTATGTTGCTGGACTCCCACGTAGTCGACCATGGTTCACGTCCTGGACCCGGAGGCTTAAAACTCACGCCGGGCGCATGTGCGTGCGTGCCCAAGATCCCGAGAGGAGAATGGAGGAGAAGGGATTGTGGCATGGCCATCCCCCCTGGGGGGGGGGTGATTTCTCGCTTTCTATCTCTCTGTCTCTGTCTGGTGAGCGCACGAGCCCTATAGCAAAAACCTCTCAAAAAAAAAAAAGTGAGTTCCAAGCAAAAACCTCTCAAAAAAAAAAAGTGAGTTCCGTCCTTGAGTGTAGAGGCTCTCAAGCGTTACCCTGCATCAGAATCACCTGAAGAGCTTATTAAACCATAGATTCCAGAGTCCTGTCCGCAGTGATCCTGATTCAATGGACAGCAGAGGTGCTCAAATATTTGCATTATTTTTAAGAGAGAGATTTTTGCTATAGGGCGTGTGCACTCACTAGAGAGCCAGAGAGAGACAGACAGACAGAAAGCAAGAAATCACTTTGAGGGGGAGGGCCAAGCTGTAATCCCTTCTCCCCAGTCTCCTCTCAGGATCTTAGACATCCATGCACATGCGCCTGGTGTGAGGTTTAAGCCAATGGGTCTGGGACTTGAACTGCATTCAACTACGTAAAAGTCCAATGACCTAACCATTATGCCATCTGCTGGTCCCCCAAAATTTGCAAGTTCCCAGGTGTTCGTGATGCTTCTTGGTCCTGAGATCATAACCTGAGAAACACGGCTTTAGTGCAATGTTAAAATGTTGGATCTAACTAAACAACATGCTGTCAAAGCGTTCCTGGCAAACAAAATGCTCAAGGACTTGTTCCTTGTTTAGTGCAGAACCACATCTGGTAACTCGCTTCCGGTCCCTAACATCAGGTGAAAGCTCTGTTACCGTCCAACACTGCATTCTTACAACTTCTGATCCAGAACCATCACATTTTGCGGGTGGGTGCAAACCAGAATCACAAAAGTTCATAGAAGAGACATGTCCCTACCATTCCTTTTTCACCAACCAAGTCTACAGAATCTAGGTTTTCTCAGGAGCAAACAAAAGTGAAAGCTTTAGATGGGCGAATTTTGATTCAGATCTGTCCCTACCACTTATCAGTGGCTGGTTCTTGGACATGTTTATTAACCTGTGAGCCTCCATTTCCTTATCTTCGAAATTAAGATAGTAATGCTTCGTTACAGGGCTCTGTACTCCAAGTGCCTAGTGCACTGCTGGGCATATATCAATACACAGCAAGCCTTCCACAGAAACGGGGTCCACTTGCCTTTTCGTTTATCTGGAAGCAGGCATAGTGTAGAAAGCACTGATAAAAGATAGCCAAGGAAGGCAACTCCACTCTAGTACTAGCTTTGCGACATTGGGGCAATCCACCAGCTTATCAAAGTTCTGTCTGTAAAATGGAGAAAATAACAGCACCCTTTTATCTAGGTTTCTAAAGACTAAGTAAGATCAGAGATTCCTCGCCCATACCGACTTGTCCAACGCTAGGGATAGCTACTGGAACAGCAGTGACAGGGTTCAGATGGAGTTAGTCCCACCCCTTCATTTCATAGCTATGAAAATGAAGCTCCAGGGAATTAAAGAAGTGTGCCCCAGGTCCTCACTTTTTTCCGAACCTCCTAGTGCCACAGTACACGCCTATCCTCAGAGAAGCTCTCGTGTTGCTTCTGCTTGGGCACTCAGCATGCTGCTCATAGAGCAAGGGAGTGCCTGGACCAGCCGGGTACACAGGAGTATAAACGAGAACAAAAACAAAACTCAGAAACAAACTGGAATTCTAAGACAGCTTCACTGAAAAGCAATCCCAGTGTGTTTTAATGAACTATAGGTTAAACATCCCTAATTAAAAAATCAGAAATTCAAAATGCTCCAAAATCCGAAATCCGAAATCTTTGGAGCATGGATATGACGGCACAGTGGAAAATTCCACACCTGGCTTTGTGTGATGGGGCAGCCAAAACACTGCAATACAAAAGGGCGCGTGTGCATGTGCCCAAAATCCCAGGAGGAGAAGGGATTGCAGCGTGGACATCCCCCCGGGGGCTGATATCTCACTTTCCTTCTCACTGTCACTTTCTGTCTCTCTCTAGTAATTGCATGTGTCCTACTGCAAGAACCTTAAAAAATGTATAAAATTACCTTTAAGGCTATGTGTATAAGGTGCATAAAAACCATAAATGAATATCCTGTTTAGATTTGTGTCCCATCCCTAAGATATCTCATAATGCACATGCAGACCCCCAGATCCCCAAAAATCCAAAATCTCAAATGCTTCTGATCCTCACCACTCTGAATAAAGGATACTCAGCCTGTAATTTCTCCCTACTTATTAAGAGGAGGTAAAAGTAACCAAACAAAAACTAACAGGTTCTTTTCTGTCCAGAACACCCCTCCTGAGGCTTAACTGTGTAACTGAGTTCCTAAAGAGACCAAATGTGTAAAAAAATTATACATTAGTCTCTCTTTCT
>NW_006159617.1:7098914-7104898 GCF_000334495.1 Tupaia belangeri chinensis | reverse complement strand
AGGGATTGCGGTGTGGCCATCTCCCCTGGGGGGTGATTTCTCGCTTTCTGTCTCTCTGTCTCTGTCTGTCTGTCTGGTAAGCGCACGCGCCCTATAGAGAAAACCTCTCAAAAAAAAAAAAAAAAAAAGATTGCGCTGGCTTGTAACAAATGGGGGTCATTAGCAGGAAAAAGTTTTGGTTGGTGGGGCATTCAAATTTCTATCATCTGATAACAGGGTGTTCACAAGACAAATAAAAGAATAATGATGCAAAATAAACTTTATACTGAACTGAATATTGTCTGGGCTGTATAATTACAACCAACAAAATGCTCAAGAGAAACCACGAGCAACCTTACCTTTTATTTGCCTGTCTGAAGACACAGATAAAGCTTAGCACTTTTGCCCTTCAAAAAAAGAGTTGCTTGGAAAAGGTATGTGGGCTGGGACTAGCAGTTTGCATAATGGCTATGTCCCCGGACTCCCACGTAGTCAACTGCGGTTCATGTCCTGGACTCGGTGGCTTAAAACTCACACCGGGCGCGTGTGCGTGCGTGCCCAAGATCCTGAGAGGAGAATGGAGGAGAAGGGATTGCGGCATGGCCATCACCCCTGAGGGTGATTTCTCGCTTTCTGTCTCTATGTCTCTCTCTGTCTATCTGGCGAGTGCACGCGCCCTATAGCGAAAACCTCTCAAAATAAAAAAATAAATAAATAAAAAATTTTTAAAAAAGATATGTGGGGTCTCTTGGTTTCAGGAAATAGCTTTGAGTTTGCTTTGACTATTAATATTATAAATAAATGGCTCATGACCCTGAATACTGGCAGACACAATGTCACTAAAATCTAAGGGTAGATTTTAAGGCAAACATCGTAAAGGAAACTTACCTATTCCCTCAGTTTACAACCTTAAAGCAAAATGGACTAAATAATGTTTTGGCTTTATTTTCAAGGGAAATTGAAAAAAAAATCATTTTGGGGGCTTGACTCTAGACTATTAGGCTGGAAATAAATCCTCAGATTGTTTATTTGCTTGCTTCACTTCCTAAATTTCTTTCTTTTCTCTTCTTTTTTCTTCTTAGTTTGCCAGAGGGCATATATGCTCACCAGAGAGAGAGAGAGAGAGAGAGAGAGAGAGAGAGAGAAAAGGTTCGAGAGCAAGAGGGGAAGTGGGAAAACTGTCTCCATGGTCAATGGTCATGGCACAATCCCTTCTTCTCCATCTCTCTTCCTACTGGGATTTTGGGCACAGGTGCACACTCACCCAGCATGTTCTTCAAGTCACTGGATGCAGGACTCAAGTCATACAGTCAGCCATGTGGGATCCCGCAACCTTAACCATTGCCACTGGCTAGCTCTCTCTATATTTCCATGTGCCCTAAAGACAAGAAAGTTTTGCAACTCGATATGTAGTTTTGCACTGATGGTACACCAGCTAAACTGAAGACATTTTGCTGAAGTACACTAATGGTCTGCTTCTAGTAGTCACAGTTAGAGATGCAGAGAATATTAATCTGATAATCTTCCTAGCTGAAGAATGTTCATATTATTATTCTTTATACTGGGCCATCAGGAAAGTCATGAGGTATTTTTCTATGTTTTTCCATGCAGAAACACATCATGACCTTTCAGATGACCCAATATGTTCTTATATAATAACAATATAATAGCAATAAGTATAGTATATTAACATAATCATTAATATAAATATATAACACATATATTGTACATGACATATATACTCATATGTGTCATATTTATATGCACATTTAATATTATTTTAGAGTGTCTGTTGTATTTTTACTAAATTTTATCATTCATCCCCACTCTTTCAATAAGCATTTACTAAAGAATTATGAGCTACTAGGCTTAGGTAATAATTTTATTTCTTAGTAATTATTCCAGATGAGTTGTCCTCCAAATGTGATGTGGACACCCCTGGGACTGCTGAGACCTCAATAAGGGCCGGAGAGGCCCAACCACTTTCACACTGCTCACCTCCTCTCATGACTGTGTACTGGGGTTTTCCAGAGCCTACATGTCAGTAACAATGCCATTTTTCTGAAGGCAAATGGAATGCATGCTTGCACATCCATGTTTGATGAAATCTCATTTTTAATTTCCTTTTTCTTTTTTATTAAAGTATATTTCTGTGGGCAGTGCGGAGAATGGAAAAGAGGTACTGGTAACTATCTCCCCCGCAATGGGGTCACCCCATACAGCGATCCACTCTCAGCCTCACCTAGGCTAAATCTCAGGCACACTGGTCCACACCAGTCATGCCCCAGGAGGTCTGGGACACGAACCCAGGACCTTGCCTTACAGGTCTAGTTGTATTACCACTGTACCACATTCTAGCCCCTCAATTTTAATTTTCACTATGCCAAATAACAATAGCCATAGCTCATATAAATAAAAGTCATACTGGATGATAAGAGTATAAGGAGGTGCTGAGTTGAAAATGTTTGAGGATTCCCAGTCTAAATTGCTAGCAATAATTCCTCCTTCTACTACAGAGATTTCAGAAAACTAATTCTTGGGTGACAAGAAAGTAACAGCTGGGAACCAGCAGTTAGCGTAATGGCTATGTTGCTGGACTCCCACGTAGTCGACCACAGTTCGCGTCCCGGACCCAGTGGCTTAAAACTCACGCCGGGCGTGCTTGTGTGTGTGCCCAAGATCCCGAGAGGAAAATGGAGGAGAAGGGATTGCAGCGTGACCATCACCCCTGGGGGGTGATTTCTCACTTTCTGTCTGTCTCTGTCTGTCTGGTGAGCGCATGCGCCCTATAGCGAAAATCTCTCCAAAAAAAAAAAGAAAGAAAGAAAGAAAGTAACAGCTCAGCTAATTAACAGTGAGGAAGTGAGTAAGCAGCAGCTAGCTGCAAGAGTAAGTGTCTACTCAATGGCACGACCCCTTAATGCCTTGGTAAATAAGAGGAAACTTAAACTTATTATTTAAACTTAAACTTATTATTTAAAACAGAAAAATTATTTTGGGTCATCCTGTGGCTGGAGTTCCACTTGTTTTTAAACAATCAAATAAAAAGTATTCTGTCTCTAGAAAAATCTGTATTGACTGCCTTGTACAGGGACATTCGTTGAGAAGAATGTCAACTTTTGGGGAAAAAAAAGTCTTTGTCTGGGTTTATAAGCAAGAGAAGGAAACTGATTGTTCCTGTAAATCAGAGCACCAGAGTGGGAACCTCGAGATTATTCACCCACAGGCAGCCCAACAAAGTCCCACAGTGTGTGATAGAGCAACACACTAGAGCCATTTCAACCCTCAGGGGAGTACACAGAAGAGATCCACTTTGAGCATGAAGCACAGAATCAAATTAGAAAATCATAAAAATGTTACCTTCTTCCCATAAACTCATTGTCATTCTACATACCTCATGCTCAAAGTCCCCTTTGAAGCATATACATCGTCTTTTAAACACATCTCAAACAACTTTTGATTCCTTCTGCTTTCCTTAGTCAAGACATACCTACTGAATGAAACATGGCAAAAAAAATCATCCTTACTCTTGTCTAATCTCTTATGAGGATGTTCATTCACTTCTGATCTGTTCCTAGCATTTTGCCTTTGTTTGTAAGTGAAGCATTCTAGGTGCTTTCAGAATACTGTCAAAGAGGGATCATGGCCCCAGGTCACTGACAGTGCGCATCCTTCCAGATCCCTCCCAATGCTTGCAAAGTCATTCATAATTTGTTGTCTACCTTAGGATCTTGATACTAGGCAAAAATGTTTCTCACTCTTCCCTTTATTCTCATAGCTTCTAATGAGTCCTTCCTCCTGATTAGTTTGTTTCCCTCTGTCAAAATGAATCACTGTTGGGTTAGCTGATGGTATGGTGTTAAGGCAGCTAGATCCCACAAGGCAGACTGGGCAGTTCAAGTCCTGGACCTGGCAGCTTGGAAACCATAATGGGTGTACTACGTATCCCCAGAATGCAAGAGGGGAGTTGGGGAGAAGGGACTATGAGGCTGCCATTCCCCAAGGGAGGTAATTTTTCACTTTCTCTCTGTTTCTCTCCAATGTCCACCTGTACCTGATTGCAAACTAAAAATAAATAAATAAATAAATAAATAATATAAATCACAGTTTATTTCTCAGCCAATACACTACTATTACTACCTATTACCTTGTTATTTTTTCCTCCAAATTCTTAGCCTAGAAATTTTAATTGCTATTTCATCCTGTGTTGGACCTTCTGCCTTAATCTTTAGAATAATTTTCCAGGTATGCGATAACACTTCTGTCAAATCCAAGTGGATCTCTATTAATTTTGCAGCAGAAATTGTGTAACATACAAAATCACACATTCTGAATGAAAACGATCAAAGTTAGAACTAGTTGTTCTTTTATCTGTTTGTTTATAAACACATAAAAAGTAATCCCCCATATAACGAGGTTGTTTGCAGGACTGCTACTTTATTTTTTAGGTTTTCATTAAAATTTGTATTTAAAACATTTAAATTTTAAAATAATTCATCTTAATTATAAAGTTTAATTCTGTTATGATAATGCAGTTTAAGATTCTTATTTTTAAAATTATTTTACATTCATTCACTGAACATCATCACAGCATACAAAATGCAATTTTCCATCCACAATACACTGTATAGTAGCTTAATCATACATGTTATCGTCAGCAAAAAATTTTTCATTTCTTGTGCATATATAACATATGAAATATATCTATAAATATATGAAATATATAATATATAAAATATGTATATATTTATACATACATATTTATGAAATATATATGTTAAACATATAAATATATGAAATATACATATAAAAATATATATACACACACATACACACATATATCCCCCCATTTCTCACCCTCCTCCCACATTGTCTCTGGTATCTGCAGTTGCTTTCCATTCTTTTTGCCGCCCCCACATTTTATTGATTCACAAAATATCTTAATTGATCTAATTACTTTCTTTTTTTTTTTTTCATTTTTGGAGAGGTTTTTATTATAGGGCGCTCACCAGAAAGATAAGAGACAAAAAGTGAGAAATCACTCCCAGGGTGGATGGCCACGCTGCAATCCCTTCTCCTCCATTCTCCTCTCAGGATCTTGGGAACACACACACATGCACCTGGCGTGAGTTTAAGCCACCAGGTCTGGGACTCGAACTGCAGTCAACTACCTGGGAGTCCAGCTACACAGCCATTACGCCAACTGCTGTTCCCAATCTAACTACTTTCCATAGCAAGTTTGGCTGATATCTACATAACTGTGAACACATGTTTGACTTTAGGCGTGAAACTCTGTGAGTAGAGTGAATATACTCTAAAGTAGCACTTAGCTGAGGCTATATAATGCAGTTTAATTCTAATCCTAACATAATTAGCTATTTGCACAAATTTCCATCTTGATTATTTGGGGAGGCAGAATACCACACACCTTCCAGAATCTTCCATGCTCCCTCTGTTAGACCCTGACAAACATGAGAGTCTGTTGACTGGAAGACACGCACACATTTCAAGCCATCCAGCCTAACGTAAACTGTGCCCAGGAAAGCTTTAGTTGGAGTCATTTCCTAAATGATCTTGTTTCATTCCAAAAATAGAGGGGCAGGAAAAAAAAAAATAGGAGAATTAACAAAATGTCATAAAAAACAACATTGCTCTAGTAATCAAAATTCTACCAAAAATGCATTGAGGAGACATGATCAGGATACTCATTACATTTTCAAAAGAGCTGACATCTTTGTTCTCGAATCATTTGTCCAGAGACTGGTCAGATGGGAGTATCTCACTCAGAAGACATGATTATAAGAAGAGAAAGCTTTTAATTTCAATAATCTGCTTCTGACTTTATTTGTCCTCTTTTCAAAGCTTCTTTAACTCTCTAATTCATTAACTTAACAGTCAAAGATAAAATGCACTTAGGTCAGTACTTCAGCAGAAATGAGCAGCTTTGGTTGTCTTTTTTTTTTTTTTTTTTTTTTTTTTAACCTTTTTTCCTTTTTTTTTTCCCT
>NW_006159617.1:7095936-7097838 GCF_000334495.1 Tupaia belangeri chinensis | reverse complement strand
TTTTTTTTTTTTTTTTTTTTTTTACTGTAATCATTTTGCCATGTATTTGTCCTCATACACACCCTCAACTAAGTTATACTTATGTTACCTTCTGTCACTGGCTAACGCCAATATACATTTACTCTGACTCTTGCTTTTATAGCAGCAGTTCTTATCGTTTCTCTGCAAATTTAACAGTTTCTGTTGAATTTTTATTGGATTATTTCTCTTACCCAAAATAGTTCCTTTAGAGGGAGGGGAGAGGCAGAGAGAGTAGGAGACAGAGAGGAGGTTATTTTAATTTGAAGTTATAAAAATATAGCAATTTATTCTCTTGCCCCATCACATACCCTTGGGAGAAAATTCTGTGTTCAGTTCATTTTACAAAGCTCAGAACATATGTTATTGCTCTGTCTAAATATGAGTGTATTATATTACCTGCATGTCACTTGTATGCCTCCACAGGGTCCCCAGCACAGGGCCCTGACTTTGCCATTTCTGTGGGGCCACTCACTGCCCTGAGACAGAACCTACCCTGTTGAATACATGAGGTCAGAACTTTAAAAAGCACATGTGTTCTCCTGACTTAACACTCCATGCAAATAACCCCAAACACGGTAACAGTGCAGTGCTTTTCAGTCCTCCAGGGTGGTTAGTATGGGCATATTTTCAAAGTCCCTCCTTTCTTTTCTCAGCTACTTTCCCCTCTTCAAGCACATTTTAGACTTGGAGCAACTGAGCCTTGTGGACAAACCCCTGTGAACTACAGCACTGAAGCCAAGTCACTGGGCCAGGCATGAAACAGGATGAGAAATAAGCCTTTCATTACTGCTTCTCACCAAACCCTCCCTTTTGTCAGGCACCAAGATTCTACAGGCAGAAAGCCCCCAGTTTTTTGTTTTCTAATAGATTTTGAATACCAAGTTATGTTATTTAAAACACACTGGATTCTAGTTTCATTTGTCTTCTTATATCTAGGGATTCTTAAATCCAGTCTAGTAGATAGATTGTAAATCCCTTTGGCTCCCTCGTATGTGACCTGTCACCCTCCAGGCCTCTGTCCACACACCATTTTCATAGGCAGGCCTTCCATTCTCTGGTCAGTACAAGCTCTCCTCTCTCCACACCCCTCCACAGCACTCCACCCATCATGTGTCCCTTCTACCACTCCTATGCCCTGCAAATACACAAGGTAGGCTCAAGGCTCTTCCCACAGCCATGACAACAGATACACACACACCAGAAAGAACACCGTCTTCAATTTCTCTTGATTTAGAGCTGAGTCCCCTGATGTCCACACAGGCTTCTTTAGGTCAATATCCCTTTGCATGGACAGCATTCAGAGTGATAGGCTGTTCTACTTTACAAGAGTGAATTTCATAAACACAGCCCACTCAGAGATGCGAAGTCCCTCTGTGTTGCAAAGAGTGATTTCTAACAATAGTGATAGGCTTGTTCAGTTAAAAACTGAAGCTGAAGAGCATTATCGCTTAACACCATGACCTGGGCTTCATTCTGTGACATTAGTGATGTGGAAATCAAACATATGCCGCCATTCTTCTTGAGATAATTCTTCATTTAGGAGGCCAAGATAAGAATCTCTAAGAAGACTAAAAACACTGAACCATGCCTTTCTGAAACCAATTGATACAGATTCTGAAAGAAATCCTTTTCTGTTCTGCAAAGGAACATCTCAGTTTTTCTTAACCTCTTGACTAAGAGTAAAATTAAGGCGAAATGGATAGAATAGACGCGTGTTTGAATGTAGTGTATAAGAAAACTCCACTAAAATGTCAAAGGATTTTATCGTTCTATCCAATTCCTAATTATCTGAGGGT
Source organism: Tupaia belangeri chinensis (assembly GCF_000334495.1). Classification (NCBI taxonomy): domain Eukaryota; kingdom Metazoa; phylum Chordata; class Mammalia; order Scandentia; family Tupaiidae; genus Tupaia; species Tupaia belangeri. The sequence goes on along the minus strand of NW_006159617.1, from coordinate 7,096,021 downwards.
AAATGGCCACTCTGTGGATAATCCTCTCGGCTAGGAAACCTCAGGCTGCTCCAGCTGGGTCAGGAGGAACAGCTGGGTCACGAGG
>NW_006159617.1:7088487-7095905 GCF_000334495.1 Tupaia belangeri chinensis | reverse complement strand
GAAAGAGGTGATTTAAAAGGTCATATAAGCACTTGAAGTACAAGCTTTAATAACTTCGGGCTCTGGTCTATCTAGCACCTTAAGAAGAACTCAAGGAAATTAGGTCCTTGCAACTGAGCCCTCAGCTTGGGTAGCCTCAAGCATCCCTCAGAGAAGAAGGCTGGTCTGCTTTCAGGCACCCCAGTCTTCTCTGTCACCATCTCCTCCCCTCGCTCACCTCCATACACTGTGCTAAACTCTCCAAATGTTGGACGCATTTCTGGAATCCTACCACATGCCAGGTCCTGCAGGAGGGCTTCACAACTCTCCTGATCCTCACCCCTGCCCTTCAGAGTGGGCCTTACGCACCCCCACATTTTAGAGTTGAGGAAATGTGGCCTCGAGAAATGATCTCACATAACAGTAAGCGACAAAGCTAGCATTCCAATCTGGTTTATTTAAAAACCATTTCCAAGCTCTTGTTCTTTCTGGAATGTCACACCAGATGCTACTTAACTGTACCACACAGATAGGGATGTTATCTATCTCCATGAAGTATAGTTCATGTTAAAAGATTTCATCTAAAAACAAATAGTGACAAGTAATACTGATTACTATGCATTGATTTAAAAAGATTGTTTTGAATGGATCTTATTTATAAGATGGTGAGAATCAATAATCGCTGTGTTCAATATCTGTTTATTTACAGAAAATAAACTTAAAAAGAACGTCCATTATACCTCAATAAAGTAGAAAAGTATCATACAACTTAAAAAGAAAAATGAATGGCAATAAACATTCATGAGTTTGTGCAATATAGTCTGGTAATCGCTTCATGTGTATTATTCTATTTAATCCTCGCTCTGTGAAGTAGCTATTTATTGTCGTCGTTCCCCTTTAACACAGGAAGAAAGTGAAGCCCAGAGAATGTGACTGACTTCCTAGGAATCACAGCAAGTGTCGGCACTGATATCCAACTCCTGAAGATGGAGTGTTTTTAGTCCATTTTTGTTGTTGTAACTGAATACCACAGACTGGGTAATTTATCAAGAATAAAATTTGATCAAGCTCATGATTCCAGAGGTCCAAGGTGGAGGGGCCACATCTGGTAAGGGCCTTCTTGTTGATGGGGACTCTGCAGATCTGGAGGTGAGGCCAGGCATCACATGGCAAGAGCACAAGAGCACGTGTCAGCTCTCCCCCCCTACCCCCGGCTCATAAAGATGTCAGGGATGGATCGCAGGGTCCCCACGTTGATAAGGTTATCTAATCCTTATTACCTTCCAATGACCTCACTTCTCAATATCAAGGTCAGAATAAGTTTCCACCCTATTAATACTGTTAAATTGCCAAGTAAGTATATTTCTATGTTTTAAAAATTCATGAGCATGTGTACACATGCATAGTAGAGTGAGAGAGAGGGAGGGAAATGAGTACCCTCCCTAGTGTCTGCTCTTAGTGCACTCCCCTTCCTCCAGTCCTCTAGCCCATTAGATTTTGGATACTCGTGTGCACCAGGAAGACCAGGCCAGGGATTTGAACTCCAATTGCTCTGTGGCATCTAACTACTCTTGAGCAGCACATCACCACTGCATCACAGAGCCAGCATGGCAGTTAAGTTTCATGAGTTCGGCGGGGTCATTCAAACCACAGCATGGGGAATCTGACTACATTGTTAACCACTGTATTATCCCACCGCTACCTCACATTCAGGAAACTGACTCGAGTTATATGAGGCGCTTACAGGAAGCCTCAGAGCTGGTTGAGGAGATGGAGACACTCCTGAGAGTGTCCTAAGAGACTCTCTTTTTGGTCTGCAGGATCTGAGACCCTCCAAAGAATAGGAGCAAGATGACTACAGTCAGGTTCCACTAGGCTTTCTGGTGAGAGTACAGCTTTGAATACTCTCCCTTTCGCCCAGTGAAACCTGAAACATGACAAGACACGAGGCCCAGGCAAAAGGCAAACACAGAAAATTCCTAAATTAGAAAATACTTAAATTTGTGGATTTAGTTCCAGAGCATGCTGCATAGAAACTTGCTTGCAGCATTTACATACAAATCTTTTTGTAGAGAGTGAGATTTATTAAGAGTTTATCTAGTTCATCCATGATCCCCATTTTAAAAAGTAAAATGCACAGCCAAAGAAGCTGAATTAGAACATCTGTAAATCCCTTAAAAAATGCTCAGTGGCAATTTCCTTTTAAAGAACTCAGAACTAAGTCTCTTGAAAATATTGATATTTACTATGAAAAATTTTAAACGTATGTAGAAGTTTAGAGAATGCTATCAATGAACCCATAGCCTACAATAATTAAGATTTACCATGCGGTACTAGTTGGTTCACTTATAAATTTTTTTCACCAGAGTATTTCAGAGCAAGTCCCATTTGTCCTAAAATTGTAATTGATCCCTATGCATCTCTAAAAACTGTATTTTCTTACACAACTACAATGTTACTGTTACATGTAACAAAAATAAGAATAATTTCTTGGGTTCGTGCCTGGCCCCTATTCGAACTTCACTGACTATCTAAAGATTAGCTTTTTTAAAGCAATTTTTGCTATCTGGTACATGTGCTCACCAGAGAGACAGAGACAGAAAGCGAGAAATCACTCCCTGGGGGAATGGCCACACTGCAATCCCTTTTCCATTTTCCTTCCAGGATTTTGGGCACGCACACACACAAGCCTTGCCTTAGTTTCAAGCCACCAGGTTCAACGACTCAAACAGCAGTTGGCTACGTGGGAGCCTAGCACCGTCACCACTATGCCACTCTGCCACCTGCTGCCCCTCTTTCTTTGAACTTATTTTTTTTAAGAGAGACTTTGCTATAGGGCATGCATGCTTGCCAGAGAAATAGAGAAAGATAGAGAGACAGAAAGTAAGAAATCATCTCCCTGTGGGGAGAGGGGAGAAGGCCACGCCACAATTCCTTCTCCTCCATTCTCCTCTTGGGGTTCTGGAGATGCACACACATGCACCTGGTGTGAGTTCAAGCCTCTGGGTTCAGGACTCAAACCATGAGTTTTGAGCAGATGTGTCCAGAGACATAACCACTACACCATCTACCAGGGACATTAACCACTACACCATACTGGTCCCTCACCTTGATTTTTTGTTCAAATCAGGATCCAAACAAAGGCCACAGGCTGCACTTTGTGTCTTCTAGTTTTTAAATACAGAATTGCCCATTCTCAGCTTCCTTTCTTTTTCAAATTAACTTGATAACACAAAGCACTCTTCATTTCATGCCCATAACTATTTACTATACGCATGAGGACAGAGTGGATCTGATTGGCAACTTCCAGCCTCAGAATAGGTTTTTCAGTTCTCTTATATTTTGTTTTCCAAAAAAGCAACCATGGCGACCAGCAGGTGGCGTGGTGGTTAAGGCGAGGTGTACACTCCCATATGGCTGACCACAGCTCAAGTCCCGGACCTGGTGGCTTGCTTTCCCACCTTCTCTCTCTCTGTTCAAATTAAAAAAAAAATAAAAAAGAGAGAGAGAGACAGAATAAATAAGGAAAATTAAATAAATGATTCTTTAAGAAAGAAAGCAAGCAAGCAACCAACCAACCACATAGGATGTGGTGGTGACTGTGTTTTGCCTTCCGGAAGTTACCGACATTACTGAGGACCAAACATGCCTGTTATTATAGTGATGCTTAACTACAATGGGCAGTACACTGAGTCCTGTTTGAGAGCCTGGTAGGAACCCAGTTCTCTGTCCCATCACAAGGGAGGCACCCATGCCAAACCTGGGTAATTCTCCCCAGAACAGAGCTGCCCATTGTCAATTATGGAGTCTGGGGAATTAGCAGGCTAACAGATGACTGGGATACAGGGAAAATCTGTTTGCTGGAATACAGAATGTGCTCGGTTCGTTTTCTTCGTCAGGGTTTTTAATTACTTATGATCAAGCGTCATCGCATGTTTTGTAATAATAATGAAGGCTTAGTAACAGGAAACCTCACTGCAGCAGGGCCCAGCTATTACATCTCTGCTGAGAGCATGGTTAGACCGGGGTTTTCTGTGACCAGCAAGGACTGGCAGGTCTGTAGACCAAAAAGTAAGCCCTGGCCAACTCCGAGGGCACAGCTGATTTTTTTCAGTGAAGCCACCACAGGATGTCCTCTGCTCCCTCCTGGTCTGCCCTCACTCGGCTTGCCCTTCGGCTCTGGGCAGGTGCCAAGGGCTGATGAGCCTCAACAGCAGCCCTGGGGAAAGCAATGAGCCATCCTGAGAGTCTCGTTAAGAATGTCTCCTTCTTATACTCCTGCCTTATAATCTATGAGCCGCAACACCAAAAAAGGTGTGTGTGAGTGCAGTGAGGCCACTCAGGGTCAGTGTTGCTGCTACAAGGGCCCCAGATGGCCACATCCATAGCTTGAAACTGGAAGGCAACAGGGCCTCCTATACCCCCTCACCCTGTTTCCCCACAGATACTCATTCAAGCCAATTATTTAAGTTCAAAAATTACCATTAAAAAGGGGGGAGCAGTAGTGGCATGGTAGTTAAGGTGCTGGATTCCCACATTCCCATGATTTGACCCGGCAGCTTGAAAAAAATCACACAGTGTGCATGTCCATGTGTGCCCAAACCCAAGAGGAGAATGGAGAAGGGATTGTGGTGTGGGCATCCCCCATGGGGAATGATTTCTCACTCTCCCTCTCTCTGTCTCACTCCAGTGAGCACAGGTGCCCTATGGCAAAACCTACAAAGACAGTGAACAGTTTAAGATTTTTTTTTTTTAAGGAAAACAACCCAAGAAATTATTCATTTAGAATTAAGAATGTGGCAAAAAGGGCCAAAAAGGTAGAATGAGAACATTTGTTCAGTGTTTTCATGTGTACTTAAAGTCTATGAAAGAGTGACATCTTTAGAGGCAAAAATATATGGCCGTTCTTTAATTACCTGACAGTCTGTCCCTGGGGAACCCTGGTCATTCTCCTCCCCCTCTGCAATCTGAAGTCATTATCTCACATGCTGTATGTTCCTGTTACTTAACGCTAAGAGAAGCCACAGCATTATCTATCCATTATTTGTGGACTCCTGAGAAATAGCGACTATGCTTGAGTCAACTCAGAGCTCTACACACAATAGGAACTCAATAAATAACATTTTTGAAAAATTGCCACAAGAGACACATATTCTCTGTGGAATACTTTAGCCATTTTTAAAAAAAGGCAAGACCCTGGCATTTGATAGAAAGTGGACAAATATGGAAGATTCACTGCTGAGTGACACAAGCCAGGCTATGAAAGAGAGACACTGTATGTCTCCACTTCATATATACTGACTGTCTGCACTCTATGGTGGAAACAGAAAGATTAGAGGATATAGAAGCATGGAAAATGGTTATAGATACTAGAGACAGTGTGGGAAGCAGGTGGCAGAAAAGGGAGAATATGAGGAAAGTAATCAAGGGAGAAAAAGAGGCAAGACCTTTATGGGACACAGAAATGGATGAGTATCTGCTGATGATTACATGTATAGTATCCTCAATTAAACCGGTATGAAGTATATTCATGTTGGATAAATTCGCTTTATAAGCTAAGTGATATATAGTGACTGAATGTATAAAATAAATTAAAATTTAATTTAAAAAATTTTGTTTAAAATAAAACAAAATAATTGCCTCAAGATGTGTGTGCACATGTGTGCATGCAAAAGAGAGAGAGGTGGGGGGAGCCAGAAGCAGAGAAGTGCAGGGTAGAGTTGGTAACCACAAGCGAATAGATACTAAATTTTAGTACGTGCTGCCAAACTGCCAACTTCGAGGTGTGTTCAGCCATTTCAGTATCCATTAATTCACTGGTTAGTAGAGGCCTCAAAGTCATTCCAAACTGAATCAGGATTCCTTGGCCTGACACAGTTTTTTACTAAATCAATCAGTGACCCTGAGTCTCTGAGATGTCAAAGGTCATTAAACTGCCGTGGCCAGAGGTATTCCACGTGTTGATGTAAACTACTTGCACAAATACCATGATCAAAAAAAGATCTTCTGATGCTCCATCAGAGGCCACGAAGATAGTTTACTACATAGGAGCTTATTACTAAAATGAGAATTAGGACCTGTCTGGAGAGTTTAATTATTCACATTATACCTGTTCTCTGTTATCATGGAAAACTATAGGCGACTCTATGGAACCACCGAGCAGGGCAGGCTGATTTGTCTCCCTGTGGCTGGGTACAGGCACACAGCCCTGCTCGACAAATTTTTAATTTAACTCAGGTCCCCTCCTTTTCACTAGTTCCCATTATCTATCCCTGAGCAGAATTTTCCTTCATTTCCACCACAATCCTAACTCCACTGCTTCACATACTTTCCCTCTTTCTTGACATAAGACCCTACCCATCCATTAAGACAAAATTGATTAGGACCAGCTGTTAAAAACTGCCTTCTCAAAAGCCAGCAGGTGGCCTGGTCATGAAAGCACTAGACTCCCACATGGGCAACTATGAATGCGTCCCAGACCAGGTGGCTTGAAACTCACAATGGGTGCTTACGTGTGCATGCCCAAAATCCCGAGAGAAGATGGAGAAGGGACTACTGAGCGGCCATCCCGCCTGGGCTCTCTCCAGCAGGCACACACGCCCTATGGCAAAAACCTTAAAAAACAAAAACCTGCCATCTCCTCTACCTCAAAATGTCACCAATTCTCTTTCCCCTCCCAGTGGTTCCAAAGCAATGGGTTCTCACTTCTCCAGAACTTTACTTCATGTTTTCTTATACTGTCAACTATTTCTCTCTTTACCAGCAAACTCCCACTACCTTCAAACACCTTCAGGTCTCTCCTTAAGTTAAAAAGTCAAACACGCAAACCAAAATAAAATTATGTGTTTGAATCGCACTCCCAGCTTCCTCCTCAAGCTGCCATTTCTCCAACACAGCCATACTCTCCCCTCTCTAGCACCTCAGTCCTGGTTGGAATCCTCATCCCTTATGTTCCAATGTCCCTCCAGCTTCCAGAGGGCACACTCCCAGCGTTCTGAACACACATCTGAACTGTTCCGCCCCGTTCTCCTCCTCAGAGGTTCTAAGCAGCCCCACGGGCTCTCCTGATACTATCACCTTGGGGGTTAGAATTGTAATGGGGCCAGCCCATGGTGTGGTGGTCGAGGCGGCTGAATCTCACATGGCTGAGCGCACAGCTGGAGTCCTGGAACCAGCACCTTGAAAAATACGCCAGACACATGTGTGCGCTATGCTCAAAAATACTAACAGGAGAGAAACAAAGAAGAAGGAACTGCAGCATGACCATCGCCCAAAGAGGGTGCTTTCTTGTTTTCTCTCTCTGTGTGTCTCTCTCCCTCTGTGGGTCTCTCTCCAACAAATGAATGCCTTCACTGGCAAAATACAGAATTTGAACATAAAAGTGTTTAAATTAATTAGAACTCACTGGATGAAGCGATATAAAAGCTGAATTTCCCTAC
>NW_006159617.1:7046307-7088474 GCF_000334495.1 Tupaia belangeri chinensis | reverse complement strand
AAAGCTGAATTTCCCTACGCCTAAGGTAAGATATAAATATATAAAAAACATGTCTTTGAATCTTTCATTGCTTCATACTTGCTATCATCAACATATGAATTTCCAAATAATGCACTACACCTGGCGAAAATACTCTCTCATACCTGTAGCACAGGCTTTGCAGTGGTACTGCTTTAACTATTAGAACTAGCATCATCCTTAATCTAAAATCCCACTCTGTTGCTGACTCCTGTGATAAAAACTCTGCTCTGTAAAGAAGGCTGGGAGGAGTACGTTCATAGGTTATGGCCCTAAAAGATGAAATAGCTGGCCTGACAGGACCCATCAGCTAAAATGTCTCATTTTAAGTTGCAAAAAAAAAAAAAAAAAGAAGAAGAAGAAGAAAAGGAAAGCAAGAAATTTAAAAATAATAAAGATCAAATGGTCTCCATAAAATAATAATCTACAACAATGTCATCGATTATGAGTTCTGATGTCAGACTTCACACTGGGATTACGAAACTTTAAGTAGAGTTAAAAAAATAAATAATGGGAACCAGCAGTTAGCATAATGGCTATGTCGCTGGACTCCCACGTAGTCGACCGCGGTTCGTGTCCTGGACCCGGTGGCTTAAAACTCAGGCCGGGCGCGTTTGCGTGCGTGCCCAAGATCCCGAGAGGAGAATGGAGGAGAAGGGATTGCGGCGTGACCATCCCCCCTGGGGGGTGATTTCTCGCTTTCTGTCTCTATGTCTCTCTCTGTCTGCCTGGCGAGCGCACGCGCCCTACAGTGAAAATCTCTCCAAAAATAAATAAATAAATAAATAAATAAAAACATCAGTATATTTTTTGGAAAAAACAGCATCACCTTAAGTGACAGCTACAGAATTTCATATGAGTTTTTCCCTGGCAAAATACAGAACTTCAACATAAAAGTATTTAAATTTATTATAACTCACTGGATGAAGCCCAAGAGGGGCTCAGTCAGCCCGGCTTCCTTAGCATAGGCCATGGTAGCTGTGCATGTTTCCTAGACTTACTTTCACTTAGCACCTCGATACGTATGCAATCTTGGTTTCCACTCTTACAATGTCGCTTTGGACCCAAGCCTCAGTATCACACCCAGCTCAAAGCACAGGAGGAAGTAAAATCCATAGCTAGCATCAATCTTCAGACAGACATCATGGTCTACACGGTAGAAAGATGAGCAAGGCCAGGAGAGAGTGCTCAGTATCTCCACTAATCAGGTAAGGGCTCAAAGGTACCATGAGCAATGCAGGTCAGAGGTCACAGGACAGCAGTCCATTCAGGTGGCAGGATCAGGTACTTAGGGATGAGGACCAGCATGGACACAGACGATGAAGGCTTGAGGACTCCAGGTCCAACTCCATCTAAGTGGACTTGGTCACAGGACTCGGGCCACAAGGATGGACACTAACTGCTCAGGTAGACAACTGGGGGTTCAAGTCCAGAGGCATGCCACACTCACTCTGCAACCTGCATAATTATCTCACTTTGCAAAGCCTCTGTTTCCTTATTTATAGACAGGAAAGGATAGTAGTAGTATAAGCTAGTAGGAATGTGAGGAATAAAATGGGACATTTACAGGAAGCTCCAAGGACATGTACCAAGAGTGAAGCTCTCATTAAATGAGAATTCCCTTCTCCTCTTCCCATGGGCAAACAATGACTCTTCTACTCAGCTCCAATGGTTTATAGGAGGGCAAGTGACATGCATTGTCAGAAGCCAGGTGGGAAAGGAGTAGGAAGCAAAATCATTTCTGACCCTGGCTTTTCTAGTCCAATGTATCATTAAAGCCTAAAAGAATATTCCATATATATATATATATATATATATGTATATGTATTGCCAGAGGACATGAGAGAGAGAAAGAGAAAACACCCCCACCCCCAATAAGGCATGGTCATGTAGCAATCCATTTCTCTATCCAGTAAGGATTTGGAGCATGCAAGCACACACACATATACACACACACACACACACAGTGTGTGTGTGTGCATGCTCCCAATACGTTTTTCAAGTTGCTAGGGCTGGGATTCAGTGGTTGGCCATGTAGAATATGTTCCCTTAATCTCTACACTATGGATCCAGCCTATTTCTTATGTTTCAAAAAGAAAAAAATGCCCAAAAGTGAATGGCCAGTTGTCTAAAACTGTGGCTCCAGAGTCATGTGCGAGTTCTCAAAGACCACCTAAGAACCTGTTTGTTTCCTCACTCTTAACAGCCACGCCAAACTATCATCCACGTTTTAGAGAAATGAGAAAACAAACAAACATCCTGTCCAGTCATGTTCAAATTGAAGGCAAAGTGCAAATACCTTTAGAGGATAATGACAGGGCTGCTGTCTTACTTACCAATCTGGGTAAGTTGGCTTTTCAGAAAGCCAGGGCAGACTGGCTGATCTAATACAGAGCTAAGCCCATTTGCTTGCTAGTCTGAACGCTTTGTTGAAGCAAATTCTTGGAAGATTAATGACACAGCCTGCATCTATTTGGATGGGAAGCCTGGTCTCTCAGACTCCATTTTGACATATTTCTGCTCTTAGTTTAGTAAACAGCAGACTTGGGGGGACTATAAGTAATCAATTCCCAGAACACAAAGGGATCGCGGTAATGGAGCTGATGAAAGTTCACACTTGCTGATGTGTTAGGAACAAGGTTTACAATGTAATTAGTGCTCAGGTCAAATAATTAGCCAGTCCAAAGGGATAGCCCAAATTAAAGGTGGTGGAGGCTAACATTCTTTGAAGCTGCTTTGACCCATAGAGCTATATATACACCAAAGCAACAAGTCTGAAAATGAGGCGACTCTCTTGTGTTCATGAATAAATTGGTCAGAGCATGTCTGTAAAAAGATCTCCAAGGAAGCAGCTGGATTCCATGCAGGCTCACTTCAAAGACAGACATTCAGACAGAAACTGTAAGGAAATGGAACACAAAACATAATCACCTATAAAATAGTGATGGATGGCCAAGAAGAAATGTTCTAGTTCATCTGTACCACTCTTGTCCAACTAAAGAAAACTGATTTCCTCCTCCCGGATGATTTCCTTTATAATAAAAAAGGGTGTACATATTTTTTTTCTCTATGCCCAAAGTTAAGAGTGGCCCGTATTTCAAGTTCTCATTCTTTATTATCAAGAAATAGAATCTGGGGGCCAGACAGTAGCACAACAGGAATGTAGTTGGACCCACAAGGCAAGGGCTGGGTTTGCTGTCCAGGACTGTCTATACACACGGAGCACACATGCGAGTCTGCGATCAGGGCGGGCCAAGACGGGCTGGTCACAAAATGAGGACCCTGTTGTGGGCGCCTGACTCTTTCTCACTCTCTCAGAATAAGTAAATTTAAAATAAAAAAATTGGGAACCAGCAGACGGCGTTATGATTATATCTGGACTCCCACATGGCTGACCACGGTCTGAGTCCTGGACCTGGTGACTTGAAACTCATACTGGGTGCGCATGCATGTGTACCCAAAATCCTGAGAGGAGAATGTAGGAGAAGGGATTACAGCGTGGTCATCCCTGCTGGGTGTGTGTGGGGGCCATTTCTCACTTTCTGTCTCTCCAGCGAGCACATGTGCCCTATAGCAAATATCTCTCAAGAAAAATAAAAATAAAATAAAATTTGGGTCACATGGGACAAATGAATGCAAAAGTGTCTTATTCAATAAGAAACTTTAATACTGAGTTATTTTAGGTTGTCAGGAAAGTCATGATGTATTCCTCCATGTTTTTTTATGCCAAAAAAAAAAAAAAAAAGCATCATGACTTTCCTGATAGCCCAATATTTAAAATGTTCATAACAGTACCATTTATAGAAATTTTTACCACTGCCTGTACTGCTTTATAATAGCAATACCTATATCTGCAAGGATAAAGTCATTTCTGTGATTACCACTACTGCTAGAGTGATTTGATTAAAGTCAGAGCTGGACTACCTTCTCAAAAGGTAGTCCCCGACATGCAGGACATTGCTAGTAGTTGGCCTCGGGAATCTACATGGTCATTAACCGGCAGGTGATTCCAAAGCTTACCACTGCCTCGGGCTTACAGGAACTCTCTTTATCAGAACCTACAGAATGAAAAGGTAAAGTTCCCAAATTCCCCTTTCAGAACAAGCAGTGTGGCTATCCGATTTTACATTGTCAGACAGCTAAGGAAAACGGCACAGGATCATGGGGCATAAACGTGGTTATTCTTACTTACAATGAAATCCCAATGTCCAAGAACCAAAATACTTTTTTTGCCATTCATGTATGGGGAAATGTGACCTGCTGCAAGCTATTTACAGTATTTATGCTACTAATTGCAAGTATTAACCTATTTGCTGTTGAAATTTTAAAGTATTAGATTATAGGATAGTATCCCAAACCTCAAAAAGAGTTTTATTCGATATATAGTTCTCATATTATCTTTCTAAAGTGTAAAAAAGCAGATGTCAAGGATTTTAATTCAGAAACTGTCCCAAGGAGTTTTGGGTAAGGGATAATAACATGCTTCCGTTTGTTTGTGTTTAGTTAACTCTTGTATGTATCTGTATCACAGAGTTCACTGTGGCTTTCTCACAAGTGAGTTTTACTTCATTTCTTTGATTTTCTATGCTGTCTGAATTTTCTATTTACAATGAGAATATTTATCATTATATTAATGAATATAACACATTTCCATGGGGGTGGGGTGGGGGTTGCTGCTGACTGGCTGTCTAGCTCATGTCAGAAACAAATAGATAAAAAGAAAAAAATAGGGGTAAGAGGTGGCATGGTGGTTAGGGTGTTAGACTCTCACATGGCTAACCACGATTTGAGTCCTAGATGTGGTGGCAAAATCCCAAGTAAAGAATGGAGGAGAAGGGATTGCAGCCTGGCTATCAGCCCTGGGGAGTGATTTCTCACTTTCCCTCTCTCTGTCTCTCTGGTGAGCACATGCACTCTGTGGCAAAAACCTTAGCAAAAAAAAAAAAAAAAAAAAAAAAGAGGTATAAGGAAAACAATCCCCTAAATAGCTGAACTCTTGCCGTAGAATCGCTACTTTTAAGGACTTTTCAGCACCTCCCAGAGAGGTCAATGTTCAGCCCTCTTTTACCTCAAAACCGTTATGCTTTTTACCACAGAGGAAGTGTGCACACTGAAAGAGGCAGAAAGCCAACGGGCCAATCTGACGCTACTAAGCATCTCAGCAAAGATAGCAATCAAGGCTCTTGATACGGGCCAGGAACACCTCTTCTCTGTCACCTGTCATTTTGAACAAGATCGTAAGAAATCACATCATCATCTTCCAAAGTAGCAATGGCAGTAACTTAAAGGTATCTTCTTAGCAAATTAATTGTAGGGAATATAAAATCAGGAAAAGGAATGTGTCAACAGTATATATTGACACGGTGTCAAAATCAATAATCATAGCTGCTTTTTTTTTTTCTGGAGAGGTTTTTGCTATAGGGCGCATGTGCTCACCAGACAGACAGAAAGAGACAGAGAGACAGAAAGTAAGAAATCACCCCCCAGGGGGGATGGCCACGCTGCAATCCCCTCTCCTCCATTCTCCTCTTGAGGTCTTGGCCACGCATGCACACGTGCCCAGCATGAGTTTAAGCCACCAGGTCCAGGACTCGAACCACAGTCAACTATGTGGGAGTCCAGCAACATAGCCATTACGCTAACTCTGGTCCCAATAATCATAACTTTTAATGAAGTGCTTTTGTTCCTTGAACAAAAGAGTCATACTATGACACAAAAATGTCATTATTTTAAAAGTCCATTTCCCTGCTGATATTTATTTTTGGATTAGTGTGCGTGTACTCATGAAAATCACGAACATGGTAACAATATACTGTGTAAAAGCACCATCATGTAGGAGCAAGCGATTTAGGGTAAAACAATACAGTGAAGAATAAGATCACAGTTTCTTAGAAACAAGATTCTAGACTTTGATACATATTTAGATGAGCAAAACTGTTGCTTTGCAAATACCTTAAATTTACACAAAAGCAAAAAGTAAGCGTGTCACTGCAATGACTTCTCTAGTGGCGTGAAAATGAGGAGGAGCAATGTTAGTGGTGTTTCTCATGCCCTCATACTTCGTCTTCATTAGGGTTTCATTTTCCTTGGTTCCAACAAATACATTCTGCCTCTCTAACTGAAAATAGATGCAATGCTTTAAAATTAAGGAGGAAAATCATGCATTTCTTGGTTTAAAAGAACAAGGAAAGTATTCATCTGATGCTCTGCCAGGAGTTAAACAAGAACAGCTCAAGGACCAGCTTCACAACTTCCTTCTAGGATGTGTTAAACTCTGCCACATGTGTTTTACATGGTGGCTGTCAGTTCCTGGACATCCCACGCAGGTCGGTCTGAGCAGCTGAGAGTTGTTTAGAGAGGCCACTAAAGCAGAGTTCCCGTGTTTGGACAGATCAGTAACGTTCCTTAGAGAGCGTGCTATTTTCTTTTTTTAAAATCAGCCAAATTGGTTTCTGTTGACAAGCACATAGGAGGTACTTAGTAAATGTGTGTTGAATGACTAAGTAAAAGGACATCATCTCCAATTAACACTGGACAACACTTCCAGCTTCTTCCTGGACTATAGAAAAGGATTCTCACAATGCATTGTGAAGTAGACACTCTGAGCACCGCGATTTTACCGACAAGGAAAACTCATCCAGAGAGATGAATTTGCTTGCTATCACCCAGCAGTCTGTTGCAGAGGCAGGTTTCAGGGCAAGTTGTGGTTGACGTCAACAGCTGTGCTCTTACATAGTATGCCACATGGTACATAAAAACCAATCGTAGGGCACCAATATTCACTGTTCACTTATTCAGTAGACTAGAGTAGAACCACGTGTCAAATACTGTGCTACCTTTAACTCATTAAGGCTCAGTCTCCGCCCTCGAGTGTTAACGTTTTGCCTCTTATCCAGTGGTAGGCAATGTGCATTACCGAAGGGGAACTGAGCTGTGGATGGGCTACAGCTGAGCTGAGCCTCATCCCTTTCAGATGAGATGGGCCACAACACACAGGCTGAGAACACACTGCCCAGACATAATCTATGCACAGCATAGACAGGATGCTGGTCTTCCTAAGTTTTATTCCCACATACATAAAGAGCGTAGTGCACAAAGGTCATTGCCTATGCACGAGGTGAGTACACGAGCATGTGCATATGTATTTGTGTGTGGACAGACACACCTAGAATGCTGCCTCTGCTTCATACCCCTACTTCACTGAAATGACTGGCTTCCCATTGCTGGCCTTAGGTACAAATTAATCCAAATTTTACCTAACAGGATTAAAACATGATAGGTAACAGAAAGGCAAACTCAGCTTTCACGACCTTCTTACCTAACTTCAGCTCTCACAAGGAGTCATATAAAATGGTCTATTTTCACAAAAGGAAATTCAGGAAAGCCTGTTCAATCTAAATGCTATGGAGAGTGAATGTATGAATTAAGAAGAAATTCTGGTACCAAGTCAGTGAAATTTGGGTGGCACCAAGCAATGTCGGCCCAAAAAGGGATTAGTGGAGGGGAAACTTGGTGGAACCCAAGTACTCACAATCCAGTCCCCACTCCTGTTAGAGGAAATGTATAAAAGTGACTCCACTGAACAGTAACGAACCACATGTAAATGAGATAACTGATTAAAAATGCTATGTTAAGGGACCAGCAGTTAGCGTAATGGCTATGTCACTGGACTCCCACGTGGTCAACCGCGGTTCGCGTCCCGAACCCGGTGGCTTAAAACTCACGCAGGGCGCGTGTGCGTGCGTGCCCAAGATGCCGAGAGGAGAATAGAGGAGAAGGGATTGCGGCGTGACCATCCCTCCTGGGGGGTGATTTCTCGCTTTCTGTCTGTCTGTCTGGTGAGTGCACGCGCCCTATAGCGGGAAAAAAAAAAAAATAGACAGGATGCTGGTCTTCCTAAGTTTTATTCCCACATACATAAAGAGCGTAGTGCACAAAGGTCATTGCCTATGCACGAGGTGAGTACACGAGCATGTGCATATGTATTTGTGTGTGGACAGACACACCTAGAATGCTGCCTCTGCTTCATACCCCTACTTCACTGAAATGACTGGCTTCCCATTGCTGGCCTTAGGTACAAATTAATCCAAATTTTACCTAACAGGATTAAAACATGATAGGTAACAGAAAGGCAAACTCAGCTTTCACGACCTTCTTACCTAACTTCAGCTCTCACAAGGAGTCATATAAAATGGTCTATTTTCACAAAAGGAAATTCAGGAAAGCCTGTTCAATCTAAATGCTATGGAGAGTGAATGTATGAATTAAGAAGAAATTCTGGTACCAAGTCAGTGAAATTTGGGTGGCACCAAGCAATGTCGGCCCAAAAAGGGATTAGTGGAGGGGAAACTTGGTGGAACCCAAGTACTCACAATCCAGTCCCCACTCCTGTTAGAGGAAATGTATAAAAGTGACTCCACTGAACAGTAACGAACCACATGTAAATGAGATAACTGATTAAAAATGCTATGTTAAGGGACCAGCAGTTAGCGTAATGGCTATGTCACTGGACTCCCACGTGGTCAACCGCGGTTCGCGTCCCGAACCCGGTGGCTTAAAACTCACGCAGGGCGCGTGTGCGTGCGTGCCCAAGATGCCGAGAGGAGAATAGAGGAGAAGGGATTGCGGCGTGACCATCCCTCCTGGGGGGTGATTTCTCGCTTTCTGTCTGTCTGTCTGGTGAGTGCACGCGCCCTATAGCGGGAAAAAAAAAAAAAACTTCTCCAAAAAAAGACAAAAAAAAAAAAACCACTATGTTAATATCTAGGAAAAATAGAAGCCCTTGTACTGAGCAATGCAGCTAACATCAGCTCAGTGAGAAAATAAATTGATACCACAAAAAGGAAGATATTTGTGTCACAGAGAACTATTAAAATATTTCTATCACCCTAGGAAACCTACCTACTAATTTAAAAAGTGTACTTCCTTACAGGTACCTTTAATTATAAGAGATGATGTTTGGCTCTTGTGTGGTCATCTTTAAAATTTATGTTATTTATTTTTTATTGCCAGAGAGTGCATATGCTTACCGGAGAAGGGGAGGGGGGACAATGAGGCATGGCCATGCCCACAGTTAACCATGGGACATCACTAGACTAGCGGCTCTTGTATTGGGCAGAATAGACAGAAAGCAATCTCATCACCACCGAAAACGATGGGAAATTGCTATTATATAGCACTGAGAATAAACAGTTTACAAGAAACAACATGGTGAATTCCACAAATACAATGTTGAGGGAAATAAACCAGATATAAAGGAGTACATAGTTCACACCTCCATTCATATCAAGCTCAAACTCTAACAAAACGAATCCATGTTGTTAGAAGTCAGGATGGTGGCCAACCTCTGGGCTTGTGAACGGTGATGGCAAAGGAGCATGAAGAGGCTTCTGGGTTCTGGTTATGTAGATCTTGACCAAAGGAACTGGCTGCAAACATGTTCACCATGGTAAAAAACATGAGACTGATACTGACGGTATATGTGCTTTCCTGTGTATAAGCTGTGCTTCAATTAAAAAAAAATTAGTCTCCGTTTATTGCTGAATTTTTATTTCAGAATCTTCCTTTGATGAAAATGAACTCAGATATTCATCCTAGATAAGTGCTTTGGGATTATGGATTAATTTTAGCCAAGAAAAAAAAAAGGATAAAAACATCTCATATTCATCTTCTATTTTTACATGGCTGTCATGGGTATAAAATGAAGATAAAGAACTGCCATGGAACAAGGAGGAGGAAGGAGAAGAAAATGTGGCTAGGAAATACATGCAAGGTATTTTTAAAGAAATTACAGAAAGGGATTTTGAAAAGTGATACAATTACTAAAGACTCAATAACAATTCAACTCCCAACAACAGTCGTGGAGAATGGGGAGTGGTAGCCAGCTTCAGAAAAAGACATGATGGATCCTTGGGACTAGCAGTTAGCGTAATGGCTATGTCGCTGGACTCCCACATAGCCGACCACGGTTCGAGTCCTGGACCTGGTGGCTTAAACTCACGTTGGGTGCATGTGCATGCGTGCCCAAGATCCAGAGAGGAGAATGGAGGAGAAGGGACTGTGTCGTGGCCATCCCCCCGGGGGAGAGAAAGCTCTCTGTCTCTCTCTTTCTGGTGAGCGCACATGCACTGTAGCAAAAAACTCTCAAAAAAAAAAAAAAAAAAAAAACCATGGTGGATCCTTCAAGTTAACTCTTGGAAAGTCCCTAGATTCCTTCAGACTATTTGTTTAAAAGATGAGAAAAGTCTCAAAGATCTGTAGAAGCAGGAGCAGAGATTTTCCCTAAGAAAAAGCACAGCTGTCTTTGATGTCCAGGAGCCAACACTGTCCTTAACTTCATGGTCACCACCACTACCCACAAACACTGCATCTGACACTGAACTGTGAACATGAAGAACACCCTACATAGATGTAAAGAGTGTAATCATTTATGGAATTTAAATGCAAACAAAGAAAAACTCCCCAGGGGGCTGGAGACCATGTCAAAACCAACGTACTGTTTACTATCTGTTTTTTTGTCCCCAAATTTTCAAAGGTGCTCTAGAAAGAACAAAGGTCAAGGAAGGCAGACACTTAAAGCAACAAAACAATTTCAACTATTGGGTCATCAGAAAAGTCATGAGATGTGTTTCTATGTTTTTCTAGGCAAAAATGCATCATGACTTTTTTGATGACCCAATACACTGTTTTGTTAAGAGTTTGGGAATCAGAGTACCAGCATGAGGTAAAATCATGTTAGAAAGGATTTCGGACGTTGTCTAGTCCATGCCTTGCTTTATTTTAGCAAAATTGCTTTAAAGAATTTCACATGTTAAAAATACATTCTATTTTTGAACACGTCCAGATAAGGAGATTTTCTACTTCCCTTGGTATCCCATTTCAATGACTGTCACTCTGAGGAAAGTTTTCCTTAGATACCTCCTAAATCTGGTCATGCTGTTTAAAAGATATTTTCCGTTTGTTTTACTCTTAATAAAGACGGAAGGTTGGTAGAATTCGTTCTCTCCATGATGATAATTCATCTCATAACGGTTTCTAACCTGTGAAAAATCATTAACCAGACACTGTTCACATCCATTATGTATTTAACCCTTGAAACAATCCTATAGTTACCTATCCCAGTCTACAAATGAGTAAAGAATAAAGAAACTGAGGCTTAGAGAATAAAGAAATTGCGGCTCAGGGAGAAATATGACAATGCCAAGGTAACTCATCCATTCATTCCTGGGGCTCAAACTCAGCTACCTGCTTCACAGAACTGTCACTACGTCGCTCACTTACTGATCCTTCCTACTCCAGAATAAACCCAGCACAGGAAATAACATTTTACAGGGCCACCTGAGAAGGTCCAGGTTGGCATCCAGAACACCCCCCATATGCTCTGGGCATACATATGCCCGTAATCAGAGCCGGGTGAGGTCAGAGGTGGGATCATGGCACAGAGAGGCTGCTGGAGTGCTGTTTTCTCTAGTTCTGTCACTCTGTTTAGTTCTCTCCTGGAGAATATAAAGTTTAAAAAAAAAATGTACTTTTACTTAGGAACAGCTAAGTAAAACTGAAGAGCTGGCTTCTACAGAAAACCGTGTGCCGTTTTACTTTCTAAATTGACTGTGCTTTTGCGGATGAGATTTGTGATTTGTGCCAGCACCATTCCCCTGTACTCACTAACTGGACCCAGATTTCCCTCGGGAGCTAACAATCTAATTGCCCGGCCTTACTGGGTTCAAAGAGCTAGCACAGAATCCATACTAGACCAATGAGGCATATTTTCCCAGGGACGTGAAACTTGAGTGGGCAAAGAACCCTGCAAGGATCTCACAGAGATCTCCAGGCCTGCCCAGGTTTCCGAGAGCCAGTCCTCTGCCTGTTTAGTTCTCTCTGTGAGCCGACATTCCCATAAATTCTTTTTCTACTGAAGTTAGCCAGCATTGCCTTCTGTTGCTTGCCAGTAGAGAACCTCGACTGATACAACTCTTCAGAGGGCTAGATAAAAATACATATTTATTAGTTCTGCTTTCATTATGTGTTTATTATACAAGTAGGCCATATTTAAAATGAAATAAGTCTCTTGGCATTTTGTAAACTAAGAAAATTCCCTCATGTTGAAAAAATTCAGTAGATCAAAAGAAGAAGTTGGCCAGGTCTTCGGAATATCAATCACATTTTCTCTTGGAAAATGGAAACTGGCTTCTGGGATCATGGATTTTTCAGGAAGTACAGAAAATTCAGAAAGCTGTAGATGTGTTTAATGAGGTACTTTCCTGTGACAAGTCATTTCTTAGAATGGTTCAGGAAGGACAAAAGGTACTAGAGCAACACCCACTCTCGGAACCCCGTCTCTCAGGTGAAAGGAAAACAGGTGTCAGGTCACAAAACTCCTGGCTAGTAAAGTCAGCAGCAGAGGCAGCCTAGGTGCTAAATGAGCCCTGGTCATCAGGACTTTAAGCCTCAAAGTAGAATCTAGAACGAAAGAAAAGATGCAACTGTTGACCGAACATTAACAAGAAGTTGAGTTCTCAGTGACAACCTGAAATTCACTGCATGAAGACGTATTGAATCAGATTCTTCCCTTGTCCTGCGACTGGCAAGGGGACAAAGACCTATCAATACTCTGAAGCTGCTATACAAATACCTTGATTTCACAGTTCCCAAACTGATAAGCCAACTATAAACAGGATCTTCTATTGGAGTCATCAGTTCAATGAACAAAAGCACCTACATTATCCCCACCTTGTTATGCAGGAAACAATAATAAAACAGAAGTGAGCTTGCTGGCAGGTAATGTGCAATCAGATTGAGAAAACAAGGCACATACATCTGAAATAACTAACGACAGACAATATAAGAAGAACAAAAATGGCCAGGTACTGATAATACATACATAAAATCTGGAGTCTAAGGCTTAAGGTCTATCAATACTTCCCAAGCTGTAACTCAGGACTCCTCAGTCACGTTAACGCTCAGTTTAGAACACTTCCTTTTCTATTAAGAACTGATTTCAGCACCAAAGTGAAGCAAAATCAAAAGAGCATGTCTGTAATAAGATAGGAAGCCGTAAAATGACAACAACGAGCTAGCAGGTGGTATAGTTAAAGCACTGGACTACTGCATGCCCAACAGCGGTTCAAGTCCTGGCTCTGACAGCTGGTAAATCACACCAGGAGAGTGTTCATGCACATCCAAAATCCTAAAAGGAGAACAGAGGAGAAGTGATGGCAGCATGGTCGTTCCTCCAGGGGGTGATTTCTCACTTTACCCCTTTCTCTCTGAGCACACATGCCTTATGGCAAAAACCTTAAAAAACAAAACAAAAATTTAAAAGATAGCAATGAAAATTCTTTCTTCTTTTTTAAAAAATAATTATTTTTATTGAACTTTACTTATTATTATAATTATTTTTCAGTTTGATCAGGCAGAGAGAAAGAGAGAGAGAGAGAAAGCAAGCCACCAGGCCCAGGACTTGAACCATGGTCATGTGGGAGTCCAGCACCTTTCACCACCATGCCGCCTGCCAATCTGAATCAGTTCAATGAACAAAAGCACCTACATTATCCCTTTCTTTTTTCTTTTTTTTGGAAGAGATTTTTGCTATAGAGTGCTATACTCTCCAGAGACACAGAAAGTGAGAGATCACTCCCTGGGGAATAGCCACTCTACAATCCCTTCTCCTCCATTCTCTTCTCAGGATTTTGGGTTTGCATGCACATGAGCAAGAGGGATTTTCAAGCCACTGGATCTGAGACTTGAACCACAGTCTTGGCCATGTGGGTATTCAGCGCCTTACCACCACACCACTTGCTGGCTCCCTCCCTCTGTAAAGTAAGATATGATGGAACGACATCATGAGCTCACAGTCAGTGCCTTGCAGAGGAGCCTTAAATGTATCTTTCAATTTGACCAAGTGGCAATTACTTAGTTTTAATAATAGTAATCAACTGTTTTTTTTTAAGGAAAAAGGCAAAATAATACTAAGAAACAAACAAACCCTCGCTCACAATATATTCAGAAGTCCTTAAACATATGTGTTCTCTCACCTGGGCTAAATCTGAACAGGTCACCTATATACATTACTTGTTTGGAAAAACAAAAACAAAAACAAAACACATACACACACACACACACCAAAAAAATAAGACAATGGATAAATACTCTGGGAAGAATTAAACTTCTATTTTGGTGAAACTTTGCAATTTATTACAATTTTTTCCAACTCCTTCCTGAAGGTGCAATCCCTAGAACAGGGTGAGGTTTACAAAAAGGTACACACTGCCCCACCGTTTGGCTCGGAGATGGTGGCCCAGATCGCACGGGCCACCGCCATCCTTCTACAGGACTCTCGGCTCACTGTAGTAACTTTCAGCAGGTTACTGGTAGGGTAACATTCTGGTGTGGCACTCCCAAAGCTAGAACCAATCCCATAGCAGATGAAACTGAGTAACTCCCCAGGTCACAAAGGCCACATTATTCATAAGCTGTTTTGATTTCTAAAACATACAAACTCAAAAGCAAATACAATGTTAGACTGAATAACACTGGGAAGTGTGTGTTTTTATTTATTTACTAACTACAGATTATGGGCAATGTCATAATAGGTACAGAGAAGCTTTTTTTTTTTTTAAAGGTTATTTATATTGCATATTTAGTGCTACAAAACAATATAAATCAGAGTGTGCAGCTTCTACACATGCTAATCACACATACACAAAATCCTTTAGATTATGTAACAAAGCATATGGTTTTGCAATCAGAAACTTTTGTAGAAAATCCTAACCAAAACATATTACTATTAAATAAGGATCATAAACACAAGGAAAAAAGCTGAAACGCAGAGTCGACTTTCATCGACACATCCTATACCATTTTCCAATCCTCCTCTATAGGAATTCTGCTCAAATTCAGTGACCATTTTCTTATGCTGCACACATACTTCTCCTTCTGATCATGTGTTTCGGCCACTCCTTTTCCCCAAAGTGCCTCTTTCCATGATATCTCTCCCCAACTGGACTGTAAATTTCTGATCAGCCCTGATTACACTTCTTTGCATCCCTGACCAGATGGAACACTTATACCTTTATGTATAGAGAGAAATTTCAACAGCTATTGGTCAGTCTGAATAATCATTTTAACAATGCTGAGGGCAGAAGAGAGATTTTCAATTGTTGAAGCTCACAAATGATTCATAAAACAAGAATGTTTGAGAACCTACTATCTATAAGATACAATGCCAGGGGCAGCGAAGAATGCAAATGGAAGGGGTATAAGATATACTCTCAAGACGCTTAGAATCCAGTAAAGAAAATAAAATCAATACCCAAATTGCCATAATTAATACACTGAAGACAATTACAAACTAGGGGTGGGGGAGAGAACTCTTGGAGGAAGTGGCAATTGAGTTGAATAGGAAGAAGACATTATTTCCTTTTTGAAAAAATATTAATTTTAATTTTATTTATTATATTAAGTTTACTATAGGGCCCATGTGCTCACCAAAGAGAGATGGAGAGAGAGAGAGAGAGAAAGCCACCAGGTCCAGGATTTGAACTGCAGTTGGCCATGTGGGAGTTCACTGCCTTAACCACCATGCCACCTGCTGGCCCCTGTCATTTCCTTAATAAGCATTAACAAAGGCACACAGTGGATAGAGTTCAGGAAGTTAGTGGATGAAGTAAAGGGAGACTGATGCTCTAAGATCTGTGTAGGATGTAGAGAAAATCGAACGTAATATATAATATACATATAATATAAATGTGAAAGTAATGAATATTATGAATTAAAGAGGAGTAAACATACAAAGATTTCAGAGGTCATCACAATCACAATATTCGGCAGTATGCTAAGTAATCAAGACATAAGAGAAAATGTAACGATGTCAATATGTAATTGAATAGTATTCCACACAGTAAAGTCGACTTAGTTGGAACACACACAAAAAACTCAAATAATACACAGAGCTAAACATTCTCCAATCTGTTGTGTGAACAAGGCATGAGTGCCACTACGTTTTCCACATCTACACGACTGCATAATAAATGACCTTCATACCAAAATCTAACATCAGGTAAGATCCTGATTATTTTGGAGCATCTAAGAAAGAAGATTATTCTTCATTTTTTTGTTACGATGTAGATGGACTGCATTATATTACAATGAGCAAACTGACAGTGTGTGTGTGTGTGTGTGTGTGTATGTAAATGTAAGAAATATACATAGCACACATGGTGACTCAGTCAGAATGCATCAGCTCACCTTATTATCAGCTACCATAGACAGAAAGAGTCACTGTCATTCTTCAAACAAACAAAATTCATGCCATGAATTCATAGGGAATAGGTTAAAAATAAACTAATCTGTGGTCTATAAAAATGTTTGCCTTAATTGAGTTGAATTGTGTTCCCGCCCCAAAGCTAATTTTTATTGGACTCTAATTCATTTTGTAGTATCTTTATTCAAATTTAGTATTTTATTTTTACCTGAAAGATGCTAGGTGGTTTACGTAACAAATAAAACTCAGTAGGTTAGAAAATCAAAACAAAACAAAACTCCTTTAATAAAATTTTCTCAGAAATGGATTGCACTGCAATTTCTTGGTGTATGTGTATGATTCTGTAAAATTCTTTAAAAAGATCTTGGCCCTTTAAATTTTAAACTGTTTACATATGTCCATGCAGCTTTATTTGTTTAAGATACCATGGACCTGGACTCAAAATCTACCTGGCCCTTTCTCATCTTTGAAAGTAAAAGGGAAGGAACCAGTAGATGGCGTAAGTATCGTTGCTGGTCTCCCACGTAGTTGGCTGGGATTTGAGCCCCGGACCCCGGTGGCTTAACAATCACACTGGGTGCATGTATGTGCATGCCCAAAATACCTAGAGGAGAATGGAGCAGAAGGAATTGTGGCATGGCCATCCCCCCTGGAGGGTGATTTCTCACTTTCTGTCTGTCTGTCTCTGTCTGTCTCTTTCTCTCTGTCTCTCTGGCAAGCATGTACGCTCTATGGCAAAAATCTCTCTTAAAAAAATAAAAGGAAAGTAAATAAAAGCAGGAAGGATTATTCGTGGAGGGTCTGTATCTTGTGGAGAGATTCCTGTTGCCCGTAGAAAACTAAGTGCGAGAGTATCAATCAGATAAGAAACTAGCAGTTTCAAGGAACTATCCAAGAAAAAAACAATGATGACATGATCTGTTTTGAAGTCTCTGGATGGAACAGAGGTGTCAGTACATGAAATTATCTTCTCTTTATCCTAAGAGACACACAGGGCATGCCAGCTTCTTGTCATTGCCTACTTGATCCTGATACATAGAAACGTGCACTGTGGAAGATGGTCAAGAGTACTGAGAGAATGAAAGTTCTTACTGCAGGCTCTAAAATAATTCCACGTACAGAAATGCAGTGTTTTGTCAACAAAATGTGAGGCTTACTGTAAGATCAGCCTATCAGACCAGCCCCTACAAGCCCCAAGGAGCAAAGAATACATCCATGGTGAACTCACTGAAGACAGACTGCGACGATGTTTCCACAGAGTCCAGAGACATTTCCCTTGGCTCAGATGGGATCCTGTGCCCAGGCTGCCACACCCTGGGCGTAGCTCCAGCCCCTTCCAGGAGCTCCCCGCAGGGTAACTGCAGCATAAACTCAAATGTGGAGCCACCCTCAAGGGCACCAGCCTGGGTGGTTGTGCCATCTCTGTATCACTGAGAGAGCGAGCAAGTATTTTATTTGGGGAGGGGGGGACTTTATTTCAACCAAGAGAGAACAGGGGATACTGGAAGAGTTTGCCTAAATGGATGAAAACTTAGACCTCGCCCCATCCTTTCTCAAGTAACTTCACAAGTTCCCGTTACTTGTACACAACGGCAGGGAAACACATTGGAAGGGTAACTGGGAGTGAGAGACGGGCCTCTTGAAATAAAATGAAGCCCATCAGCTACTGAATGGAAGTTATAAAATTCAAAATTAAACCAGAGAGGATGGTTTTTAGCGGTTCTGTTCTCTTTTCCATGAGGCACAGAATATGAGGTTGGAGCAAGGGCGCTGCTCTCTGAATTCTCTCACTTTGGCCAATTCGCGTGGAGGTTACACACAGTCTCAACAAAATGTGCTCCCCGCAATCTGAAACCTCCAGGAATGGACCACGGAGCACACAAATATGCCTTTCCTTGATATCACTAAGGATGTAATTCCAATTTCTCGTAGGTGCCATTTAAAAGGCGAACATAATTATAAGCAACCTATTGTTCGTTTAAAGTCCCAATGAGGACGAAACGAACCCTGTACATTTCCACAACCTACTGTGTATTCCACACACAGTAAGAGACCCTTCGTCCGGCTGTGTTCCTGCGAGTGGCCTGGCCTACTGTGCCGGCGCCGCCGCACACCTACCTTATTGTGCTCGTACTTGTACGGGATCTTGAGTGTGTCCATGGCTCTGATCATGGCTTGCATGGCCGTGAAGATGTTCTGATACACCAGCTTGGTGAAGCCCCTCTTGTCCTCGTCAGAGTAGCCCGACCCGTGGATGATCCTCATCTGCTTGATAAACGTGCTCTTGCCGCTCTCGCCTGTCCCTGAAAGATGGACCACAGCAGCTCATCAGACCACAGCTCCCCCTCAGTCTCCCGGATAGCAGAGGCTTGGCGTTAACATCCCCAAAATGCCTTCTGAGAGGAGCTCCCGGGCAGTGCAGGCGCCCCCTGTGGTGAACACTTAGCAAGGCTAGAGGGACAAGGCCATTTCAAAGGCAGAGAAGCTCAAAAGAAAACAAAACCAAACCGTCTCACCACTTTGGAAGCTGCTCAGCATGGAATGGTGATAATGATTTGTGACCAAGTACACTGTAAGAAACAATGATAACAGCCATCTTTCCAACATAATAAAAACTTGATGAAGCTTTTTTCCCTAGAGAATATTTGAACTGCCTCCAGGAGGCTGAGCTGATTGGCCAGGATTTGGGTCTGGAAATGACAACACACTCACGAGTACCAGAGAGAGATAAGGGGAAAAAAAGCCTGGGGTGGATGGTAGGGGGCAGGCAGGAGGGGCTCAGGGAAAACATTTCACAGACAGGAGAATGTCAAGTTCTCCCTGAAAATGATACCTATGGTAGTATCTTGATCTGTCTGTCATGCCCTGCATGCAAGCTTTGAAACACCACGCTGTACTCTATAAAGGTGTACAGTAAGAAATCATAAAATAAAAATTAAAAAGAAAAAAGGCCTGAACATTTCTAGACTTTTTCTCTAATGTGACATGGGGTAAGTGCAGGACACAGGATCCTGTGGAGACCAGAATGAGGGTCGTGTTTGGGAACAGCCCATACCCACTGTTCTTTCTGGGGTTTGGCCAGAGGAGTTATCCAAGGAGCTATCTCATGTGGTCAAGCTGCAGCGGCTCTTCCTCCTTCGGCCATTCTTAACTAACAACACGATACAGGAGTTTATCGTTGGATTTTCTTCTGGGCTGTCTCATTCCTCCCATCTTCAACTTTCCTTTCCATTACCATAAGCCTGAAGGTATTCCCTAACAGAGCTATCCATGTGCCGGGGAAGGAGGAAAGACAAAAGAAGGAAATCACTGGCAACCTATTTCTGCTACATCAAATCTAAAATTATGAAGCAAAAGTCTCCACGCTGTGAAATGTGAGTGACTTTTCAAAATATTAAATTTTCAAAATATTGTTCCTTTTAACTCCCTATTCCTTACTCCCTTTCGAATTTCCTCAAGTGCTCCAAAACAGTGTAACTGCCTTCCCCCAATGATGTGAAGAAAATAAAAAGCACTGATCCGGGCATGAAATATGGAAGAACAGAATGAAACATTGGATGACCTCATGTCAAGAATCCTGAGTGCCATTTTCTCCAATATAGGACACATCAAAAAAAATAAAGAAATAAACCAACAAGAAGGAGAAGAAAATAAAAAGAAAGAAAGAAGGAGGGAGGGGGAGGGCTAAAAACTATGATACAACATCTGCCCTAATTTCATTTTGTTTTTCTGATGGTTGGATTTCATTACTGTCTTTATAAACAATCACGAAATTTCAATTAAGTATTACGATTTTCATAGAAGCACCCGTAAATGACTACAGATGTCTTGGTAAACACAGAACCCTCACAGGGTTACGATGGGAGAGGATTTCTAGCTCTAGAGTGTGGCAGTAGCTGATTCCTTTATCATTTTCGTATTACTCTCAACAAAGTGATCTAAAATTCCTTGGAACATAAATTTAACACTGCAATGTGAAAGCCATCAGCCCATTTTAACAGCATTAATCTGAAGAGCTTTAAATGGGTATTTCATAATCTTAAACCATGAAAACTGAAGGACACAAAATATCTAAAAAGTGGTATCTCTAGTAAAAATGTTATAAAATTGTTTCTCATTATCAATTAACAAATTATAGAAAGAAAGGAGCCTCTTTACTCTCCCAGGCAATTCTAAGTCTGTAAAGAAAAAAAGCCCAGACTACAAGCCCGGAGCCAAAGGCTAGCTCCACGGGCCAACTGGAGATAGGATCACAAAATCAGAATATCTACCAGTTCTTTCCACAAAAGGAAAAAAGTCTTCATCTGGGAGATTACGAAGAAAAAGAAGGCAATTCGGGCAGTAGGTCCCCTGTTTCTCCTGGTCATCTGAGACATTTATACAGTCACTGCCCACCACCCCCATAAAGAAATAAAAACCAAGAAAGTAGCAAACGAAGTATCAACTATACTGACTACTTGTGTCCCAGTGAAATTATGTTAGTCACGAGCAGTCACCAGTAGGCACCTCCTGGGACCTAGTCGCCAAGCCCTGGGCCCTGGTGATGCTAGGCCTCACGCATACAGGCTCTAAGCAGCCACAGAGTATGTGACTGATGAACGAACAGGGAGAAGAGGAAAGGAAAAAGAATCAAACGAATCACTCTAAAGATTTTGCTGCGGCCAGAAACACACCCACAGATCCTCTCCACCTTCTCATCTTGCCAGAGCCCCAAGAGGCTGACGTATGGATTTCATCAACTGCTCTGTCTTCCTTCTTCTGCTTGGGTTAAGCCAATAAGAGAGAGGAAGAGGCGGCCAGAGAGCAGGAGAAAGAGGAAGGTGCATGCACCCCTCCCCCCACTTCCCTCCCTGGCGCACCACAGAGATGCTCAAAAGACCTCTTCAAAGACCACAGCTCTGCTGGGTGACCTCCACACAGCCGCCCCATCTGGGTTCCAAGAACCACTCTCTGACCTCGCCCCACTATTGCCGGTCCCTGGTTACTGCACCAGCCCTCCTCAACGACAGCACCTGGTGCACACCCTGTACACTGTCCCCTTATCGAATGGTCCTTAGACAGTTGAAGGATGCCATGCTTCCTGTTGGAATGCTGACAAGTACAAAGACCAGCAGGAAAGCATGTTAATAACCGGGACAGGGTTATAAACTGCCCTCCTACCTCTATATCTTATTTGTGAGGTACTCTCTGGTTTATAAAATGCATCTGTTCAGTATATCTCTCTCTGACAACTGGAGGCTAACAATCACAAAGAAACCAGTTGTACTTGACAGAGCTTATTGTATGATTTAAAATACCCTACTATACATTGGAGGTATGTTACCTTCTCCTTCCCTGTGTGTTTACCATATACTTGGATATTCAAAAGGTTATGTGCTAGAAAGGCCACTGATATTTCTACAACAGAAGAGATTTTATGCAATCTTTCTTTCTTTGAATTAACACCAATAAAAAAGAAAGAAAGAAAGAAAAACAACCTTTAAAAAAAAATAATCGCCCAACTAAAAATGATAGAGCCCAAAGCAGAATCCAGGGCGGCTGACTCTCCCACAGAGTCCTAACAAATACAGCACTTATCTGTCAGAGTACATGGTTGTGGTTTGTTTTCTCTCTCTTTCTCTCTCTCTATCTATCTCTTTGTCTTTCTCTCTCTCTCTCAGACTAATCACCACCATAAACAGGGGAGTGGGGCAATATAGTGGTCTCTACCCCCTTTTCTCTTTTAAATGAAACTTGCATTCAACTCTCTTATACTTTGCCAAGTATTTTTTTTAAAGGTGTTTATCATGGAGTACATGCACTCGCTGGAGACAGAGACAGACAGAAACAAAGGGTGGGAAAGTGAGAAGTCACCCCCTTCCCCCTGAGGGATGGCCACACCACCAATCCCTTCTTCATTCTCCTCTGGGGATTTTGGGCATGCATTAGTACATGCCCAGTGTGATTTTTCAAGTCACTAGGTCTGGGACTCAAGCCACAATTTCAGTCATGTGGGAATCCAGCACCTTAACCAGCATGCCATCTGCTGGCCCCTGCAAGTACTTTTAAAAACAATTATTTTATCCTCCCAAAAATCTGTGCTAGGTGTCTTTATCCTCATTCAACAGAAAAGACAAGACCTCGTAAGTCCAGCTGGTGTGGTTCAGGTGGCCGGATACCATGTGGCCGACTGTGCAGTTCTGGTCCCTGACCTGGTGGCCTGAGAAACACACAAGGAGCTTGTGTGTGTATGCCCAGAATTCTGAAGAGAATGGAAGAGAGGAGGCTGGGGGGTTGATTTCTCACCAGTTCTATCCCCCCAGGGGGTAATTTCTCACTTTCTGCCCTTGTCTCTCTCCAACAAGCGTAGGTACCCTATGGCAAAAATCGTAAAAAAAGAAAGTCTCAGAGAAGCAAGACCATGAAGCTAAGACGCTATTCTAGGGACAGGCCATGCAAGGACTGGAGCACAGACCTCGGCACAACTTGCATGGTTTCAGCTGCCTAAACCCAGGATAATGAATCTCCATTGCCCACAATCTAAAAACGTCTCCACCTGGTTTTGACTACATTCAACTTTTATCCATGTAGGCTAATTCTGAGTTTCTGACTAGTACTTCAATGAATGGGGACCCATTTTGAATCCTACTGTCATCTTCTAATTTCACTTCTTTTTAATTTACTGCAATTGTGTAATAAAATTCAAGTGTGAACATCGTGTTCGTGAGTGAATTTACCTGGGGAGAATGGCCAGTCAAGATGACAGCAGGATTCAAAATGGGTCCCCATTCATTGAGTAACGCATCAGAAACTTAGAATTAGGCTAAATGGGTAAAAGCTGAGTGTACTCACAATAAGGCTAAGCTTCACGTAAGAGAAAATCTACGTGGTGCACACAGTATAGGGAGAATTTTAGCAGCTTGCTGGTCTATACTAAAATTGTACAAAAGGAAAGTATGTGGACTGAGCAGCGAAATTCACTGAGTTGAGTTCTATCATGAGGACAAATTAATCACTTTTAACAAATGTGTAAGTTACATTTCAGACACCTCCTATTTTTGTAGAATTATAACAATATTTGCAGAGTTTGAAATGAACATCTTTATAATCACCTAATGATTTAGTATGAAGTATTGGAACAATTTTTAAAAACAGCTGCTCCAAAATTATATAAAGTGATGTTGTTTCCTAAGGCATAAAACGTCTAAGAGACATAACAATTCTTTATCTCTGAATACGAGAAAGGAGATTTGTCTACTACTAGACTGCTTCGTGAATTCTGGGATGCCTATTGTCTTTTATATATATATACAATTTTTTTTAAGGCTTTTGCCATAGGTTCAAGTGTGCTTGCAAGGGAGAGACAGTGAGAGGAAAAGTGAGACACCACCCCCTCCCCTCGGGGGGTGGCCACACTGCAATCCCTTTTCTTCCATTCCTCTCCTGTGATTTTGGACACATGAGCACACACGCCTGGTGTGATTTTCAAGCTGCCAGGTTCAGAACTCAAACCATAGTCAGCCATGTGGGAGTCCAACAACTTAACCACCACACCACCTTCTGGCCCCATGGCTAATGTCTTTTTACAACACATGGCAATAAAAGGCACAAATTATTCTGGCTAATCTCAAGCAATATGACTATTTCCAAGATAACTGAAACAAAATGTAGCAAGGAGCTACTACATTTACTAATTTGACTATATCGCCAATCAAGTTACTTAATAACTTCAACAAGCAAATCCACACAAACAAGGGTTTGAGTCCCCCAAAACCCCTGCTCTCTCCTCTATAATTATAGGGAAAAAATGTCTCTAGAAAAATTGGAACCAGCAGATGGCGTAACAGTTACATTGCTGGACTCCCACGTAGGCAACTATGGTTCGAGACATGGATCTGGTGGCTTAAAACTCATGCCAGGCACGTGTGATCCTGAGAGAAGACTGGAGAAGGGCTTGAGGCATAACCATCCCCCCTGGGAGGGTGATTTTTGCTTTCTGTCAGTCTGTCTGTCTCTCCAGTGAGTACATGTACCCTATAGCAAAAATCTCTCTTAAAAAAAAGGCAAGAAGAAAAGTGACTTGTGGCTTCAGACAAGTACTCTGCCTTTTCTTATCCCAGCTCATCAAAAACCCCAGAAATGAGACTATTTAAGAATCATGCTATTAAAAAGGCCGCTTCATCCAGTATGCATAACTGGACACGAGGGAGACTAATTCTGTTTTCTTTCCCTGCTCACTGGATGAGGGTAACTCACTGAGAGCAATCCCCAGCTCATTTCACATCTCCTTCCACCAGAACAAACTTCAAATATAAACTTGACATCCTATGATGGACAGCATCACTTTGCAAGGTATTAGACTACAGCATATTAGACCCTCTCTCTCTCTCTCTCTCTCTCTCTCTCTTTCTCTCTCTCACACACACACACACACACACACACACAAAATAAATCAATAAAATAAAATAAAAAATCTGATACTTCCACTTTAGGCTTTTTGGCCAGGATCTTTTCAACATAATAGGATTCCCACATATAGGGTCTGCCATAAATTCATATTTACTCTCTGTGGCAGATTCACATAAAGAATCTATATGCTTATATTGGTTGTTTGCAGTATGTAATCTGCAGATACTTCTATTAAAAATGACTATTTTTAAATCCAACCACACATTACCTTCTTTTAAGTTTGTTAATATTTATTCCCCAAGTAAGAGATACAGAGACAGAAACAGATACAGCACCCGCAACGTGGTCTCACTGCCGCAATCAACCCCCTTCAGCCACCACCCCAGATCATGGGTACACATGGGTACATGTGTGCCCTTTGTACACGGGGAGATCTCCCAGACTTAAATCTGCAACTTTCCTATACAGGCCAGCCTTGCAGAGAGCTGTCTTACCACTGTGCCTCCATGTGGCCTCCACATTCCCTTCTCAGTGAAAATAAATTACCATTCACTGTTGAACACAATCATGATGAACTCACAGGTTCCTTCTTGCAAACCTAAGCTGCCATCTTGGTTCAGCTCTTACCAAAAGAGCTGCCAAGGACAATCCACATATGCACAAGAACTGCTCAATGTCCCCAAAAATGTCAGGCACTACTGTCACTGCTCTGAAAGGTGCTGGCACCCGCATCTAAACAGAAGACCCCTGAAAAGCAACCACTAAACACCACCGGGAACTTTCAGGGTCCACTTGGTTCCTCCTCTTTACCTTGAAAGAAAGGCAGGAAATGTACCTGCACAGGTCCTCACAGCCTGAGGGAGGCCCACACCACTTCCACTTTTTTTTTTTTAGGTACCCAGGGAAA
Organism: Tupaia belangeri chinensis; assembly: GCF_000334495.1. Classification (NCBI taxonomy): domain Eukaryota; kingdom Metazoa; phylum Chordata; class Mammalia; order Scandentia; family Tupaiidae; genus Tupaia; species Tupaia belangeri. The sequence continues at coordinate 7,062,900 of NW_006159617.1, read as the reverse complement.
AGAAGAAATGCTAAAACAGAGTTACAAAACTGTGGTCTCTAGCGTTGTACAATGAATACACTTGTTTCATCCTACCAGGGCCTTTCATGACTGTATTTGGAGATACTGTCAAACCATCACAAGTCTACATCTGAAGCCCTTAATGAATGCGAACGCTCTGGCCAAATGCCCCTGCCTGCCCTCTTCCTTGGCCAGTACCCAGATAAAGATCAGCTAAGAAAAAAACCCAAGTCACAGAGCTGAATTATAATTCGAATAACTACTTCAGGTCCATTGGTTTAGGCCAAGAGTCTGAAATATGGAAACTCTGCACCAAAGTTGAACTTGGGCTACTTCCACATAAACTTGGACAGAGTGGAACCAGAAATTTCAAGGAGGAATTTTTCTCCCCACAAGCACATCATCAAGCCACACCTGCGAAGAATTAATAACACTGAGATAAAAGTGATTTAACAACAACACTGAGTCAAAACACAATCCATGTGTTGTCCACATTTCAGGCTGTATCCACCTTAGAATGCACGTATTCTGCCTTCTGCACATTTGCTGCAAATCCACATTCAAAATGGAGCCCCTCTAACACCAAAGTCACTATCACTTCCTCCCTTAAAGGACTATCCTTCGAGGGCAATGTCAGGAACACTCACTCATGCATCCTAGAATGGTCTGGCAGAAGATGCTAGATGCTATCTTCTAGTACACTATATAAAAACATAATATTAAAAAAAAAAATCTGAATTGGGGCCAGCAGGTGGCATGGAGGTTAAGGTGGCTAGATCCCACATGGCTGACCATGTGGTGTGAGTCTAAGACCTGGTAGTTTGAAAACTATGGTGGGTAGGTGTGTGTGCATGCCCAAAATCTGAGCAGAATGGAGAAGGGACTGTGGTGTGGCCATCCCTCTGGGTAATGATTTCTTTCTCTCTCTCTTTCTCTCTCTCTCTCTCTCTCTCTCTCTCTCTGCTTACAGCAAGCACACATGCCCTACAACAAACAAACAAACAAAAAAACACTAACTGAATTTAACATCATCAACTGTGAGTGGAAACCAAGCAGACAGGTAAGTACTATTATTAATAACTAACCCAGTTATGTTGTTTTATAGGGAAAAAGCGGTAAAGTGCATTAAATATTCAATTATTTACTGTAAGTATTTAGAAGTTCATGTAGTCCTAGATGAAAATTCTCCAGGAACAGTGATCTGATAGTCCTTTCAAGGTTACTCAGAGGTATAAGAGCACGTCCTTAGAATGTTTATTGGAAATGTGTGTACTAAAAACTAATACCCAGGTCTGCTGGGGCTGGATCCCACATAGCTGACTGCAGTTTGATTCCCAGACCCAGCAGCTTGAAAAACACACTGGAGGGACCAGCAGTTGGTGTAATGGCTATGTTGCTGGACTCCCATGTAGTCAACCACGGTTCAAGTCCCAGACCCGGTGGCTTAAACTCACGCTGGGCACGTGTGCGTGTGTGCCCAAGATCCCAAGAGGAGAATAGAGGAGAAGGGATTGTGGCATGGACCTCCCCCCTGGCGGGGGTGATTTCTTGCTTTCTGTCTCTCTGTCTTTCTCTGTCTTTCTGGTGAACGCACGCACCCTATAGCAAAAACCTCTCCAAAAGAAAAAAAAAAAAAAGAAAGAAAAAGAAAAACACATTGGGTGCATAAGCTTGTGTGCCCAAAATCCTGAAAAGGGAATAGAGGAAAAGAGACAGTGGCGTAACCTTCCCCCGTTAGGGATGTTCTCACTTTCCTTTTCTCTCTCTGTCTCTCTCCAGCAAGTGCACATGCCCTCTACCCAATTTAAAAAAAAAAAAAAAACTAACACAAGAAGCCAGTCTTGTAGTGCAATGGTTAAGCCCAGTGCATTGGGTGACCCACATGGCTGACCATGGTTCAAATCCCAGCCCTGGTGGTCTGAAAAACATACCAGGTGTAAGTATAGGCCCAGAATCCTGAGAGGAGGGAGAAATGGAGGGAAAAGGATTGCAGTGACCCTGCTCTAGTGTAGGGTGCTTTTTCTCTCTCTAGCAAGTTGCCTGCACCTTCTGGCAATTAAAAACAACAACAAAAAACGAACATCAGTATAGTTTGTAGAACAAAAAGAAGTTTACACATTGAAATTGTTTCAAGAGATTACTCAGAGCCAACCTGCTCAACATCCCTCCATTCTTTTCCCCCCAGGAGTACATGAACATATTTCAGGAAAAAAATAAGGTTTGAGAAACCCTGAACTTACTGATTTTACAAAGCAGTGACTCATTCAAGGATTCTTCTGGTTGCCAGCTAATTAGGAAGAAGAGGGACTAATCTTTGCCAAGGTCTCCTATCTGTCCAGGGCTCCTGATCTTGTGTCCTTGGACACTAAACATTTTCACTATTTAGGAAAGCTTTAAATATTTATTATAGAAAATTTCTAGAACTTGAACATTTTGATAAAGTTCTTTCCACTCTCCTTTTCTAGGTAAATGTACTTTTTCCTGTCCCTTTAAGAAAAAAAAAAAAAAACTACATTGCTATTTTCCACTTAGCATATTGCAAATAATTATTCTGATACTAAGCGTGCTTCAGAAATGTTTAATAATGATTGTTCAAAAGTCATAGGATTGTAATAACAATTCTGTCATAACACATTTTGAGTATTTCTAATTGTTCACTTTCATAAATAATACTCTGATAAACATCCCTGAATAAAAATCTTTTCCGGAATCTCTGCTTCCTTGGAAGAGCTTCACAGAAGTGGAATTAGATGCAAGGGTGCAACCTTTTGTGAGGGCTCTGACCATTCCACAGCTCTACCAGATGAACCATCTGTCACACTCTTCTCTTAACCGGTCACTGTATTTTTACAGGGGTGGTAACACAGCAATAAAGCAAGCTTCTGGGAGGTGGACCCACACGAAGGGGCTTCAGCTTCAGGTGTGCGTATCTCCTTTGAAGCCCTCAGTGTGAGCCTGTGATCCGAGGTTGGCTAAGGCTCCGTGTGAATCACAGCGTGGCAACACGGTCAGGGGGACCTATCCCTGTCTCACTCTATCACTCGTGCAGAAAATAAATCAATCACTCAATAACTTCACATTTTTTAATAACAACAATTTGAGACAAAAATAAAGGTTAATTTACATCCTTACTTGTGAGAAAAACATATTTTATATTTTGCTTGCCCTGTACTTCTTCGATGAACTTGACTTTTTAAAATAATCAACCAAAAATCCAAACTTCAAAGTGTTCCAAAATCCAAAACTTGAGCACTGACATGATGCTACAAGTGGAAAATTCTACACCTCACTTCCTGTGATTGATCCCAGTCAAAATGCTACAATGGGGCCAGCAAATGGCACATGAGTACCTCACTGGATTCCCACACGGCTGACCATGGTTCAAGTCCTGGACCTGGTGGCTTGAAACTCATGCCTGGCGTGTATGCATGCCTGTTCAAAATCTCAAGAGGAGAATGGACAAGGATGACATGACCATACCCCTGGGGGTGATTTCTCACTTTCCGTTTCTCTGGCGAGCAGACTACAGCAAAAAAATCTCTCAAAAAAAAAAGCTACAATACAAAAATACCATATAAAATAACCTTCCCTACGTGTATAAGGTATATATGAAATATAATGAATTTCATGTTTAGACTTGGTTCCCATCCCTGAGATAGCATCTCATGTATATTAAAATATTTTAAAACCAAAAAAATCCTAAATACAAAACATTTCTGATCTCAAGTATTTTGAACAAAAGATACCAACCTGTATTAAGAACTTGCTATTTTTCTATTGTTTTAATCCAGTTTTTAAAACAAAATTAATGCTTGCTTACAAATATTCTCCCAATTCATCACTTCCTTTTTGGATATTGACAAGGTTTATTACAGAAATTTAAAATTTGAATTCAGTTTATTCATGTATGCTTGCCATTGTGACTCTTTTATGTTTTTTAAAAGATTCAAATTTATATATTTTATCCTAGCTTTTATGGTTCTATTCTTAACTAATCCATCTATGCTTTATTTTAATGGGTGGTGGTATCATGAATTTTTATAATTTAAAAACTTTTTACCAAAACCATTCTGTATTTTAAGGTCATGTTGTCATAGGAGGAATTTTAGATAAAATGGAGTGCTTGACTCGTACAGAAGGGTTTTTTCAAGTTCCTTAATGTGCTCCCAATGGCCATCAATTTGGACTCTACAGACCATATTAAGAGTCTCAAAGCATCTCCCTGTCATTCTGTTCCATCTTCATTGTCTTCCTTACACAACTAATAGATCAACTTCCATTCCTAAGCATTAAAACTGTGCTCACTGCATATTTATTTAAAGGACTCTCAAGAACAGTACAGAAAATATTCCAGGATGTTAAAGACGATACTCTCTCTTGCATTTTTTAAGTCTATTTTTTCCCCACATAACAAATTAAGCATATGCTCCCAACCCCAGTTCCTCATCTTTATTATTCTGTGGCCTTAGGTAAGCTATCTGTTCTTTCTAAGCCTGTCCCCTCATCTGTAACTACTGCTACCACTCTATAGTTCTGCTGTGAGTCTTAATAAATCGATCCCGGTAAAGTAGTATCTGATATCTTATAGGGACTCAGTCAATACTAGCTATAATTTACAATGTAAAACCAAGCAGAAGAGTGAAAGAATAACCTGATACAGGTTGGAGAGACAAATGTTTGGTCATCAAGAGAAATAATACTTTAATGCAATATTTTTTAAAATCAAAATTAATGCCAAAAAATTCATGGTTAACAGAATAAACACAGGAGCGTTTGCAGTGCTGTGCTGGGCTGTGCCATCCTGGCACCTGAGAGAGGATTTGATTTTGTTTGGAAAGCTGGGGCATGGGGGGCGAAGGACAGTTTTGGTTTTGTTACTGTTTCTATATATAGAAAGAATGCATGTGTAAGAGAGAGATAGAGAGCAAGCCAGATGAGCACCTCCACAGTCTAGTCACACTGCAACACCCTCATCCAGTCCTCTAGCCCATCACATCTTAGACATTAAAGCACATTTCTGGCGAATTTATGACTGACCAGACTGGGGATTCAAACCATGGTCACTACGTGGGATCCAGCCTCTCTTAAACAGTATATTACCACTGAGCCACAAAGCCAACCTCTACCTTCAATTTTGTACCCTAGTCTCAACCCTGAGTCACATTCTCCCTTCCCCAATGTAACTGAGATTATCATTTCTACTATCTAAATATTTTAAGGCATGGTGTTTACAGATATTTGTAGCATGTTTACTCATGTGTCATTAGGTCTTTTCTGCGTGTCAGTCATTCTTCAAGGCATTGAGGATATAGGACAGTCATTACTTTCACTACGGTATCATGGAAATACATGCGAAAACCAAAATGGCTTGATAGGAAAAAAAATATCCAATGGAGATGAAGGCTATGCATTAAAGCATTGAAGGATAATAAAATGCAGAGTAACCTAACTGCTGCTTTAATTTGGGAGACCAAGGACAGACCTAAGAAGCTATATAGATGCAAATAACATCTGAATATCGGAGGCCCAATCACATGAGAAAGCCAGAAGGATACAGCATTCCAGGCAGTGGATGCACTGATATGGAATCAAAGGTGCAAACAAACTAGTGGCATGGTACAGGAGAGCAGTGGGGCTGGGCACAGTGGCTGGTGAGGGCACAGCAGGACAAGGTGGGAGCAATGGCTGTGGGGCAGAGGTCATGTCGCACAGAGCGCTGCCTAAATGCACCGACAGCTTTGAAGAGTTCTAACCAGGGAATGAAATCGTTATGCCAAGCAAGAATGGACCACAAGGACAAGTTAGTTGGATTTTCCAGTAACAGAAACAAAAGAGAAGGGCAATTTAGACAAGAATGGCAGGAAGAGGGACAGAATGATATATGCTGGAGACGAGAGGTGGGTGGTAAGGGGAACAGGTGAAACAAGGAAAACGCACAGATTTCTGGCTCGACTAACTAGATGGATGAAGATCCTATGGTGTCGGAGAATCTGAAGCAGGAAGCGCCTCGGGAGAGGGCGGTATGTTCCCTATAAAACGAGTTTTCTCTCCAAACGTAAATGCCTTTCAGGTATGTATAGGGTCCACTGCGCTGATGGGGGCGATACCCGCAAAACCAAAGATGCGGCTCTGTCCTAATTCTCCCGGCCTTAAACAAAAGCAAGGACACAGCCATGACTGAGCTCCTTATGCTAATGGATGAGTCAGAGCAGACTGCAGCATCTGCGCTGTAACCTCACTTCCTGTGAGATGAATCTCCTCAGCGAAGGGAGGCAGCTCTTCACCTCTAAGTCTCTCTCTGTGTCACACACACAGACACACACACGCATATGTCTATAAAGCGGCACCGTGGCTACATACGCACTTCTTTAGAAAACACTGGGACTTTACCGAACATTACTAGGAATCCACACAGAAATCATAAAAATACCACGTCGTAATAACCACATTTTAAGAAGTGGGAACCCATCAAAATAAATATCCACCCACGGAATGCAACATATTTTTTTACAGACACTAAAAAACGTGAATACACATAATCCACATTGTTAGGTCCCAGAAACATAAACTGCATACTTTTAAAACGCAGTGGGTGGAAAATGATTAGATGCACTTTTGAATGGCACTCTGAGGTCCTCGTTAAATTGGTAAATACTTCCTCGGGATAGAACAGCTCAATGTGGCCTTCCCTCCCTAAAAGAACAACAAATTAAATCTGTAGTGAAGGAAAAGGTCCAAAATGGACTTGAAATTATTTTCAGATTCTTTTCCACCTTATTTCACATTCACCAAGAGATCACCTACAGGCAGATATGTGGCACAGGAAGAACGCCAGCAGACGCTCCACCAAGACAGTGATTTGCACACGGCCACTTGGTCTCTAAGAGCTAAAAACGAGGGAGCTAGCCAGAATACTCTCAAGGGTTCTCTCCAGCATTTGGATATTATTATATAATTTTTTTCTCCATGTGTTGCTGTACAGCATTAACAAACCAATAATTATATTCTTTTTTTAAAGAATTCATTGTTTAATTTTATTATCATTTTTTAATTTGACCAGAGAGAGAGACAGTCGGAAATTGAGAAAGTAAGCTACCAGGTCTGAGACTTGAACCAGTGTCAACCATGTTGCAGTCCAGCGCCTTAACCACCATGCCACTTGCTGGCCCCAATAATTATATTCTTGCAAGGCAGGAAAAAAAAACTTCACCTATTTACTAATTTTTAAAATGATAAATAGTAATTCAAATGACTTGGCTAAAAAACTACAGGAGTCTTTTTTCAAGGTTAATGTGTCAAGTTTTTCTTTTTCCCTTTTCCTTTTACTCACTTAGAGCCTCTAAAAATAATTATCTTTCGAGGTAGGGGAATTAAGGTGCTAGCGGGAACAAGCCAAGCACTGCTGCAATTAAGAGGAGCAATGATCTGTGATGTCTCAACAAAATACACAGATTTTCAGAACATGGCATGACTTTTGAGCTGGTATCACCCCAATAATTTCAAATCATGCCATAGAGAATACTAAGACACGCTTATATATCCTCCAGTTCTGCTTAGTTTGCACAAAACTACAGAAGGATCTGGAAGAGAATGTGCTGCAGACAACAAGTGACTGAATTCCTTCCATTGGTGTGCTGACTGGCCTCACAGAGACTGCGAGGAGTCCGCTGCTCCTCTGGCATCTGAGATGTAGTTAAAATGAAAACTAAAGTTAGAAAAAAATGTTTCCTTTTTCAAAAAGGAAGAAAAGGAGCATGATTAAAACCCAAACACACACATAAGCAAGCCAAACCTATGTTCCCACTTTAAAATTCTCTTTTGGGGGGAAATGTCGATGTTGATCAAAACCACAGGGACTGCTGGGGTTCTCATTACTAGCGTTAATACCACCTAGGAAGGTCTCGCCAAACTAATCTTTTCCAAATGGCAACTCTGGGAAGATTCAACAACTGCCATGGAGAGAGGCAGGGGAAACCATCTGAGTTCTCACTTCCCTAGAAACATAAAACAAAAATAATTTTCAAGATTCTGCTTTTTTTTTCCCTTTAGATTTTGCTGGAGAGTATGTGCACTTACCACAGAGAGACAGAGACGAGGGGTGGGGGGGAGGGAAAAATCACTCCTGTCTAGGAAAATGGCCATGCCACAAACCCTCCTCCATTCTCCTCCTGGGATTTTGGAGAATACACACACACACACACACACGCATACACACATATACACACACATACATACACACACACCCCCCACACCTGTTTTTTCAAGCCACTGGGTTTGGGATTCGAACCACAAAGATAGCCATGTGGGATCCATCTGCCTTAACCACCATGCCCCCTACCAGCCGCAAGATTATGCCTTTTTTTTTTTAAAGCTGGAACACAGACCATTGGAAAAGGAAGTGATCCCTTTGTGTTCAGTTCTCAGGGAACTCTGAAGCAAGGTAATGAAATGCCCCTGCTCTTTTAGACTTGAGTTACTTCAAAGTGAGTCACTGATGTGCTGTTCAGAGGGGCCACATCTGGCACCATCAACTAATGTCAAGACAATTTCCCAAGCCAGTTAAAATGTTGACCTATGGTTTCTTTCATTAATTTAAATTTTGTCCTCTAATTTACTCTGCCTAATAGCCATATGTTTCTCCAGCATTCAAGCCAATGACAGGAACAGATGTGCAACAGAAGGGTAATGGAACAGGGCTCTCCCTTCCCATCTTCTCCTCTTCCATTTTTGCAGTAACTGCAATGGTCAACCAGGATGAAGTGTCTATTCCCTCCCCTTAAATAAACTACATGGAAATATGTCTTCTTCTAGAAAATAGAATGCTCTTTTCTAAGAAGGATCACAACCACACAATCACAAATGAAACACCAGTGAACAAAAAGAAGACAGGACAGTCTTTTTTTTCTTTCTTTTTACTCATGATAGAAGCTGTGTGCATGCATGAGAGAGAGAGAAACGCCCTCCATAGCATCTGGTCATGCCCTTCCTCCAGTCCTTCAGTCCATCGGTTCTTAGGATTCATATGCATGTGCCTGGCATGAACAGGCCAGGGATTTGAACCATGGCCACCGTTTGGGATCCAGCTTCTCTAGAGGAGCATTATTACCACTGTGCTGCCAAACTGGCCCCAAGATTATAACCAGGTTTGTTCCTTGAGGAAGTAAAATGAAGAAAGCACATGGATGCATTTTATTGATATTTAGTAAGGCTTGCACACATGACGACTTCTTACCATCTGACTGATGAAAGGGGAAGTGAAACCGATTACCCTCTTGAAGTGCACCTTTCCTCTTGCTCCACAAACTATGCAGTTTATCCAGGAAACAAAAATTAGAGTCAAAGGGGAAGAGACCTCATAATCAACACAATGTGTTGTTCTTAGAATGGATGGTGGCTCACGCCACCTGACTCAACAAATGTCATATGTAATAGCACATACTCAGATTTGAATCCATAAGCTGACTTAGCAGTAACATATGCGGCAGGACCAGCAGATGACAAAATGGCTACATCTCTGGACTCTCACATAGTTGACCACAGTTCAAATCCCAGATCTGGTGGCTTGAAACTCACACCAGGTGTGTGTGTATGCATGTACAAAATCCCAAGAGGAGAATGGAGGAGAAGGGATTGCAGCATAGCCTTCCCCCCGGGGGGGCGGTGATTTCTTGCTTTCTGTCTCTTTCTGTCTCTCAGGCAAGCACACGTACCCTATAGCAAAAATCTCTAATTAATTAATTAATTAACTAATTAATTAATTAATTTAATTTAATATGAGGCTGTGTGATAAAAGTGGTTTGAAGTGGGAAGAGAAATACAGGATGACCAGAAATCATCATTTTATATGGAACATTTTCCCTGAAATGTTTCATCAGAGAAGAGGTAGAAAAGTCGTTAAGGCATCTCATGAAAACAGAGCATCATGGAGATTATATTGCTTGCTTGAACTGAGACAGAGAATGACAAAATTAAATACACTGAATGAAAAATATTTAAGCAAATTAATAAAAAGAAAATTCTAAATCAGTGAAGTGGTATTCTGAGCATATGTAAAATCTCTCTCTCACATACACACACAAAGGGGCAAGTTTAAAAACCAAAAGCTTTAGGGGGCCAGCAGTGGTGTGGTGGTTAAGGTCCTAGACTCCAACATGGCTGACTATGATTTGAATCCTGGACCTGGTGGCTTGCTTTCTCACTTTCTCGCTCTCTCTCACTCTCTCTCTGGTACGTGTGTATGCCCTGTAGCAAATGAATAATAATAATTATTTTTTAAAAGCTTAGTATAATGCTGAAACTAGAATAATATGTTTATCCTGTTGCTTTTCTACAACTTTCCCAAATATGCTCCCCAACAATTGTTTTAAAAGTTTGTTAATATAATATTTTTAATCTTCAGGATCATCTACCGACAAGAGCTAATAATATGGAAGTGGAGAAATGTCCTTTTATCAGGTATTTTTCTTTAGTAAATATTATTGCTGGACCAGTAGGTGGCATGGTGGTTAAGGCATTGGACTCCCCCATGACCAACCGTGGTTCAAGTCCCAGACCCAAGAGATAGAGAACCAGGCCAGTCATATGTGTGTACATACCTCAAATCCTGAGAGAATGGAGGAGAGAAGGTGGCAGTGTGGCCATTCCCCACCCATCATTGGGGTGGAGGGGTCATTTCTCACTTTCCCTCTCTCTGTCTCTCTCTGGCAAGGGCATATACTCTATGGTAAAAACTTAAAATAATAATAATAATAATAAATAAATATTACTGAAGTGATAAAGCCATTACTTATTGTTTATATTATACTATAACTGGGGCTATAGGAATTTCATAAGTTAAATGTGGGTAATGAATTTTTAATAACAAACATAATTCATATAACCTACAATTCACACATTTAAAGTATAAAATGCTCTTAGTATATTTGCAGGAATGAGTAACCATTACCATACGTCTAGAACATTTTCATCTGGGTAAAAAAAAACTTTTAATGAGTTGTCCAACATTTAAGAAATCAAAAGTTCAAATCCTTTATTTCATTTCTTTTTTTAAAAAAATATACTTTTTAATTTCAAGAAAAGTAGTTTAAGCTTTAATAAGTCAGAGAAATGCTAAGAAACTTAACTTAAAACTTAAAGCCAGGAAATAGATTAGGATTCTGTTCAAATACAAGGTACATTAACCTATCGGCAGCTCAAGGCAGGACAAAAATCCTTAAAACTGGAAAATAAAGCCTAGAAGAAAATCAGCAATGTTTTAGTCAAAAGTCATAAAATGCTATTTCACCAGTTCAGTCTCATGTACCTAATCTATCATCTGTTGTGGTTCGATCTTCCCAATTAAATTCTGGGGTATAACACTCAACTCCAGACTTGTCCCTACCATTAAGTTGGCCATTTTCTTAGTTTCTGAACTCTTATTTCTGTTGCCTGTATTTAGTTTTCCTGGTATAGCACTCCCTTCAGAACTTCTTGGAGATCTGGTCTGGTGTCGGTAAATTCTTTCAGGGTTTGTATATCTGAGAATGTTCTTAACTTTTCTTCCCATATGAAGGATAATCTTGCTGGGTGCTGTATTCTTGGTTGAAATTGCTTTTCCCTTAACACTTGGAATATATTTTCCTTGCTCTCATTGTTCCTGATGAGAGGACTTCTATTAGCCTGATGGTATATCTTTTGCAGGTACCTTCATGTGTCTCTATTGCCTATCACAGTCTCTTGTCTTTGTCTGTGGTTTTGATCAATCTGGCTATCATGTGTCTTGGAGAAGATCTTCTTGGGTTGATTCTATTTGGGATCCTTTGTACTTCTTGGGACTGAATCTGAATGCCTTTCTAGGTTTAGAAAGTTTTCTTTCAGGATTTCACGGAATAGATTATCAATGCCCTCATGAGTCTCTTCACCTCTGGGATACCAATTATCTGGATGTTTGGACATTTGATGGACGTTTGATTCTTGTATATTATTCTTATTTGGGGGGCAATTTTCTCAGTCTTTATGGTGGACCTTTCCAAGCCAGCAATTCTATCTTCTACATCTGAGATTCGATTTGCTGTATGATCTAGTCTGCTTTTAATAGTTTCAAGGGAGGTTTTAACTTCCTGTATTATAGCCTTCATCTCTAAAAGGTCCATTTGATTCTTTTTTTTTATGGTGTGTATTTCCTCTTTCAGATCTTGCAAGAATTTCCTCATGTCTTGAAACTTGTCAGCTCATTTCTCCTGCCTCTTGTGCAGTTCACTGTCTCTTTCTCTTCCATCTCTGTTAGCTTTGTCACTATGAATATTCTAAATTCTTTATCTGACATTTCCATGAGTTTCATTATACTGTCTGAGGATGAAGAGGAGTTATTCTTTTTTTTTTTTTTTTGAGAGGTTTTTTTGCTATAGGGTGCATGCGCTCGCCAGACAGACAGAGAGAGAGAGAGAGCCAGAAAGCGAGAAATCATCTCCCCAGGGGGGATGGCCACGCCGCAATCCCTTCTCCTCCATTCTCCTCTCGGGATCTTGGGCACGCACGCACATGCGCCTGGCGTGAGTTTAAGCCGCCGGGTCAGGGATATGAACTGTGGTCGACTACGTGGGAGTCCAGCGATACATAGCCACTATGCTAACTGCTGGTCCCAGAAGAGGAGCTATTCTTTTCCCTTGGAGGAGAGATTTTTTTTTGCTTTCCTATATTTCTTGTGACCCTGTGGTGATTTCTGGTCATCTGATGGATGGTGCATTTCTTCTGAATTCTTGAAATTCAATCTGAGTGTGCAGAAACAAGCAGGGGGTGATCTGCAATCCCTTTTCAGTTCCGTTTTTCACTCTTTGTGCATCATATTCAGTGGGAACTGAGGAATATTCTGATCCTAACTATATTCAGATATTTGGATCGTGTTCACTTGGGCCTGTCTAGACACTCAGTGCATGGAGGCTTTGATGCTGGTTTTTGATCTTGCAGGAGTATCTCATCGAATTCTGTTGCTTCATTTATAAATGTGGTGTCTTTTCTTGTGTCACTTTGTTTCCTGGAATATGACTTTAGATTCTGCTTTGTCTGAGAAATAACAGCAAGTTGACTAGAAGGGCCTGTTTGACTCCACCGTCCATTGCCCTTGATGCACCACTTTCCCTGCCTGCTGATGGCCTGGTGCCAGTGCTGGAAGTCTTTCCTGCACTTTAAGGCCATGGGGCTGCCCCTTCTGCCTCTGCACCACCAAGGCAAAAGGCATCCGGTATGTGTGTGCTGGGCATGCGATGGAGCAAAAGTTCAAATCCTGAGAGAATGGAGGAGAAACAAGCTAGAAAAGCTTATTTCTACTTTATTAAATTATTTTTAATTTTTAAAAATTTAATTTCTCCACAAGGTGTGTGCACTTGCTAGAGAGAGAGAGAGAGAGAGACAAGAGGGAGGGAGAAAGATGGAAAGTAAGAAAGCTCCTCCCCCCACAGGGAATGGTCATGCCACAATCATTCTTCTCCATTTCCCCCTTCTTCTGGGACTTGTGGCATGCATGCATATGTACTCATGTGTTTCTCCAGCCACTGGTCCAGGACTTGAACTGTGCAGTTAGCCATGTGAGATCCAGCCACCTTAACCACCATACAACTGGCCTGCCCAATTCCTTCTCTTTCAGTTTTAAAGTATATGGTTCTATGAGTGCTTTGGGGTAGTTGCTTATCCTTTTTCCATGTAATACATACTGTGGTGTGCATGCGATCCCATATCCTCTGAGACTGGAAAGTTTTGAGCAGATGTGAACTCCACCACAGGAGTCCATAGAGGCATGGCCAGAATGGATCATTCAGTTTGACAAGGGAAATGCAGTAAAGAACTGCAACAAAAGAATGCTATTGCAAAGGTCTAGGAAGCAGGTGGAAACCTGAATCTGTGGTGAACATGGCAAAACAAGCAGGTTGTGGCTGTGGTCAGTAGTGGAATGGGAGAAAAAGAACTAAGAAAAAGACCACCACAGCTCAAACCTGTGGGCTGGGGGACATCGGAAGCACTTTTGGCACCATCAAGGGATGCCAAGAGAAAACCTGGTGTTAGGTGAGCTCTGACACTTTTACATGGGTTGTATTTGCTAATGTAAATGCGGTGATTGAGGCAGCTGGATCCCACATCGCCACCTGTGTGGTTAGAGTCCTGGACCCAGCATCTTGAAAAACATTGGACACATGCATGTGCAAGCCCAAAATCCCAAGAGAAGAATGGAAGAGAAGGGATGATAGTGTGAATGTTGCCCCCCAACACACATGAGGGGATGTGTTCGTTCTCTCTCTCTCTCTAGCAAGCACACAAATCCTATAGCATTTTTTTTCTTAAAGACTTTATTGGGGATGCTGCATCTCTCTCTTTCTCTCACTCATGAAAAAAAAAAAAAAAAAAACAGAAAAGTAAACTTAAAAAAGAAAGGGAAAACTTACAAAGAGATTCCCTTTTCTCTCCCAACTCATCCCTAGAAATCAATCATGTAAACCACTGACAGAAAGCAAAAAAGAAAACAGAAAAAATCCAAATCCCAAGTCATGAGCCATAACACTCAGCTGGGGTTGGGGGAAGATCATTTAGAAACTTCAAAATCAACCTAATTTTAGAATAGTTATTCTGTCAAAGAGAATTAATAAGTCTTCAGGATCAAATACATAACACCATAAGAAGAATATTCTAGAATCACAATATATTCAGTATTTTGAGACATAGCCATTGAACTCTTCTGCATATTAGGAATGTAACACCATGCGGCAAGTCTGACCCCCCCCCCCTCCAGCCCATCTGCTTTTTCAACCAAATCAAAGAAGTAATTCTGATTGGAGACCCTCACTCTTACTCATTGATTTCCTGATACTTAAGAGATCAATGATGCTATCTATCATTTATCATCTCAAACAGGTAACTTTTGAGCATGAAAAGGGCACTATTAAAAACTATGCTAAGATGGCATGTGTAAACCAAGGCAGTCCTAGGCAAACTGGGACACATACATAATGTCTTTTAATATCTTAGAATGGAAGAGGGTTATACCAGCACGTTTTAAAAAGCCAGAGAAAAGTTATGCAGGTGAAGAACATAGGAAGGACATAGAATAAAAATGACTGTCCACACTAGTACATGGTTCTAATAGCCCTGAAGGTGCATATACTAGAGCCAGGAGCTAGAAATGTAACACCTGCCCTCACAGAAGTGACATATTATTTCACAGATCCTACACTGGCCCCTTCTCTCTCACACTGAAGAATAGGTAAGGAAAGATAGCATGTGTCGTTTTATAGGTAATACCTTATGATGTGACTCAAAAATAAAAAAAAGGATGAGGCCAGCAGGTGGCATGGTAGTTGAAGTGCTGGACTCCCACATGGCTGACCACAGTTCAAGTCCTGGACCTAGTAGTTTGCTTTCTCACTTTTTTTTTTTCTCTCTCTCTCTCTCTCTGTCACATCCCTATAACAAATTTTAAAACAGTAATAAATAAAATTAAATAAATAATTTTTAAAAATTTATTTTTAAATAATTTTAAAATTTATTTTTTAAAATGGGCATATAGGGCAAAGGGTCAGGTCATTTTATAAAAGCATTCAAAAGATAGTTCCACAGAAACGGGAGACCTACTAAACTTATCTTTGTGTCAATTCATGACATGGGAGGAATTTGTTTATGTGTATAAACTACAACAGATAAGGCATTAAAAATAGGATATAACACACTGAGAGAAAATATTTTCAAAAGATTGTAAAGAGTTAATAGTGAAATGTTTAAAACATATTTGTAAATCATATTTTTTATAATCTCCCAAAAATGAAAAGGGCACTCAGAAGAATAATGTTTAATAGTGATTTTTTTTCTTTTTTTTTTAAGAGATTTTTGCCATAGTGCATGTACACTCACTGGAAAGACAGAGCCAGATAGAGAGACAGTAAGCAAGAAATCAGCCCCCAGGGGAGATGGCCACACTGCAATCCGTTCTCCTCCATTCCCCCCTCAGGATCATGGGCACGCACATGCACAAGCCTGGTCTGAGTTTTAAGCCGCCAGGTCCAAGGACTCAAACCATGTGAGAGTCCAGAAGCGTAACCATTTCATCATCTGCTGGTCCCTTTGTTATTTATTTATTTTTTTTTTTGAGAGGTTTTTGCTATAGGGCGCGTGCGCTCGCCAGACAGAGACAGAAAGCAAGAAATTACCCCCCAGGAGGATGGCCACACTGCAATCCCTTCTCCTCCGTTCTCCTCTCAGGATCTTGGGCACGCACGCACACATGCCCGGCGTGAGTTTTAAGCCACCGAGTCCAGGACACACCGTGGTCGACTATGTGGGAGTCCAGTGACATAGCCATTACGCTAACTGCTGGTCTCCCTTTGTTATTTTTCATAACTAATTAAAAGTAATTTAGCTTCATTCAAATGGCAATGATATTTTTCACTTACAAAATTGGCAACATTTTTTGTTTGGTTATTTGAGTTTACTATAGGGTGCAAGCACACACCAGTGAAAAAGAGTGAGTGGGAGGGAGGGGGGCTAAGAAATGCCCCCCTCCCCTGGGGATGGCCACATTGTAATCCTTTCTCCCCCATTCTCCTATTGGGATTTTGAGCACACATGCACAAG
>NW_006159617.1:7035555-7046276 GCF_000334495.1 Tupaia belangeri chinensis | reverse complement strand
CAGTGTTTTCAAGCCACCAGGTCTGGACTGCAACTGCTAAGTCAGCCATGTGGAATCTAGCCTCCTTAGCCACCACACCACCCACACCACTGGCTGGCCTGCAACCATGTTTCTAAATGATCATTTCAGGATTCAAAAATCTAGGGGGAAGCTGGCAATCTACAGACCAATGGGAGAAATGCAAATAGCGACGTAGCTCTTCAGCAATAGGAATCATATCTTAAAACACTGCAAACATTCCTGCCCCAGCTACTCCACTTTTAGTGGCCTTTTCCAAGAATATGCTTATGTATTTTGTAAAGATTCTCTATAAGATATGTACCCCATAGGTGAATCAAAAAATTAAAACCAAAACATAGAAAATGGGTAAAACAGATGATGGCCTGTCCATAGGATGGGAAACCACCCAGCCATGAAAAAGATATTTCATTAAATGTAATTAATACGATGATGCTTATAATATACGGCCAAGTGGAGAGAATGGATTACAAAACCTTATGAAATACACCAGTTCTTGAAATTTTATATTCACAGACACTATTACATAGAAAACGGCAGTGTGTAACAATGTATAATGAAGTGTTAAAAGTGATTATCTTGGGGTGGCATGATGAGGAACTTCTCTTCTTGCTAATGCTTTGCCAATTTAACAAATTGAAGATGTACCATTTTATAAAAAACAATTGTTACAAAGAAGCTGAAAAAGGCCTGGCCCCATAGCCTATTAAATAAGGGAGCTGGATCCCACAGGACCAACTAATAGCAGTTTGAATCCCAGCTCTGGCAGTTTAAAAAACATGCCAAGTGCATGTATGCATGCCCCAAATCCTGACAGGGCAGAGAAATGGAGGTGGTCTTACACTCTCATGGTTGACATGAGACCATGCCCATGGAGAAGTGCTTTCTCCCACCCTCCTGCAGTCTCTTTTTCTCTCTCTCTGGCAAGTGCACATGCCCTCTGGCAATTAAAAAAGAGAGAATGAATAAAAACTGAAAAAATTAAAGTACATTCTATCCCCTTATAGGGGACTTTACATCACAGACGTAACAGAGCTGGTAATACAGTTGAAAGATCAAGGCCTGTAAGTCAGAAACCATCAAAATATGGTTGTTTAGAGCCCTTTACGGACTTCCCCAAGACCCAGTCTTATAAGAAAAAAACGTGAGAGAATACACAAGGATATTTCAAAGGGTAGTCAAGTATTATATAATACTTAATACTAGTGAGTCATAGGTAAGATGGCCTGCCATTAGCAGAACATGTTTGGGATTGAGTTTTTTCTTAGTAATTCTGCGATGTTCCATCACTGTGCTTTATGAGTAGCATAATATGTTTGCAAAATGGTTGACCGAACACAGTATAAAATGAACTGACATGCTGCATTAGAACTATGGCTCTCACACGATTAGCTCCTGTTCTGATCAAAGGAAACCAAAAATAATAGAACATTCCCAATAGGTTTATTTGGAAATGTACAAAAAGAAAATGAATCAACCCCTACTAAATATATCACTAGTAGTCCTTGACCTCAAGATCTTGAACACAGTAAAGAAAGAAAAAGGCTGATCAATGATTTTACTTCCCTTGGGACCAGCAGTTAGTATAATGACTATGTCACTGAACTCCCATGTAGTTAACCACGGTTGGAGTCCCGGACCTGGTAGCTTAAACTCACGCCAGGCGCATGTGCATGCGTGCCCAAGATCCCGAGAGAAGAATGGAGGAGAAGGGATTGCAGCATGGCCATCCCCCTGGTGGGTGATTTCTCGCGTTCTTTCTCTGTTTCTCACTTTTTCTGGCAAACGCACACACCCTATAGCAAAAAATCTCCCCTCCAAAAAATAACGATTTTTACTTCCCTTGCCTCCAAGATCTATGCATACAAAAAAAAATGTTCAAAGACACAAAGGCACTTGAAAAAAAATTTACCAAAATACAATCAATAGCTCTTTTAGAGTTATAAAAATGCAGGTGATACTTTTTCTTTTATATTACACACTTTTAGTGAGCACTTATTAAATGTTAAGCAATCTTTGCAAATCCCAGAAACCTGTCTCACTTGGACCCAGTCACTAACCAACTGGCTCTGTGACAATTTACCAATGTGGGGTTCAGTTTCTTCAGGTTTATCAGTGAAAGTTCTGGAATACATCAGTGCTGATGAAACACATTGAAAGCATCTAGCATAATTGTAGGTAATGCTTTAAGACTGATGACTTTTCAAAGGATTAAAACATTATCTATGAACAAAACATGACTTTTAGATATTCTACTCATTCAAGTTAGCACTAAGGTTAACAATCTTGATGGGCAAATATGTGGCATCGTTGAAACCATTCCTGGTCTTAACAGTATTCTAATCAACATATTAGGTCGTTGGGAAAGTCATGACATATTTTTCTATGTTTTTCTATGCAAAAATGTGTGATGACTTTCCTAACAAACCAACAGATTTGAAGATTATTCTAACACACAGAACCAAGGAAGGCCTCTGCTTAGGGTCTTTGGTTCGTGAGCCAAATTTGAGCCCCAAGATCATTTTAAGGTCAACCTACAAACCACAAAAGAAACCCAAAGATGCTAATTACTGTACATGTTGTTCTGTGTTCACAGTGTCTTGAGAAATAGGAAAATATGATATATCGTATTTATCAAATATATTATGATATTAAATAGTGGGCAAAGAATCCTCAGAATGCTAGTCTCTTTCCTGCTACTAAAATGTTTGACTTTGGACAGCCACCGAAATAATATGGACCGTAATTCCCTTATATGGACAAAAGTCAGATTGCATAAATTCAAAAGTTGTTCTCTTCCTACTACACATATTCATACAATGCCACCCCTAATTAAAGCTTGATTTCTCCAACATGTATTTTGAAAAAACATAAAGTAACTTCATCGTGTGAGTGACTGGTTTCTTACTTTAAAATCATCCTATATCAATGACCAGAATAATGCTTTACGAGAACACGTATTAATGATAGAATGTTCACCCTGTATTAGAAAACGAGCAGGCAGTGCAAGCCAGTGAGGCCTGCTCAGAGCCTATCAATGCATACAGAATAGATAAATAATATGATTGATATGCTACCTGGCTGGTAGCAATATAAGCAATGGATTTTTTTTTCTTTATTCTTTCCCATGTTTTCTAAATGTGATACAAATTTGAAGTTTATAATAAAAAATATCATAACAGCATTTTAGAATTATTCTAACAGAGCTCACAAATCTCCAGGGAAACATGGTCATCTAGCTCCATTATTCAATAGCCTTATACCATCAATAGAGGCTGTTTAATGAACCTGTGCATAAAAGATACAGGATATCACTTAACCCATTCTCTCAAGGCACCCAGTCATCCAGATGCCATCAAGTTATCTCGCCCTATCTATCCTCTTTAGACCAGACCCCAAACCATTCCTACTGCCTCCTGTATTAAACTTATGATTCAGCAACCCATTCTCTGAGGCCTTCTGGTCGAGCCAGTGGGGATAATGTTTGGGGACAAATAGAGCTTCATGTGGTCCTCCTCACACACCCCTTGTCAGCTGCCATCTCTTCTGCCAAGGCACTGCTCCAACTTCTTTCATTCGCTGTAACACAGAGAGAAATCGGCTTTGCTATTCTGACACCAATTTAGCTTTTCCGGTGTGGGATTAACTGTGTAAAGTATAGTGAAATAATCAATGAATAGAAGATGACATACTGTCTCTTTAAAGCCGCAATGATTCTATAATTACCTGCCTGTGATTGGAATGACAGGAATATCTGAATAATTAGTCAAAGTCTAAATTCTTTAAGTACCCAGTTCCTCGAAGGACATAAATCAAAAATATGGCAAAAGAGGGCTGGCCCCATGACCAGTGATTATGGCTAAGAGAACCAGATCCCACATGGCCAACTGTGGTTCAAATCCTGGCCCAGTAACTTAAAAAATTCCCTGGACACATGTGCGTGCATGCCTTAAATCCCAACAGAAATGGAGAAGGGAGTGACATGACCATGCCGCATTGGGGGCTGTTTTCACCTTCTCCCTGTCCTCCCCGCTCTCTTTATTGAGCACTTGCACCCTCTGGCAATTAAAAAAAAGAAAAAGAAAAGAAAAGATGGCAAAGGAAAAGAGGGGAAGCTATTCTGCCTGGACAGGAGGGCCCATTCCAGAACACTGAGGTTCTCATCCCACCATGGAGGGGAATTCAGCAAGGTAGCTGGGGACAAAGGTCTATCTTCAGCTTTCTAGTTCCTTCTGAGTCTGTCTTCACTGGAGACTTCCTTATTTGTTTGAAGTATTGTAAATTCCGAGAATGTCAGGCACACCCATGCTCAAATGTAAGTACAAAAAACACACTGTGAAGCCAAACACAAATAGGCTCTTGGGCTATTAATTGGGGACCAACTATCAGATAAGACTGATTTTCTTTTACATATTTAATGTGGCACCTTCACCAAAGAGATAAGGACATTTTAATGAAAATCTACTTGCCAGCTTTGAAAACAACACTCAAAACAGACACAAAGTAGCTATAGAGTTGCTTTATTCAAGAAGCAAGAAAATAAATAGTAAACAGAAAACAGATTTTCTTAAATTCAGTACTGCTGTTACCACTGAACTAAATTTACAGCCAGAGGTCATGTTTGTCTGGGTTACTGACTACATGCAAAACCTAGGCCAAAACTGCCCTTCATATGCTACGCATGTAGCTTTTCAAGAAAGTATAAAATGCTTATTAGGAATGTAGGAAAAGCTTTCTTCCTTTGGAAAATGCCTAAAAGATGCTTAATTACCTAGGTCAGGGGTAAGCTGCACACTCAGGAATGAAAAATAGATTGTCTTAGGGGGAAAAAGAATGGTTGCCCTAATTATAGATGGATAATCTAATTAAATTGATGTTCACAATTCATTAAAGCTATTAAAAAATTGTAAATGGGGAAAATGGGTAATATAGTTATTAAACTTACAGGAGTGTCAAAATGTAACGAAACAAAGACAGCTAAGAACTGGTGATGAAATTCCTAAAATGGGAACTTTAGACCTTATTCAGGAGATCCTTGAAGACCTGGTCTAAAGGCTCAATACCTACCTCCTCGTTTATAAATGAGGAAATTGAGGTCTACTGAGGCTAAGGGAATCGCCCAAGTTGACATCCTCTAACAATTCCCCACCACTAACATGATTGCCAAACTTCCTGAACTGCATGTGCAGTCCCCAACGAAAAATGCTAACATGCCTTGTACAGTCACAGGAGGAAGAAGGGTTAGGAGTAGTTCCTGCACACACTCGAGGTACTGCTGCTAGCTAAAGAGCTCTGGTAACCTACAGAACCTTTCATCACTGTACTCTCCTCACCTGCAAAGTGAAGAAACTGATGGCGAACTCAAAGGGTTTGTTTGCAGATGAAATGCCATGGAGACCAAGCAGAGGGACTGCCACTCACTCCGTAAAACTCTGTAATTACTGAGACCAGTAGATGGTATAGGGGTTAAGGTGCTGGACTCCCACATGATCGACTACGATTCAAGTCCAGGACCCAGTGGTTTGAAACTTATGCTGGGCCCGTTGCATGCAGGCCCCAAATCCCAAGAGAATGGAGGAGAAAGGACTGTGGTGTGGTCATCACTCCTGGGTAGTGGCTAAGGGAGCCAGATCCCACATGACCCACTGTGGTTCAAATCCTGGCCCAGTAACTTTAAAAATACCCCGAACAGGGAACCAGCAGTTAGCATAGTGGCTATGACGCTGGACTCCCACGTAGTCGATCGCAGTTCGCGTCCTGGACCCGGTGGCTTACAACTCACGCTGGGCACGTGTGCGTGCGTGCCCAAGATCCCGAGAGGAGAATGGAGAAGGGATTGCAGCATGACCATCCCCCCTGGGGGGTGATTTCTTGCTTTCTGTCTCTATGTCTCTCTCTGTCTGGTGATCGCACACGCCCTATAGCAAAAAAACTCTCAAAAAAATAAATAAAATTAAAAAAAAAAATCCTGAACACATGTGCGTGTTATGTCCCACTGGGGGCTGCTTTCACCTTCTCCCCCTCCTCCCCACTCTCTTTAGTGAGCACTTGAACCCTCTGTCTTCCTGGGAAGCACATGAACCCTATAGCAAAATAACTCTTAAAAAAAATTCAGTACCAATTAGTATACGTTTATTATACGTTCTCAGAACGAAACATTAGAAGAAAGGTAAACTGATGAGAGGAGAGGACCAAATGCTGAGGTGGTAACACCCGTGACCACAGAGTAACAACTGTGTTCTAGTTGATACCAAGAGAAGACAGAAATAGCAGGAACTAAAGAAAACGGAAAATCTTTATGAAGTGTTAGGTATCTAGAAGAACAGGGATCCTAGGAATTGCAAGGTGAATAAAATATCCTGATTCATAATCTACCTGTTGGCAGAAATTTCTGGCTCCCACTAAGATAGTATCAATTAAAACAGCGGAGAAATTGCTATGTGAATAAAGGATCGAGAATAAGCAGAACGAACTTATTTTCCAGATCTCTCTATGAATCATGAGTTATCTTTCATTTCTTCCAGAAGGCACACAAACTTGCAAAGAGAGAGAGAGAGAGAAACCGGTCATACCACAAACCCTTCATTTCTCCCTCTCTTTAGGATTTTGGACACACATGCACACACACCAGTGTGTTTCTCAAGCCGCTGGGTCTCGGACTCAAACTGTGCTGTTAGCCATGTGGGATTCAGCCACCTTAACCAACACGCCACCAACCGGCCAAAGTTTTCTTCTTGTTTTTTTTTTTTGGGGGGGGAGGTTTTTGCTATAGGGTACGTGCACTTGACAGACAGACAGAGAAAGACAGAGAGACAGAAAGCAAGAAATCACCCCCCAGGGGGGACGGCCACGCTGCAATCCCTTCTCCTCCATTCTCCTCTCGGGATCTTGGGCATACACGCACACGCGCCCAGTGTGAGTTTTAAACCACTGGGTCCGGGACGCAAACCGCGGTCAACTACGTGGGAGTCCAGCTACACAGCTATTACACTAACTGCTGGTCCTCCAAGTTTTCTTCTTAAGTTTCCACATTTCAGGGGCCCAACAGCGGTGCAGAAGTAAAACATGATGATTTGCAAGGCTCACTCACACGCAAAGGTGCAAGGTTCACATCCTGAGGCCTCCCTGAGTACACGGGTCATGCACCTGCCCAAGATCCAGGACTGAAATGCACTGTTAGGACCCTGCAGGGGTGTGGTCTCTTTCTTTCTCTCTCTGAAGTAATAAATATATATTTTTTAAAAAGTTCCGCATTTCAAGAAACTCCAAAAATACCTAGGCAATGGGAACCGCATCATAGACAGATGATACTGTGGCACGAGTGAGCGCCAGAACCCCACAAAGCAGTGTGCAAGCGCTGGGCATGTGAGTGCAGCGGCCCGTGCCCCACCAGTGCACCGCTGGAAAGACCGGTCTCTGGAAACAGGCAACTCAGAACGAGACAGAGAAGGGCACAGGTGTGGACTGCTCCTGAGTTTCACACAGCAACAGTATATGTACAACCAAACAGGCCACTGGCACCGTGCCCGGGAGCGAGTAGGAAGCACAGTGAATAGAGTCCAGGCTCTTCGGTCAGAACCCTCTAGGCAACGTTGCTAGTTGTGTGGCTTTGGGCAAGCTAGAGAACCTCTGTCACTGTTACTTTCCTCACTTGCAAAATGAAGATAAGGACACCTATCAAATGAAACGCAGACAGCCCTTACCTGAGTGAATGCCCTCAGTACAATTCTGTAACTATCATTCTGGTAAATCGACATAGCCTTATGTGCCCTCTCCAGGCTACGCTGAACTCCTTCCTCCCCGAGAACAAGTCGAGCTCCTTCAGACCCCCAGGCCTTTTTACTTCTATTCCTTTTCCCTCACACACCCTTCCCTGCCAGGCACAAACCTCCCTCTTTCTTGTCCTGTAAGTTGGCCAACTCTCCTGAGGCTGGCTGGCTGCTCCTTCTATGGCTAGTATGTGATTACATTTGGATTATAATTACTTATGTAACGAGAAAGACATTTATTTACTGGAATTGGGGGGAGGGGCGAGGACTAGCTCTGAAGGCTGTTTCCGGGAGGAGGCAGGCCTTGGGCCATCAGCTGGGCACATCCAGGGACACAGGCTTTAGGTGGGGGCGATGTGGAAGGGACAATAAGATGCAGAGAACCACAGACATGTGCTGTACCTGGCCCTGTGCCAGCAATGTCCCGTGTCTTCTCTACAGTGACCGGTCCTAACAAAAGCCAAACGTAACTGGCTCTGTGTGTGTGGGAGTGTGTGGTGTGTGTGTGTGTGCATGTGCACAAGCACGTGCAGACAAGAGACTGAACTGTGTCATATGTGGGTGTTTGGGAAGGCGTCTGCAATGTCTATGCATTCAGCTGGTCTCTGTAGAGAAGTCAGAAGGGCAGCTACAGCCCACTCGTGCACTGTGTGGATTGTGCTCTAAGGGCCTGCCCATTTTCCTGTGCCACTGTGAAGTCCTCAGGATGGGGAAACACAAGGCAGGCTGGTTTAGAGCCCCGCTTCTCAACCTGACCGTGCATTCAAATCACCTGGGAACACTTTTTTTTTTTTTTAAGGTTTCTGCCATGGGATGAAAAAATTAACTAGAGAGAAACAGAGAGGGAAAAGTGAGAAATCACTCCCGCTCCCCACAATCCCTTCTCTATTCTCTTCAAGGATTTTTTGGGCATGCACATGCACATGCCCAGTGTGATTTTGAAGCCACCAGGCCCCAGACACGAACTATGATCAGCCATGTGGGCATCCAGTGCCTGCTGGTGTCCTCACCTGGGAACACTGTGAAACATAGATTCTGATTTTGCTGTCCCATGGAGGAGCCTAAGATGCTGGCTATTCAGGTGATGGCACAGTAAGAAGCAGGGAGTAGCGAGAACTCAGAGCGCAGGTGCTAGGGCAGATGGCCTGTATTCACAGCCCAGCTCTGCGCTTCATTGCTGCGTGACCCTGGGCAAGTTAGGTAGGCTCTCTGGGCCTCATTCCCTCCTCCACCCACAACCTAGAAAAATGAAGAAATAAGAATATCTACACTTCATGGGGATGGTCATTAAGGATTAACTGAGTGAATATGTATAAAGAATACCTGGCATCAGAAAGTGCTAGAGAGATGTCAGCTATCATGATGAATATTCATGTCTGATTATCTCTTGCAGCCACCATCAAAGGAGCAATTCAAAAAAGCATAAATTAATGCTGTAAATAAAATAACGCTGTAAATACATTAACACATTTACCAGATAGCATGAACAACAAACAAAATGACACCTATGTTAAATTCTCAGAAGACCACACTGTAATAAAACATGTACAATATTTAAAACTAGTCATTTTAGACACATAAAGATGCGCCCAAATCTTCCACCTCCTGAAATCTCACTTGACTTCAGCACTCTGTCCTCACTCCAGGACACACTGTGGGTGCTCATTGGCCAGGGATGGCCTTTTACCCTTTTCCAGCTAGGGAGGGGAGGCAGAGACCTGACAGCACATAACCCAGGAAGTGAGGGTGCGGAGGTGAGGATGAAGGAGGACAAGGTGTGGAGGCAGGGGTTGGTACGGTTCAGACAGGAGGGCAGCCTAGGGCCTGAAGGTGACAGCAAAGTGGTATGATGGCTATGTCACTGGACTCCCACATAGGTGACTGCGGTTCGAGCCCCGGACCCAGTGGCTTAAACCCACGCCGAGTGTGTGTGCGTGCATGCCCAAGATCCCGAAAGGAGAATGGAGGAGAAGGGATTGCGGTGTGACCAACCCCCCCCGGGGGAGGGGGGCTGATTTCTTGCTTTCTGTCTCTCTGTCTCTGTCTTTCTGGCAAGCACACACGCCGTACAGCAAAAACCTCTTTAAAATAATAATAATAATAATAATAATAATCCTCTAGCTAGCACTGCTTCAAGCCCCATGGATGCGAGAGTTTGCACCAGGAGCTAAACAGGGCCGGGCACTGAAGAAGAACGATGAGCACTTCTACTTCCTGCTCTGCTTACTCTTCCTGCATCAGGCCCCCATCGTGCCACTCATCCTCACAATAACCCCGCCAGGTAAACTTGGCTTCTCCTGTTCCTTCACCTAGAGGCCTTGCAAGTACATGTGGAAGATTCATTAGATAATTCTTACATGAATAATCCCACAGCAACTACGTCTGGAACCTCAGGACTGGGTAACCCCTGATCAGGAACCGCATCTCTGCTGGTAGCATCTGTTCCTGCACTTTCAGCTGGGGAGTCAAACTAGAAATCAGTGTTTATTTCTCTGCCAGGATGTCGTGATAAGGATAACACACCTCTCCCAAATGACCATGGTCTCTTTCAGAAGCCCTAAGTCTCCCCCAGAGGATCACACCCATGCCAGGAAGTCTGTGTCTTAAAAACAATTCCTCCACCTCCAGTAAAGCAGCCATCTTTGTGTGATGACAGGCAATACGGAAAATTCATATTACTAAAAGAGAAAACGAGGACTCTGAAGCTGAGAGGATAAATAATGCTTGAGCCCACAGAAACAATAAGTGGTAAAGTTGAAATTTGAACCCAGGTCTGCGTGACTGTAAGGCCCAGTTGTGTGGCCTACCAGGACACAGCAACAGTTGCAGCCCAGGAGGATGGAAGCCAAGACAGCTCGGCCCAGACAGCCAAGAACCTCTGGACATGAGGTTCAGGGTAGGGCTTCAGGCCCTGCAGGAGCAACACGAAAGAGC